>NC_049230.1:37508667-37811417 GCF_011100685.1 Canis lupus familiaris | reverse complement strand
AGAGGCAGAAGAAGTTGAATGACCAGTCATTTGAAAGAACTTCAGTTATTATGCTAAGCATCTGTATGCTAGAGGCAGTATAGGGTAGTGAGAATTAGTATAACACATGGTTAAGAGCATGGAGTTTAGAGACAAGACTTCTCTGGGTTCACATTGTGTCTCCACCACTTACTGTGTGACCTTAGACAAGTTACTTAACCCTTTGGAGCATCAGTGTTTCTCACCTATAAAATGGGGCCAATAATACCTCCTTTGTGGAGTCAGATTAGATTATATTATGACAGTTCCTGGCCCATAGTAAGTGCTATATAATTGTTAGCCATTAGTAATTCTCTTTTGAGCCCTTCTGTGTGGCAAATGCTGTGGAGTGTCTTTATTTTCTTTAGTTTGAGTCCTTTCAACCCCATGAGGTAGATTTATTTTCCATTTTATGGAGTAAAACAGTAACTTTTCCAAGGTCACATAGTAAGTGGCAGACTCAGAATAGATATTTGTTTGCCTAATTCTGTTAAGCCACTCTTGTATTTAGAGTGCTGGAATTGGCACAGTCCCTGACCTCCAGAAATATCGCAGTGGTTTGGAGTCCTTATTCTAGATGGGAAGTTTTTAAGAGAGTTACTGATAGCAAAAAGCTGCTTCTAGGAACTTTGTAGGTCTTAAAGCTGTTATCAAGCACCTTCTATGAGTGGAGAAATAAATTAGGTATGGTGTCATTCTTAACAGAAATTGTCAAGCCGATGCCAGTCGCCAACACCCTAAGGAAGTGTCTTGATGCTCCCACTTGGTAGAAAATTAGAATTTAGTCTGGCTCTTTATTTTTCATTCCTAGAAACGACTACAGAAATGATCAGCGCAACCGACCATACTGATGACTGTTTTGAATGTTCCTTTGTCTCTGACATGATCCATAGTGAAATTGCCAGAGTTTTGCCTGCTGCTTTCCTCGTGGCCTCTTCTTGGGTAGTGAAATTAAGTGACATTTGGATTTTTATTTGGGTGGGAGGGCTGGGACAGTTTTTCTTTTAGAAATGTCCATTGAAATTTCCCCATTTAGTTTCCAACCTCCTTTCCAACCCTTGAAGCTAAGTGCGTTGTAAAATATTGCCAAAATGGAAAGTGTTTTGTATTACTGCAATAAAGGCTGCTTGTTTTGTGGACTTTTGTACATTAGTGCATTGTTCTATCACACTCAGGTTTCAGTTCTAGTAGACTCTAACCCTAAAGAATTAATGTGTTGTTTCATTAACTTAAAATGTTACTTTGAACAAGACTGAGTTCCTACTCTGTTTAGAGTAGTAGTTTGCAAAGACTGCATGTCAATGACCTGAGGAGGTTGTCAAAATTACAGATTCCTAGGCCTCACCTCAGGTCTACTGGATCAGAAATTGTTAAGTGTTGGGGGTGGGGTCTAGGAGTCTGTATCAAGCTCACCAGATGGTTTTTTATATAGTCAGTTTAATTGCAGTTTATAGTTGTGATTCAGTTATTTAGGACAGTGTTCTAGATGCTATGAATGTGAGGTCTAAGGGCTAGGTAGGAAGAGTAAAGATTTGGTAAGCCAGAGTCCAGGTACCAGTGTGTATGGTATGTTACTTAAGAGAACTATCTCTCCTACCCTTACCAAGGGTGAGGCATTGCACCAGATGCTGGATATGTTGCCCATCAAGCAAATCATTATACAGTCTGAGAAGTGCTCCAATAAGTACAGGGTGCTTTGAAGGCTGATTGGAAGGACACTTAATCCAGTCACGTGGGATTGAAGAGGCTTGGTAAGTCTTGAGGGAGGAGAAAGAATTGACCAAGTATGAAGGCTAGGTGAGGAAATGGTGTTCTTAGCAGAAAACTAATGACATGAACAAGCAAGTCAGGAATTAAGAGAAAGAATGAAGAACAAACTCTGCATTTGAGAACTGTATGTAGTATATTGTGATTATAGGGGGGAGTTCAAGGAGAGGCCTGCAAAAGGTAAGACGGAGAGGTAAGCAAGCTTGATGAGAAGGTCCTTGCATTTCATTTTCCCCTGCCTCCAAATAGGGAGTCCTTAAAAGATTTTAACCAGAGGAGTGGCCTGACCTGAGTGGCATCACCTGAAAAATGCTTATGTGGAGATACTGGACTGGAGACAGAATGGTAAGCCAGGTGAGAGATACTGGTCTGAGCTCAGATAGTGACTGGATGAGCAGGCGATAACTGAATTGGTGTGAGAAGTGAGGAGGGACATTTGGCAAGATTTGGCTGGATGTCAGAAATTGTGAGGTGAGGAATCAGGTTTCTGGCCTGGTAATTGGGTAGAAATGCTATTCATTTTAAATAAGAGACACTGGGAAAGAAACGGATTGGCAAACAAGATGAGGGGAGTGATTTCATTAGGCAGCTTAGAAAACTGGCATTCAACATTATGCACCCTGATTTTTTCTTTCTTTCTTTTCTTTTTTTTTTTTTTTTTTTTTTAAGATTTTATTTGAGAGGGAGAAAGAGAGCACCCATGATTGGGGGAGAAGGGCAGAGGGAGAGAGAAGCAAGTTCTCTGCCTGATGCAGGGACTCGATATCAGGACTCTGGGATCATGACCTGAGCTGAAGGCAGATACTTAACCGACTGAGCCTCCCAGATGCCCCTGAATTTTTTCTTTACTGACTTGTCTCTGCTAGTTTCTCTATTTGACCTTCACATGTTGAAAGTTTCTCAGGGCTTGTTCTGATCCCCTTTCTCTTTCTGTTTACATCTACTTTTATCCTGGAAGAACTCTTTCAGACTGTGACTTTAAATACCATCTAATACAGTGATGACTACCAAATTTAAGTCTCTAGTTTTGACCTCTGCCCTTAACTCTGGATTGTATTCACCTTCCTACTTGACCTTTTCATTAGGATGTATTGAACAGAAACGTGTGTGTGTGTGTGTGTGTGTGTGTGTGTGTGTGTGTGTATCGCTCTGCCAGGACTAAATAGAACTTTTGATCTCCCTTTCCGGATCAGTTTCTCTTCCTAGGCTTCCTCATCTCAGTAAATGTCTTCACTGTCCTTCCAGACCGGATAGAAAACTTAAGATTTTACACTTAATTTCACTTTCATCTTGTGCCTGCAGATCTTTTTAATTTTATCTCCAAAATATATCCCGAAACCATCTTTATATTTTTGCTTACAATCCTGGTATGAACTATAATCCTCTCTTCCATACAATTGCAAAGCGCATTAATAGGTCCCACTGCACAGTCTTGTTCTCTAAAATCTGTTTTTCCCATAGCAGCCAAATGATACTGTAAGTATGTGAATGATGGTGCTGTGCTTTCTTAAAAGCCTTTCATTGACTTTTTTGTTTAAATTTTTTAGTAGTCTCCATGCCCAGTGTGGGGTTTAAACTTACAACTTGAGATTGAATCTCATGCTCCACCTTCTGAGCCAGCCAGGTGCACCCCATTGGCTATAAATTCCTTACTCTGCCTTCAAAGCCCTTATGATCTGGCCTCTCTCTCCAACCTTATTATGTGACATTTATCCATATTTACCTTGCTTTAACTACATTGATCTTTCAAGTAGCCAACATACAGGACATCATTAGTTTCAGATGTAGTGTTTCAATAATTTTTCAGTTGTGTATAACACCCAGTGCTCATCACATCATGTGCCTAATGCCCATCACCAATTACCCCATCCCTTCATTACCCCCACCTACCCCATCTACCTACCAACTGTTTGTTTTCCATAGTCTTTCATGGTTGGTTTCCCTCTGATTTCTTCCCATTCAGTTTTCCCTCCCTTCTCCTATTATCTACTGTACTGTTTCTTACATTCCACATATAATTCTTGTTGGTACCAAATAAGCTTCTGCTTCAGTATCTTTGCATATCCTTTGTCTAGGATTCTCCTTCCTCAAATATTCACATGGCTGACACCTTTTCACTGCCGTGTTGGGTCAGATTTCACCCCTTGTCCCTGGCCTTCCTATTAAAAACCCTACCTCTACTCAGTGACTCTCATATCACCTCTTATAATGTCATCACAATATCACTATTTGGAATGACGTTTTTGTGGTTGTCAATTTCTCTTTTCTCCATTAGAATATAAGCTCCAGGAGGGTAGGGAACCTTATCTTTTGTTCACTACCTAGAACAGAGTAGGTACTCCATGAATATTGACTAAATGAATGAGTTTGTTATAGATACAGATTTGAGATTAATGAGAGCTATTAATATATAAATGGTAATTAAAGTGCTAGTGGATATAATTATAGTAAGACTGTTTAGAGTACTGCTTCACCACTGAAGCTGTATACTTGAGGAAGTTTAAAACACAAGGATGCTGGGTTCCACTCCAAAACAATGAAATCTGTTAGGTCTAGGCATTTAAAAAAAAAAAAGCCCCAATTGATTTTAATGGTTTGGAAAGACAGCATGTAGAGAGAGAAGAGGACAGGACTCTGAGAAATACTAATATTTAAGAGACAATAGAAGAGGATCCTGAGAGACTGGGAATGGCCAGTGAGGTGTTGGTAGAACCCAAGGAAAGAGTGGATTTTAAGGAGGGAGAAGCTAGGCCAAGTCACGCAAAGGATAAAAAGCACCTCATGCTGTAACATGGAGATTGTGAATTATCTTACCATAGGGTTTCTCAGCCTTGATACTACTGATACTTGGATTGGGTAATTCTTTTTCTTTTTTTTTTTTTAACAATTATTATTTATTTATTTAAAAGATTTTATTTATTTATTCATGAGATACACAGAGAGAGAGAGAGAGAGAGAGGCAGAGACACAGGCAGAGGGAGAAGCAGGCTCCCTGCAAGGAGCCTGTGTGGGACTTGATCCCCGGTCTCCAGGATCACGCTCTGGGCTGAAGGCAGGTGCTAAACCACTGAGCCACTCAGGGATCCCCATTATTTATTTATTTATTCATGAGAGACACAGAGAGAGGCAGAGGGAGAAGCAGGCTCCGTGCAGGGAGCCTGATGCAGGACTTGATCCCAGGACCACAGAATCACTCCCTGAGCTGAAGGCAGATGCTCAACTGCTGAGTCATCCAGGCATCCCAGATTGGATAATTCTGTGCTGTGAGGGGCTGCCTTGTGCCTTATAGGATGTTTAGCAGCATTGCTGGCCTCTACCACAAGACACCAGTAGCAGCCCCCAGTTGTGACAACTAAAAGTGTCTCCCAACATTGTCAAATGTCCTTTGTGGGGCAGAATTGCCCCCTTTGAGATCCACGGCCTTAGCAAAAGGCATTTTGGTAGAGAATTGAATTCTGAACCCAAACTGAAGTGGAATGATGAATAATAGAAATTAGAGAAATGACGACTGGTAATGGGGACAACTAAGAATCTTGAATATGAAGGGTGGTTAGAGGTGGTGTAAGTTAAGAAGAGGAGGCATCTAGACAGGAATCTGGGTTTGTGGGAGGTTATTTTTAAGATGGGTGAGAATTAGCATGTTTATACACTACTTGCAAAGAGATGGGGGACAGTTGAAGGAATGATGACCAGAACCCTGGTGAAGGATTTGCCTTAGAATGCCTCTTGTTACTGGTCGTAAGGATAGTTGCCAGTAGTAATGGTAACAGATGATTAATATCTCTTGGGAGGTTCTTAATGTGCCTGGCATTGTTATAAGCAATCTGTGTTAACTAATTTTCACAACAATGCTGTGAACCAGGGAGGTATAGGAAACACTTGAGAGAAGAGGTGAATGGTATGAATGATTTTGATTGCCACTTGGCTTTTCATAGGATACAGTGAGGAACAGAGGCACTTGGAGGCTAAGCAACTTGCCTAGGTCAGATCTCTAGTGAATGGCAGAGTCAGGATTCTAATCCAAGGATCTGGCCTCAGAGCCTATGCTCTTTACTGTGTACAAGGATGCTTATAACAGAGGTGGCAGGAAGTTGAGGTAATTCCATCTGATGTCTTCCCCCCCGCACCCAACCGTGTATAGTAAAATTTAATGGTGTGCTGAGAGTTGGGGAATATTATAGAAAGTTTGAAGAGATTGTAGTAAATATGAGGAAAGTATTAATGACTAGGAACCCGTAAAATTGCCAGACAATAATAAGAGGTCAGTTAACATAAGGGGCAAGTGTTTTGTGGGTACAGTCTGGATGGTTGTGATTTTTCTCCATCTTTAATCAGCAACCTATTAATAGGAACAGGCAGTTTGATTCAGGGTTTGTTTGGGATTTTACTTGTCAGAAATTAGTAATCTAAATAAATTTTTTAAAAAAATTTTATTTCTTTATCCATGAGAGACACACACAGAGAGAGAGACAGAGACACAGGCAGAGAGAAAAGTAGGCTCCATGCAGGTTGCCTGATAATGGGACTCGACCCCGAGACTCCAGGATCACGCCCTGGGCCGAAGGCAGGCACCTAACCACTGAGCCACCCAGGCATCCCTAAATAAAAATTTCTAATTTGTCTTCTACCTAGTGGAGTATGAAAAGAGTGAGGATAGTAGTCGATAGGTGAAGTACAGGCTGAGTAAGAAGAAAAGGAAGTTATTGAATGTAGGGATGTCAAGAACATAATGTTATTGAGATTCAAAGAACTGGTGGTGGGGATAAAAGGAGCTGGATAGATAGAAGGTTTGGGTTAGAAAGTAGATGTTCAGGATTTTGGAGATGAAGCAATTCCTGGGGATGACGGGCTAGGTAGGGGTGGAAGCGGGTGGCTGAAGTGAATGGAAGGGAAAAACATTTGTAGTTGAGATCAGGACCTGAGGAGCTGGGGTGTTACCATCATGGTAATAGCAAGACTAAGGTTCTGGCAATGAATGAGAGAAAATAGGCCAGTGGACCAGAGGGTGGGATAACAGGAGAGCCAAGACCCTCATAGAAGCAGTGATTTTTTTTTTTTAATTTTTATTTATTTATGATAGTCACACACAGAGGGGGTGGGGCAGAGACACAGGCAGAGGGAGAAGCAGGCTCCATGCACCGGGAGCCCGACGTGGGATTCGATCCCGGGTCTCCAGGATCGCACCCTGGGCCAAAGGCAGGCGCTAAACCGCTGCGCCACCCAGGGATCCCTGGGCTCTTTCTTTTTGATGGAGGATATAGATTGTTGGGATTGGTGTGGCGAGTCCTGTTGGCAAAGGGAAACAAGCCTTTAGTACAAATAGGGGAGAAACAGAAACAGTTTCAGAGGGTAAATAGTGGGCCTGTTACAGGATATGGCCCTGAGGAAGGCAGAAAGGTGGAGAAGAGACAGCAGAGCTGGTTGGTCTTTTTTTTTTTTTTTTTTTAAGATTTTATTTATTTGTTCATGATAGACATGGGGCGGGGGGGTGGCGGGCGCAGAGACACAGGCAGAGGGAGAAGCAGGCTCCATGACAGTAGCCCGATGTGGGACTCGATCCCAGGTCTCCAGGATCGTGCCCCTGGGTCAAAGGCAGGCATTAAACCACTGAGCCACCCAGGGATCCCCGAGTTGGTTGGTCTTAAGTATAGCCTCAGTGTCTCCTTACCACTGGGAAGTGGTAGTGTGGTGTGGGGGGAGATGGGGTGAGTTAGTAAGAGGCAATGGTCCAAAGCCAAGCTTTCCAGGATTTTCTCCTGCTTTCCCTTCTCCAGCCCACTCTGGGCAGAGGCTCATCAAATTCTGGGTATAAGCAAGGGCTTGATTTAGGGAGGAAGGTTGGCCACTGCAGCAGCTCTGGCTCTTTCCCTTTGTGAAAAGGACATGTGGTTGAGTGAATTAACACTCAACTAGGAGTGAGGAGACCTGTGTTTCCGTGCAGCCTCTGACAAAGGAACCAGCAGTGGTAGGTAGAGTGATACTTGTTTATTCATGGAAGATAGGTATAGATTGTATTCTCAGGGGAGCCTGAGAAGCAACTTTAGGGAGAGAGTGAGGGATAGGCCCAAAGAACTAACCTATTTGGAGGTTTTAGCAAGGATCTGGAGCTGTTTCCTGATCTTTGGCACCCAGGGCCCTGTGGCCTGTGCCTTGTGTTTTGGTTTAGAGAAATGGGGTAGGAAGGCAGAGCTGAGGTAGAAGGCAGACTCTTTCTGGATACCCGACTTTTTCTGTAGGTCTGATGTGGCTCTGGACTTTGCAATAAACAAGGGGTTCAGCTGTACAAGTTGAAAGTCTTGGATATTTAACTCTTCTAGGTTCTCAGGCTCTTTCCGGAACCTTGTAGGCCCTGCCTCCTCATTAGTCTTAAGTGCCTCGTATACAAAGAGAACCTTGTTCTTCAGCTTGTTTCTGATCCAGGGATCAATTGAAGCCACCAGAGTTAATGTTTCTTCTAGCTGCATTGAAACAAAGGTCCTTTGGCTGGCTCCCTTCAGGCTAAGGCTGGGAGGGGTAAGGGGTGCCCTAGGGAGGGGGCTGCTCTGGCCACAGGCCAGTATGGCCCCAAGGAGTGGAGTGAAATCAAGGGATAGTGTCCGAGGGCTCATTCCCCTACTCCCTTTCTCTCTCTCTCTTTTTAAAAAAATAATTATTTATTTATTTATTTATTTATTTATTTATTTATTTATTCATTCATTCATTCATTCATTCATTCATTCATTCATTCATTCATTCATTCATGAGAGACCCAGAGAGGCAGGCTCCACACAGGGAGCCCTATGCAGGTGTGGATCCCAGGATCACTCCCTGGGCTGAAGGCGGCGCTAAACTGCCCAGCCACTGGGGCTGACCCCCTTTCTCCCTCCTGATAAAGAGTAAGTGGTGGGGATGGGTGGGAGAGGCTTGGAGGAGGGCTATAGAAGAGGAAGAGGTAGGCGGGAATGCCTTACACTTTTTTTCACAGCCTGGCTCTTCTCTGCGTCTAGCATGTCCAGGAGCAAGTGGAACACTTTGGGGCTGCGGATCCCCAGGACACCCTAGCAGAGGCAGAGTGAGAATGATTAAGTAGCCAGCCTAGGAAGATACCTCTTCTGTACTCTTCTACTCTAGTTCCCCTGTGATGACCCTGTGGCCTGGAGAGAGGGAGCTATGGCTTCCCAGCTGAAGAATCCCTCTCTTTCCCTTTTGGGGCCACTGCATTGGGTTCCAGTGCATACTGCTCACCAGAGAGTCAAGACAAATTCCTGCAAATATCGAAGCAACACTTCATATAACCGTCTCCTGTCTCTCATCCCACCTACCTCTAATCCTGAAGAAAAGGTTACCCCTGAATTCATGGTAGGGCTGGCATTCTTACACAAGCCAGCAAACCTCCCCAAACTTTACAGCCCTTTCTGCCTCTAAGTAATTGTGCTGAGCTGCCTACTCTCTTTGACATCAACACATCAGAGAAGCAGAGCTGGCCTTACCAAAGAGATGACTGCTTCCTGGCGTGCAGTGGCATTTGAGTTCATCAGTTGCCTGTGTAGAAGGGAGTGAGTGTGCGATCCAGTTAGTGGATAGGGGAGGAAGGCCATTTGTTTCTTACAGCCCAGAGTGAGTCGGGCTTAAGGCCAGTGAGTGATGCTAATTTCATCATTTTCTCCCTCTTGTTCTTGGGTCAAGAAAGGGGTTGGGAAGGGAAAGGCAGGTACTGCAATTTTCCAGGAGGCACTGAAAGACAATTTGGACTCATATCTGTCCAGAACTCTACCTTTTACAGGTCCCTTTCATGTCCTCATCTTAATTGAGTTCTTACATTTTTTAGCAACCCTGAGCGGTAGATATTACCAGCCCCCTTTTGCAGATAAAGAAAATCCCAGAGGTCAAAGAGTGACTTGTCCAGTGAGAACTAAGAACTGAGATCAGATTCTCAGCTCTCCCCACCGCTGTGCTGATTTCCCACAGCCTAGGATTTGGCTCTGGCAGCTCCCAGCCTGAGCCACTCACGCCTCCACCAAGTTCATCATCGTAGGCTTCATCTTGAGCTCTTCCACGGTTTCAGCCACAGCCTGCCTTATAGCCTGAAGAAGGATTAAGGTGAGGCAACAGAGAAAAGGAATTCAGGAGTGTACCTTTAAGGGCTCACAAATCTTTACCAAGTGTTGACCTTGTGCTATATATGGTCCTTGCCTTGAGGAGCCCCTGGTCTGGTAGGGGAGGCAGACGAGTGAGTAGGCAGTTATACTACAGTTGTAAGTGTTAAAACTGAACTAAGTATAGGACTAAGTATAGGGTGAACCTAGGAGGGTCTTGTCAATCTGGGTACCAGCAAGATTTCCTGGAAGAAGTGATGCCTCAGCTGAAGCCTGAAAGGTGTATGGGAATTAACCAGTATAGGGCGGGGCACGGGGTGATTTTTTTTTTTTTTTTTTTTTTAGGCAGAGAGGAGGGCATGTACAGAAGCTTTTTTTTAAATTTTTTTTAAAATTTATTTATAGTCACAGAGAGAGAGAGAGAGAGAGAGAGGCAGAGACACAGGCAGAGGGAGAAGCAGGCTCCATGCACCAGGAGCCCGATGTGGGATTCGATCCCAGGTCTCCAGGATCGCGCCCTGGGCCAAAGGCAGGCGCCAAACCGCTGCGCCACCCAGGGATCCCTGTACAGAAGCTTTGAGGCAAGAGAGAACACATAGATTAGGGAACAGAAAGTATTTCAATTTAGCTAGGTGACTACAAGGATTCTTCAAAGTGGGGCACTCAGGAATTATACTGGGATACGAAGAATAAATGAGGACAGAGTCCTCCTATGTATTTATTCATGAGAGCCACACAGAGAGAGGCAGACACCCAGGCAGAGGGAGAGGCAGACTCCTCTTGGGGAGCCCGATGCGGGACTTGATCTTGGGACTCCAGGATTACACCCTGAGCCAAAAGCAGATTACTCAACTGCTGAACCACCCAGGCGTCCCAGGATGGAGTCCTCTTAAGCATAGCTGGTGTGTGGCTTTGAGCAGGAGTGTGGAGGGTTGAAACTAGAGAGGTAAGCAGGCCCTGGGTGGTGAATGGCAGTGGTAAACCTTCCTGAGGGCAGTGGGGAGCCACTGAAAAGTTTAATGTGGAGATGAGAGACAGTCTGTTTTACATTTTAGAAAACCGTCTTTAGAAGTTCTGTGGCTGGTTCTGTAACAAGCTACAATAAAGATGAAAGCAAAGGAACACAGAGGAAGGCAGGGTTCTTTGTGTTGGGGGTGATTTGGAAAAGCTTCCCATTGGAGGTGTTTAGACTGGCTTTGCCAGAGCAGTCTTACTTTAAGTAACAGGTGGAAGGAAGGAAGAGTGAGTAATAGCTTGAGGCAGTTTTTCACCTTGCAAAGGGAAGGAGGGAAGGAGGAAGGGATGACTCGGCATTTTTCACTGAGAACTGCCTGAGCAAAGGCAAGATGACTTGAAAATGCAGGCTGCGTTAGAGGAACGGTGTGTGTTGATGCCTTAGAGTCAATATGAAACTTTGAGGGGCAGTGTGGTGAGAGGTCTTCAGAGAAGGGAGAGGAGGCGGGTTTGGGCTGCCTGGGTTTGGGAACGTTGATCTCACAAGGAAAGGTTCATTATACGTCTTCTTCCAGAGCAGGTCAAATGTGGATCCCTCCAGCCCTTGTGCCCGGATCTGTTGCAGCCCAATGGTCTTGAGCATCTGGGTGGCTTCAAAGCGGTGCTGAGGGCAGAGGTGAGGAGGTATGAAGGGTAGACTCTCTTCCTTATCCCTCAGCCTGTCCTAGTGCTGGAGAAGGAAGGGTCCTTGGCAGTCTGAAAGCTTACCTCCAGAACACTAGAATGGCACAGCTGGTCTAGGATGGCCCTGATGACTGTGGCTGTGTTTATATGCATCATCTTCACCAGCATCCTAAGTGCCTGTGAGGGGCAGGCAGGGTAGGGTGAGTTGTACAGGGGCAAGAGGCATCTGGATGGCCAGGTAGGCTTGAGGACTGAGCCTAAACTCATGGGGAACAGATGGGGTGCATTCTCCTACCTCTTTGCCTTTTGAGTGAGAGCATAAGTTCATGTGTGCACAGATATGCACAGTTATAAATGAGCACTCATACAAATCAAATATATACAGACACATGTACACTTATATCTATGTGACCCCATATTCATGCACACACATATTGACAGACACACAGAGGACCCTGCAGTGCCCCCTGCCGAAGCTCCTTTTTTTCTGGTTCTGTATGACGGGGTCCAGACTGTACTAGAGTCAGCATGCCCTCTGGTTCCCCAGTGCTCCCCAGAACCCAGCCTCCTGTTCCTCATACCTTCATCTGCTGGGTTTTTGATCCTTGGCTCAGGCACTGCAGCAAGTACTCTTGGGCTGTGTTGCTGCAGGGCCGCAGGAAACCCAAGCACAGGGCTGCCTCCACGGCTGCTTCATTCGATGACTTATTTATCAGCATCTGCAGCACAGGTACCAACTTTTCTTCATCCCCGACTTGAGTCCTCTGAGGGAGACAAGAAGTGAAATGGGCAGGGGGAGTATGTCTTCAGCCAGGCTTTGTTAAGAGGGCGATTCACTGCTACTCCCAGAGCATTGTCCTTCCTCCCTAGAATGAATCTCATGTCATCAGATTTTACCCACTTCCTCCTTATAATTGTTGTCCTCTACTTGCTTCTAGGTCTTATCTCATTTCTCTAGGACTCATCCATCTCATGGTTGGATGAGTGTCACTTTAACACTTCTGCTGTTTTAATTCCTGACATTTTAAAAATACATATGTCATTGATCCTACCCCTGTTCTCCAATAATCTTGTCCTTGTTCCATTCTATGTCAGCCATTACTTCTCACAGAGAGGTTTTTATCATTACCCATTTTGGTGCAATCTCCATGATCTCCATTTTGTGGATCCCACTCTCTGACCATCACCTCCTATCTTTCCAGCTCACCTCCCGGTGTTAATCCTCCACGTGGATTAACATAATGTCCACTGAGCACCTTTACATTGCTCTTCTTTTTATTCCCTCTCTACCTAGTTTAAACTCCATGGTCCTACTATAGTCACTTGAGTCAGCCTGCCTCACTCAACTCCTTTGCCTCCTCTTGCTTCATGGTACTCAATTCTCCACTTACTCTGTGCCTGCACTTCCTGGAGAAAAGCACACAGTCATGATGACTGATCTTGCTTTCATTGTGTGAACACAAACCTTGTGTGGACTCTTCAGTGCTACCTAGTAACCATACTAGTTTTCCCTGGGCAATTCTTTTTCCCACCCTCTTGATTAATACCTTGTCCACTGGAACCTCCAAAACTTCTTCCATTCTTAACTCTCAGATGAAAACCTTGCTTCCTACTTTACTGAGCAAATATATAGCAACTGGAAAAGAAGTTCCAGAGGCACCTACCACCATTTCTATCCAACCTTCCAACCTGTACCCTATGTTCTTTCCTTCCACTTACTGCTACAGGCTCTGACCATCTTTTTGCTTGTGTGTTCTCATCTCACCTAATCACAACTCTTTCTTCTTTCTTCAAAATGATCATTTTCACTACTGGATCATAGAAATATGCTGTTATTTTTCTTTTTTTCTAAAATCCACCCCTGGTGCCATTGGTAGCCCTTTCCAGCAAAACTTGGGAAGTTGTCCATTCTTGCTATCTCTAATTTCTTTCTTGCCGTTCACTCCTAAACTCTTCACCACCCCACCAGAACTATTCTTGTTAAGATAATCAAGGATTTCTACATTGTTAATCTGTGTATTGATTCCCAGCCCTTATTTGATATGGTTGATTTGTTTCCTTTCCTTGATATATTTTCCTCACTTGATTTTCAGAATACCACACTCTTGGGGTGTCTTCCTACCTACTGGCCAGGTGTCATTATTTACTGGTTCTTCCTCTTCTCCCTGACCTCTTAAAATTGGGATGCCCCAAGACTTCATACTTGGTACTTAGTGATCTCATCTAACTGAATGACATTAAATGTTGTCTATATGCCAACAACTCATAAATTCTTTGGTTCAGACTTCAGATTCCAAATTGTACATACAACTCTTTGCCTGCTGTCTCCTTTGGAGGTCCAATAGATATCTCAAATATAAGTTGTCCAAAACTGGACTTCTGATATTACCTTCGAACCTGTTTCACACGTAGCTTTCTCCATTTTAGGTGATAACAACTCCATCCTTTCAACTGCTGGGCCAAAAGACCTTGGCTTCATCCTTGTTTTCTCACTGTCTTTTGTAGTTCACATTCAACCTGTTTTACTAATCCCACTGCAACCACTGTGCTACCTTTATATCTCACCAGGATTGATTTAGTAGCCCCCAATTGGTCTTTCTGCTTCCACCTGGTGCCCCACCCATCTTTTCTCAGTACAACAGAGTGAACCTTTTGAAATGTAAGTTAGATTATGTCACTGCTTTGTTCCTTACTTCCATCAGACTAAAAGCCCAAGTACTTGAAGTTCTCCAGAAAGTGCTGATGGAGTATGATCTACTCTAGTAGATCTAGTCAATCTGGATTTAGTATAACTGAGTCTCCTGTTAACTCCTTTGACCTACTTTCATTTTCTACTACTTTTTCTATTTCCACTCCACTGCAGCCACACTGGCCTCCTTGCTGTCCATTGACCATGCCAACCAAGCACACTCCTGCCTTAGAGCCTTTGCACTGATTGGCCCTTCTACTGGGAATGCCTTCTTTCAGATACCTGCAGGACTAACACTTTTACCTTCTTCATGTCTTTGCTCAAATGACACCTTCTAAGTGAAGCCTTCCTCCCTTCTGTATTTATTTTTTTTTAAGGATTGATTTATTTATTCATGAGAGACATACAGAGAGAGGCAGAGACATAGGCAGAGGGAGAAGCAGGCCCTCCACAGGGAGCCCGATGTGGGACTCAATCCTGGATCTTGGGATCACACCCTGAGCCGAAGGCAGGTGCTCAACCGCTGAGCCACCCAGGTGTCCCCCTTCTGTGTTTAAAACTAACCTATTCCCATCCTCACTTGGCATTCCTAATCACCCTCACCCTGCTACCTAATTTTTCCACTACACTTGTCATCTCTAACATACTATATAATTAAGTTTACTGGTTACTATGTGACTCCCCAACTAGAAGGTAAGCTCCACAAAAGCAGGGGATCTTAGTCTGTTGGGTTCACTGATGTATCTTAAGGACCTGGGACAGAGCCTGGCATGTGATAGCTGTTTAACATATATTTGTTGAGTAAATGGATGAATGATAACTTCTGTTTCATACAGAGTGGAGATGTGGCTCAGCGGTTGAGCACCTGCCTGAGAGGATCCTAAAAGGGTAAAAATTTGAGTAGTGTTGTAGAC
Source organism: Canis lupus familiaris (assembly GCF_011100685.1). Taxonomy (NCBI): domain Eukaryota; kingdom Metazoa; phylum Chordata; class Mammalia; order Carnivora; family Canidae; genus Canis; species Canis lupus. Next base: position 37,796,316 of record NC_049230.1, on the reverse strand, counting down.
TCTCTCAATCCCTTTCCCCTCTTGAGAGAAGTTTTTTCTTTAGTAGGTTATTTTAGGGATGATAATTGTTACCATTTAAAAAGCACAGGCATTGAACTAGGTGCTTTATATACGTTATCTCATTTAGTCTTCTCAACAATGTTATAATTACTATCCATTTTATTCATTTGTTTAATATATTAATGAATTTTTATTGAAATATAGTTAACATACAGTGTTAGTATAGTTAACATACAATGTTATATTAGTTTCAATTTAGTGATTTAGCAGTTCTGTACACGACTCAGTGCTTATCATGATGTTACCATCTCCATTTTGGAAATGAACTAACTATGGCTCTGAAAGATGGCTTTTCACTGGTTGTATGACTACTAAGTGGCTATGTCAGTGCCTCTGTTCAGGGAACTCCACAAGGACAGAGTCTTCTCTCATCAAGGCTAGGAGCTGGGTTACCTTCTCTCTGACCTAACGCCAGCCAGCACCGTCAATTACCTTGTCCTACCTGCCAGTTACAGACTCTCCTCTCAAATCACCTTGTCTTTGGGGACAGAAGCCCAGGTGTTTAAAGCCGCTCGTAGCCCTGTCAGAGAATCCATCCTTTGCTCCTCATTTTGCCCCTTCAACTGTTTAATGAGAACCTGGATCACGTGCTTATTCAGGCAACCTAGACAGGAAGGGTCCTCAGATCAGGGCAGAGCTCAGGGACTGTTCCTCTCTGCCAGGATCCATTTGACTCCACTGTGCCTTCAAGACAGCAGTTCTAAGTACTAGGTCTCAAAGTGTTACCCATCCTCCCAGGACACTGGTGCGGCTGGCTGAGCATGGCTGTAGTTCCAGGGACCTGCTCCCTCCCTCCCAATCTCTTCTCCCTTTTCACCCCACTTTCTTCTCTCTGCCCACGGTACCTAGGCTAGCTCCCAGATCCTGCCAAATGATAGGTAGAAATGGGTGTCCTTACCCAAAGAGGAAAGGGGGCCACACTGGATCCTTTCTCATCTTTCTCACTCCCTTCCCAGGGAGAGGACATACTCACCCAGCATGGCCAGGCTTCGACAGGCCTCATACTTCACTTTCTCTGGACCAGTTTGAGCCTGATTTAAGAGGCAGGAGGTAGAGATATGCCATAAGGTGATGAGATGTCAGAGCTCTTAAAGAGTCCTCTCAGCTTAAGTTTTCATTTACAAGTGAGGAAACCAAGGCCTAGGGAATGACCTGTCTATGCTCAAGCACAAAATACAGGCAGAATGGTGCAATGGAAGGAACCTAACTCGGGAATAAGACATTTGTTCAAATCCTTATCTGGTATCTAGTAACCATGTAGTCTTGGGCAAGTCACTTGGCTCATTCTCAGAGCTTCAGTAGAAACATGCAGATACTACTGCCTATTCCTAGTTTGTAAGACTTAAATGAGAACATGGATAAGAAAAGCATGTTCCCCATTATAAATTGGCATATAAGCATGGGGCTTTGATTTGGTTATGATAGAGAATGAACTCAGTCTCAGTTCTTTTCTGGCTTTTCAGTTGAGGGTCTTTTCTGTTACACAGATTCCCCCATCCCCATCAAGCTGCCCTTCAAGGAAGCCAAGGGCATGAGATGGAGCACACCACACACTGGCAGCTCTCTCCTCACTGCATCTGACCCAGTGTCCTTAATATCCTGGCGAGCCTTGTGTGCCTATGTTCTCATACCTAGACCCTGTTTCCTCTTCTCGTGAGCTCCATGCAGCCCCAAACTCACCACCTGCCACAGTGCCTCCATGATAAACTTGTCATTGACGCCCAGACACCCCAGAGCCTGTAGGAACAGGGGTGGAAGAAAGGGAAGAAAGCTCAGACACCACCCTGTGAGTTACAGCCTCTGGACACAGCTGGAGTTTTGACTTGGAATGCCACACCCCAAGCATCTTTCTACTCCCCAGCTCAGCCAAATTCTACCTGAGACCATGCTCCACCATGCTTGCCACCTCTCACCTGTGCTGCATAGAACTGCTCATGCTCTCTGGGAGATTCCAGGCTTTTTGTGAGATCCTGCTCATCCAAGGGAGCCAATGGAAAGGAAGAAAGGGATTAATAGAGTTGTAGAACTTCAAATGGAAAGGAGCTCATCTAATTCCTTTTCCTTTCCCACCTCCATTTTGTTGGCAGGGACTGAAGGCTGAAGGATAATGTGAGCTCAAGGTAAGGGCACCCACAGAAAGGGAGTCTCCCCATTCTCCCTCCCACCGTGGTCCCTGACCTTTAATCTTTGCCACTTCAGGGGGTCCCCAGTAGGGTCTGAGGGCTTGGATCCCATCTGAGATTTTATAGTTAACTTGCTCATAGGGAGATGGAATTTTTGGATAGGTGTGTCCTCTTTGAGTTGCCTGTGTGAGAAATTGCACAGTCAGCCTTGGTCCCCTTGTTCTCTCCCTCCCACTTCACAGACTCCTCTGCCCCTTGGTCCTTAGTCCAGAGATGGGACCAGTGGAAGACAGATGAGCCTCCTCCTACCCCAGGCTCCTCTCTGGGATCTGTAAGCTGGACTTGCCCCACTCTCTATCCCACTCCTTTCTTCTTCCTCTCTTTCCTAGAAAGTGTGGAGAACAGGGAGGAGCAAAGCACACCTAGGGTGATCTCTCATTTTCCACAACATTTTCTGGGCCTCCCGTTCTTGTCGCTGATTGTATAGAATGTGCCAGTGTGTGTAGATCTCAGGCTTCTTGAAGTAGCAGTGAGGCACTGAATGTGGCTTGCTTGGGTGCTGCCTCCAGCACTCTGGGCTTGGGGGAAACTCTTCCTTTGGCATCTGGGGGATGTGAATAGCACAGCAGTGATGGGGGATATTCCTCGACCAGGAAAAGGACCAGGATAAGAAGAGACTAGGTGAGAGAGACACCCTTCAGTCTCTCATCTGACCTAGAGTCCGAGACCCTACCCATTGTGTGACTTGAGCAAGTGACTTCACCCATCAAGATCTCAGTCTTCTCATCTGCAGAATGGAGCTAATAATCCTTATTCTTTCTGTACTCCTCATTGTTGCAAAGAATAAGTGAGGTAAAGATTGTGAAGCTCTTGTTGATCTGTAAACCAATCTGAGTAGACAGTTTGGTTATTTAAGGATCTCAGAGCATTTTGAAAAGGCCATCTGGGCAAGGGCAAGGAGATGAAAAGGCAGGGGGTGAGGGAGACAAGTTACTGTTCGTTCATTTAGGCATGCAACAGATACTCACCGAGTACCAGCTGAGTGCCGAGCACTGTGCTAGGTGCTAGGGAGGCAGTTATCATCCCTTCATGGAACTTAACAATTTAGTTGGAAAAACAGAATCTCCTTTAACAATCTCTCTCTTAAATGGTCATGAAACTACAGCTCTGATTGTAGTAGAGGGTTGTGGGTGGGTCAGGGGCTTTCTCCGCTGATTTGGCTAGGATTCATTCCTATCTCTTCTCCAGCCTTTGTCAGAGTTAATTCTCTGAGCAACAAGGAAGAGGGGCCACAGAGAGAGAGGCAGAGACACAGGCAGAAGGAGAAGCAGGCTCCATGCAGGGAGCCTGAAGTGGGACTCCATCCCAGGTCTCCAGGATCATGTCCTGGGCCGAAGGCAGCGCTAAACCTCTGAGCCACCTGGGCTGCCCAGCATCCTGTATTCTATCTGGCATCTCTATGAGGATCCCTGCATTAGTGAATAAAAATGACTCATTGTTAAGCACTGCCTATGTAGCCTAGGCCTTATAGATAGTATCTCATAGCAACTCCACAAATGAAGCGAGACAGGGGTTGGCCTGTGTCAGAGGAAGCTCCTGAGGCTTAGGGAGGGGAAATGACTTGTCCAAGGTCACACAGAGTTAGTGGCAGCCCCAGGGGTGAGTGTAAGGGTTCTGTGAACCAGCCTTAAAGGAACAAGACAGTCTACCGCCCCTCCAACTTCAACAAAGCTCCCAGGATGGTTAAAGTTAGGGGGTCTTACCTGGTAGCAGGACAAGGGCAGGTGAACAGGAGCCATGGCTTTTCTGAGTTCTGTGGTATAAATGATGGGCTAAGAATTATCCATTTGGGCATTCATTGATTGAGCGTTTAGTGAACATTGCATATTAGAATTATTTGGGGATCCTTGGGCCTACATCAGATGCATTGGGTCTGATTCTCTGGGGATAGGGCCTAGACAGAAAGCTCCCCAGAGGATTCTAATGTGCAGCTGATGCTGAAAACCAGCTGACTCATTCAGTGATTCTCAAACTTGAGTGTGCTGTAGAATCACCTGGAGAGCTTGTTAAAACCGATTTCTGGCATTTGTCCTGAGTATGGACATCTGGGGTCGGGGTCTGGGAATTTGCATTTCTAACAAGATACTGATGCTGTTTGTCTTGGGACCACACTTTGAGAACCACTGATCTAGCTGGTGAGACAGAGCTGTTTACTAGTGATTAACAAATGGAGACAAATGTGAAGATACAGGCACAGGTGGTACAGATGAGGGCCCCCCCTAATCTGGCTGGGAGGACCAGGGAAGGTTTCCCAGAGGTGATCATACACAGGCTCAGTCTTTAATCCATGTAGGGGTTAGCCAGATAGATAAGGGGGAAGAGCGTTAGGCACGGGGAACAACTTCTTTCAAAGACTGGGAGTTGGGGAGTTGGGTAGAAAGCAGGGTGCAGATGTGGGAGCAGAAGCTGGGGGGACACACAGAATGTCCCATCTTCGAGGGACTCCTGGGTGGCTCAGCGGTTGAGCACCTGCTTTTGGCCCATGGCGTGATCCTGGAGTCCCTGGATCGAGTCCCACATTCGACTCCCTGCATGGAGCCTGCTTCTCTCTCTGCCTCTCACTCTCTCATGAATAAATAAAATCTTAAAAAAAAAGTCTCATCTTTGAGAGTCCTAGAGACTCACCTTGAAGGCTGTGGGGAGCCATCAAAGTGTCCAGTGCCCTGCCCTGACCCTTCCTGTGGATTTGCTGAACTCACCAGACCCCTGTCTGGGAGAGGGAGCTTTTCTTTTCAGGCCCCATTCCCGACTCTGTTTCTGTCTATTCCAGCCTCACCTTTGGTCCTCTCTGGATATTCCAGCCATGGGTACTTGAACATCGACCTGGAGATGTCAAAAATATCAGCTGATTTTTTGTAGGCCATCCACCCTCTTCTCCTCGCAAGGCCAGAGGGAACCCAGACAGAGCAATTCAAGGCTGTTGGGAGTGTTGGGGCACAGCTGGGGGAGACCTATCCTCTGTGGCACAAGAGAGACTGGTGAGGGGCTGGGGCTTCTGTGGGTAGAACACTCAAGTGTTGAGTAACCAGATCTCCTAGGTAAATGGAAGACTCCAGTTCTATTCTCAAGCCCTGCCCCTCCGCCATCCCCCACTCCCGGTGTCTACTTGCCCATGGCCTTGAGCTAGTCACTTGACCTCTGGGAGCTTCAGTTTCCTCAAGTGAAAAGTGGGAAGTTCATGCCTATCTGGGAGCTAGAGTGGCTGTGTTGAGGCATACATGGGAAAGAAAGTCAAAGCATTTGGTGAACTGTCAAGAACACATCAGCCCATGGGAGGGGCAGAGGGGGTTTTTAGGACTAGTTATCAGGAAAATGTCAGGAGCGGGAAAGCCTTTTTTATACACATATCTCCTTCCTTGGCAGCAGAAACTGAGCTCTTCTCTGTTCAGAGAGCTGCTTGCTATACCTCCTACTTTTGCCTATGCTGTTCCCTTTACCTGACAGGCCTTTCTTTTCCTATCTGCTAAACTGTTTCTCCAATTTTGTTTTTTAAAGATTTTATTATTTGAGGGAGAGTGAGCAAGAGGGAGCACAACCCTCCTGGGGGAGGGGCAGAGGGAGTGGGAGAAGCAGACTCCCTGCAGGGAGTCTGATGCAGAACTTGATCCCAGGACTCCGGGATCATGACCTGAGCCGAAAGCAGAAGCTTAACTGACTGAGCCACCCAGGTACCCCTCAAGCTTCATTTAAATGTTATCTCATCTCACATCTTTCTCCCCCAGGTACCTCCTTCAGTGGTGACATTCCCACCACCCCCCCCCCCCCATCTTCCACCCCCAGCTTGACCACAGCCTTTTGAACAGTTGCTTCCTTTTAGGTGTTTATCACATGTTTAGTTGGCCTAAAGTTTTTTTTTTTTAATTTTTTAAAAATTTTTATTTATTTATGATAGTCACACAGAGAGAGAGAGGCAGAGACACAGGCAGAGGGAGAAGCAGGCTCCATGCACCGGGAGCCCGACAGACTCGATCCCGGGTTTCCAGGATCGCGCCCTGGGCCAAAGGCAGGCGCCAAACCGCTGCGCCACCCAGGGATCCCAGTTGGCCTAAACTTTAAAGACGGTGGCTTGTGGCTCATTCGTCTCTCTTTTTTCCCCACCAGCCTCCCATACCTAGCATTGTGCCTGGCACACAGTGGGGAGCCCACTGTGGCAAAAAAACATGGGCCTTCGGGCCATCAGACTCAACATCACCAGCAGTGAACCGATGTGCTCTGATGTGCTGCCCTGAGAAACCCAGTATCTCTCATGTAGTGTCCCTGCCAGAAATGCTTAACCTGAATCTAATTATGGGGAAACAACCAGGCAAATCCAAACTAGAAAACATTCTGCAAAGATTTGATCTGAACTCCTAAAAAAATACTTGAAGAGACACACTAAAAAGTCTGTTAAAGCATTAAAAGTACATGTCAGTTAAATTCAAGATGGGTTAATCACTTAATGCTCATAAGGAAGGAAATTTCCTGAGGAGAAAATCAAACTAGGAGCCAGCTTGGTGACTGCAGCGAGAATTTTAATGGAAAGCTGTTTTCTCACATTTATCAGTCAGCCCTTCCCAGTGAGGGGCTGAGAGGATAGCTGTGGCCATGGGACATTGCCGAAGGAGCCCAGTCTTCTTCCCATCTTCGTCTCTGGAGGCTTGTTGATCTCCTTCCTGACTGCAGAGCTGGGGTCAAGCTGAGAGGCCTGAAACTCAAGAGCCTAGAGACCTTCTGTGCACAAAGCAGAGCCTCCGGAGCTCTTGCAAACTTTAGATGGAGGAGGCTTTTATTTATAACTGCTACTACTTTTATAACTGCTACTGGGTGGTGGCATCTGTGCCCTCCCAGGAAGGGGTGGGGGTAGGGGTTGGTGAGGGTCTCCCAAGCTGCATAGGACAAGAGCAAGAAGCAGTAGGAAAGTTTGCATGAGTTCAGGTTCCAGATGCCCTACATCCTAACTCATCTCCAAAGAGTTGATGTACTCCCGCACCCATTTCTTCTGTGGGTTGGCACACACCTGGCGGTGCTTTCGGGTGACAAAGCTGTGGAAGAAGAGGACAGGATGAGATCTGGTCAGCACCTGGACAGCCATTTTTGGAGGTGAAGTGAACTGAGACACAAGGGGATGATGATGATGATGGTACTGGAGTGGAGGATTCTTGGAGCTGTTGGCTTGGAGCCAACAAAGTTGGATTTGTAGCTTTTAAGGAAAGATATTTCCTCTTCTGTTGAATCGTAGGGCTCCAAGCCAGAAGCAGATCTGTGTGCATATTAACCCCCACAGAAATATGTACGCAACCTGGAGAGCTAAGGGCATATGGAGCTCAGGAGTCTAGGATTGAGCTGGTCAATCACTAGTTTTTTCTCAGCATTTCTGGTTTTAGACCTGGTAACAAGTGCCAAGATGCAGAAAAAAAGAGGGGTCTTCTAGGAACTGAGTTATGGTTGAGTAGGTGAAAGAGAAGAAGTGGTACAACAAACATGCGATTTGCCTTCAGATAACACAGTGCCTGGCAAAGGGTAGACACTCAACAAACGAACCACATCTATGTGTGTGTGGGTGAATGATAGAAGGACATGACCCCCGAGTCTTGATTTCATCACTTATTAGTGGATTCACCTTGGCAAGTCACCTAGGGCCTCTGAATCTATTTGTTTACCTCTAAAATACAAATAGAAATACTTCCTATTTTGCACTGTTGTTGTGAGACTCAAATGAGATGGAATTGTGGAGTTTTGGAAAACACCGCATGTGGTTTGTCATTGGAATGTTATGGGACCTCTTCTTTAGGAGGGATCAGAGCAAGATGACCCCAAAGGTCCTGGTACTGGACATCCATGCTCAGAGAGGGTGAAAGCCCCGAGGTACTCCCGGTGTCAAAGCACTTCTACCAATTAACCAGCTAGAATGTGGAGGCCACTGGGAGGGAAGGGCCTTATCTCTACAGGAGTTGATGGCATGCATTGGATGTATAAAAGCCTGCGGGGCACAGGCTTAGTCCAGCTGCCTACCTCACCTGTTGGCTGGGAGACTGATTCCACCTGGGGGAGACTGTGGACTGGAGAGCAGTGCCCGCAGTTCACATCTTACTTTTGGGCCAGCCCTGTCTACTTGGACCTTTCTCCTTTTGGCTTCTTTAGGATGTTTTTCTGCACCTTATGAGCTCAAATATTTTCAAAGTGAAGCTTAGGTCGTCTGGCGAGGATGAGGATTTCTTGGTTTCTTTTTGGGTTCTATGCTGGATAGTGTTTGCTCTTGAGGAAGCTGCTTCCCCTTTTCTGAGACTCAGAGCCACTTGACACTCTTTCTTCCATTCCAATGTGCAGAAGAGAGAAAGGGAGCAGATGGAATATTCTGGACTCTCATGCCTCCTAGTGTTTGTTTATTTGGGGTAGTAAGGGAACTTAGACAATGACCCTGCCCTGGTTCAGCCACATCAGACAGGAAATCCTACAGACTTGTTATCCTCTCTTCTCGGCCCCTTCCGTCTGTGGCCAGGAAATCAAAAGGGCAGGAAACGAATATCTGGGGTGAGGGTTTCTCAGGCCTCTATTTCCTCCTGAAGAATGTGAGACTGGGGAACAACCTCCCTGGCTAAGCTTCTTTCTGCCCCCATTTTGGGGACCCCCTCCTTGCCTGACTTCCCTCCTGCCTCTCTCTTCCTGCTTGTTCTTTCCGGAGCAACCACTTCCACCTGCCCCTTGAGTGCAGGTGTTTCTCAGAATTGCTGCCCCTTTCTGTGTTTTTCTCCCTAGTTTCTGGCCCTAGGTGTGGCACACTGAGGGGGCTTAATGCCCCATGTTTATAGCATGAGGTCATGAATGAATTGCACTCATCAAATTTTGTCACTTCTATGTATATAATATTACCTTTGGAGAAGGAGGAGGAGAAGTGAACACTTATCAGGTACCAACTGTGTGCCAGGACCTATTCCAATTTTGTTTTTCATCTCATTATTCTCCCTTTGACCCAGTGAGGCAAGTACTTCTATTTCACTCCACTTTGCAGCTGAAGAAATGGAGGCTCAGAGACGTTAACTCATGGGTCCAGGCTCCTGCAACTGCCCAACTGGCAGAGCTGGGATTCTAATGAAGCCTGACTTGCTGAGCACTTGAGCCAGCGCTTACCAAGACTCTGCTAAAGATTGCTACTCTCCTCTCAGGAGACTCTTTCCTCCTACAAAAGAATGTCTTATCTCTATGCCCAACACTGCTTCCTGGCTAACAACTCCTGCTGGACATTGCCACAGGGTTGTCGTGCTGGCATCTTAGCTTTATCCTCTAAACAGTTTTTCCTTGAGACTTCGGGGAGTGCCACACTTCTCCAGCCTCAGGGTCACTTAGCCCTCTGGCTAGAAACCTCAAGGTCACTTAGCTCCCTTCTTGTCCTTGCTCCTGACCTCCCCTCACCTGCCAGGACTTGCCGACTCCATACGTGACAGTTTCCAACCCTCTACTTTCCTGCAGGTCCTGTTTAGCCTTAATACTACTCACATGGGTAACCATAACAGCCACTTCACTGGGCCTGGCTCTCTAGGCTTTCTCTGTGCCCATTCACTTCACTTGCTCTAACACTTTTGAGTCCTTGTGCTGATGCTCAAGTGCCCACCACTGCTTTTCTACACAGGGATGCTGCATCAACCAAAAGAGCGTCCAGGCGACACTCAGTCTGCCTAACATACCTTGTCCCTCAGGCTTTTCTCAAGCACCTTTTGCAGCAAACATCCACTAATCCCCGGGGCTGAATGTGCTCCCTCCCTCCTTCTGTTTTTATTTTTTATTTAAAAAAATTTTTTTTAAAGATTTTATTGATTTATTCATAGACACACAGAGAGAGAGAGAGAGAGAGAGAGAGAGAGAGAGAGAGAGAGAGGCAGAGACACAGGCAGAGGGAGAAGCAGGCTCCATGCAGGGAGCCTGATGTGGGACTCCATCCCTGATCTCCAGGATCACACCCCAGGCTGCAGGCAGCGCTAAACCACTGCGCCATGGGGGCTGCCCTTCTGTACTGTTTTTTTACACAGGACTGCTCTAATCATTCTGTATCTCACTGCCTTGTATTAGACTGTGAGTCCCATGAGGGCAGGGATAGTGTTTTTTTCATCTCCACCTGCCCATAACAGGTGCTCAAAGAAGGATTGTTTTTTTCTTTTGAAAAATATGTTTTCAGAAATAAAATTAGTAGTGCTAGATATTACCATGACACTTTGAAGGATTCACCAGAAAAAAAGGCAATTCTTGAATGCATATGGCTTTGCAAGTGTCACAGGAATTTTTGGATTAAAAAAACTTCACTTTATAGAGGAAACTTCACGATTACCCCCTTTTCATTCTTTAAGTCTCTATTATCTTAAACTTCTTAAGCAACTGTCACTGTTGAGCTGTCGGTAGTAGAAAGAGGAGACTCTTAAGACAGGCTCCATCCTTCACTTACTGTGCAACTTTGGGCAAGTCTCCAAACCTCTAGGTTTCAGATTCATTATCTGAAACATGCAGAGAATTACACATACCTGTCAGGGTTGTTGTGATGAAATTTGGAGATAATCCATGTAAGGCATTTGATACACACTTCTAGGTAGTAAGGACTGTTTTTTTTTTTTTTTAAAGGTATTTTTTTATTTATTTATTTATGATAGTCACAGAGAGAGAGTGAGAGAGAGAGAGAGAGAGAGAGAGAGGCAGAGACACAGGCAGAGGGAGAAACAGGCTCCATGCTCCGGGAGCCCGACGTGGGATTCGATCCCGAGTCTCCAGGATCGCGCCCTGGGCCAAAGGCAGGCGCTAAACCGCTGCGCCACCCAGGGATCCCAGGTAGTAAGGACTGTTAATTTTTCAGGTGTTAGTTTGCATATTTAAAGGAGAATCTCATGTCATTATTTCTTCACCAGTTGATAATTTTTTTTTAAAGTACATTTGACTGTAACTAGGGCTCTCTGACCTCTGACTGCTCCTTCTTAGATCCTCTGAGGTTGCAGGTAGATTTGATTGGGTGTGGCATATGGGAGAACATGGGATTCTTAGTTGAGAGAGATGGCTATGTCAATCTTGTCTCCATGCAGGGACATTGTAGGTACACCCATAAAGATCAGAGACCTGATCCACTCCATCAGAGTGGGGAAGGATCCCCCAGGAACCCCTGCCTAATCCTTCTACACAAAGGTTAGGGGGGGATCTGAAGCTACGGATGGAGGAACTCTGGCTATTTGAGCAGCTGGAAGATGGGTGGGAGTGGATAGGGTAGGCTCTTAGAGGGCTCCTGTGGGGGACTGGCTCTGGAACAAAAGGTGTCCCTTCCTCATCCCCCCCTGCCCCCCCCAGAGGGTCCACAGGGCTGGGACTCACACGACTGCTGGCATGGAGCACTTGCTGCTGGTGTAGAAATACTCCTGGACGTGGGTGAAGGGTAGTCGGCCGGAAATGTAGGCAAAGCAGCAGGGTGTGGTGTCTGAGGCATCTAGGAGGAGAAAGCAGTAGACTCCTGTACTCATTGCCATTATACATGGGGTATTGTGCTGGGTACATTATCTTGGATAGACTGTTATCCTTCTTTGGCTGAAACTGAGGCTCCGAGAGGTAAAGTCACTTGGCTGTGGATACACAGTAGCAGAGTGGGTGATTCCAACAGAGGACGGAGAAGATCTCCACAATCTTCTATCTAATCCTTGAGCCTTGCATGTATCCTTCCCTCTACACCCTAATCCTCTGCCTTTGGTTCTATGGATATCATGGGCTTCCTCCTGGCTTGTCTGGGCTCTTTGTCCTTATTCTTGCCCTCTTGTGATCCTCAGTGGATTCAGAACTTAGTTTCTTTGAGACCTACAGTGGGTTGGGGGGAGGCTTCCAAAATTCAGTCTTCATGGCTCAGCCTCAACCGCTAAGAGGGGCCTGAAGATGTGTATTGTGTCCTGGGAGTCTCTGGCTGAGGCATGGTAAGAAGGCCTCCAAACAGGGAAGGAGAGCTTTCTATTGGTCAGTTAATTCAGGATGACCCTGGAAGGTGTCAGTTGCCACTTCCCAGTAAAGTAGGAGTGTTTAGGAGCCAGACAGTACTGAGTTTGAACACCAGTTTCCCTATTTCCTAGCTATGTGACCTCAGGCAAGTTACTTAACTCCTCTGAGCCTCTGTTTCTCCGTCTTTCAGTCAAGCTCAGCCACTCAGTCATGGGAAGTATTAAATGACATGGTACATGCAGAGCAGTCAGCATAATACATGGTCCATACTAGGTTTTTAAAAAATCCTCTGGGTGGCACAGTTGGTTAAGCATCCCACTCTTGATTTCAGCTCAGGTCATGATCTCAGGGTGGTGGGATCAAGCCCTGCATCAGTGCTCCTTGCTCAGTGAGAGTCTGCTGGAGATTCTTTCTTTCCTTCTCGCTCAACCCCTCCCCTCTATTCTCTCTCAAATAAATCTTAAAAAAATTAAAATTAAAAAAATCCTCTCTCAGGGCCCACTTTTTCCATCTATGAAACAGGGAGAATATGACTATCCCAAGCTTAGAAGTTTCTGAGAAACCCTCCTGGTGATAGGGTTTTGAGGTCAGTTCAAGCTGCCTCTGCCTGCAAATATCCCCAGCATCAGTCCGCGCTCAGCACCTGAAGGGCTTGGTATAGATCTTGAAGACAGAAAAGTTAAGCAGAGGGTCCCTGCCATGGAGTGGCTTAAAGATCTCTCAGGGACAGCTGGACAGCTGGACAGCTGGGTAAAGCAATATATAGGAATATATATATAGGAATATAAAGCATCGGGTTCAAGAAGCCTAAATGCTGCAGTTGAAAGGAGGACAAAGTCTGGGCCAGTGTGAGGGTCTGGCCCCAGGCTGCAGTGATCAGGACCTGACTTACATGGGGAGGCAGAGGCAGGAGCACAGAAGGTAGCAGTGGCGAGGAGGATTGCAAAGGTAGCTGCGGAGACCTTCATGGTACCTGCTGATGGAGAGCCACCTGCTGTCTCAGGATCCTCTGAAGGGATCTTCTGCAGCTCAGGCTGGCCCTTTATAGAGTCAGGCCAGTAGAGGGGGTGCCCCCCCAAGGGGAGTTTCCAAAACAGCAGCCACATATTGCTTGATATCATAAGTGAAATTGCACAAAATGGAAAAGAAAACTGAAATAGCCTCTGGAAATTTGAGTCTCATTCTCTCTCTCCTTCTCACTGCCTCTGATCCAGAGTGAGCTCATCAGTTCCTCTTTGCCCTCCAGAAGAACTAATATTGGCACTGGTGGTGGAAAATCTCTCCCTCTGCTGGCATCTTCAGCTGCTTCTTTTAGGGCAGGGGTCCTCATCAGAGGTCAGCATGCAGCTTCCCTGGGGATAGTGGGGGGCAGTTAGGATGGATTAGAAATTTCTAGGTGTTTATTTGGTTGCTTTCAAAGTTTTTCTTGCTCATGCATTACAGATCCGTATTTTCCCTCTCATACATGGAAAGCTGTTTGGGAAGAGGAGGGTTCTCTGACATATATAGCCTCCAAAGAAGGTGAGAACACTCACCCTGTGGGGCCAGGCACTATTCTAAAGGTTTTACAGATGTCAACTCATTTACTATTCTTCTCATTTTTCCCATTTTACAGAGGAAGAAATTCAGTAACTGCTGGGATCCCATCTCATTTCTAAGGTCTTCTTCTTCTTCTTCTTCTTCTTTTTTTTTTTAGATTTTATTTATTTATCCATGAGAAACAGAATGAGAGAGAGAGAGAGAGAGAGAGAGAGAGAGAGAGAGGGGCAGAGACACAGGCAGAGGGAGAAGCAGGCTCCATGTAAGGGAGCCCTATGTGGGACTTGATCCTGGGTCTCTAGGATCATGCCCTGGGCTGAAGGTGGCGCCAAACTGCTGTGCCACCCAGGCTACCCTCTAAGGTCTTCTTGAGTACAAAAGTTAAAGAATTTGAAGGTTGCAGAGGATGCCAGGGATCATTTCTTCCATGTTCTTCAATTGCAGAGGAGGAAACTAAAGTCCAGAGAGTAGGAATGATTTGCTAAGAACACACAGCAAATGATGGGATCAGAACCTGGGTGCCCTGGTTCCTGCTTCAGTCCCCTGTCCACTCAGTACTCCTTACCATGAAAATGTTCATAGTTGGGGACATCCTTGAACTGAACACATGCAGTGGTCTTGATTAGAGACAAGGTCCTTACTCCATTCCAAAGACTTGAGTTCAGTAAATCTTCATAAATTCCTATTTGGGTAATTCAGAATAGTGATAACTTGGCCTGTGCTGGGCTGAGGTTGACATCTGAATCATCAGATGCCACTATTTGAATTATCAGATGTCACTAACAACAGTGATAAAAGCAAACAAGTTTTCTAAAAATGTACCTTAAAAAATATAACCTTCTACCAAGAACGTTTTCTTGCTAACTCTTGTGACATACATAACTTGGTGACTGAGGGTGACTGAATTACCCAGAATGGGAAGACCTTGTCTCGTTTCTCACAGTGAGTCCGAGGCAGGGTGGTTACTCGTTTCACAGAAGAGGTCATGAAGTCTTCAAAGTCACATGGCTGATTAGTGTGATTGAACCGAGGTGCTCAAGCCCTTTCCACTGAGTCACATTAGTCAGTGAACAGTTACTGCTGCTGTTCTAAGCCTATCATAGGAAGCTTCTCCTACCCTCCTTTTACAATGAGACAGAATTTTGAAAAACATGGCCATCTCATTCAAAGGAACGCATGGCAAGCACTTTTGAAACATTCATAAAAAAAAAAAAAAAGAAACATTCATCTATCCACACAAAAATGGTCTGCCTTTAATTGTTCTTTTCACACAGTCCCCTTAGTTACCAAACATGTAGGAGACCATGTAGCCTGGTGGCCATGAGCAGGAGCTTTGGTGTTTTTCCCATTTATTAGACCGTTAGTCTTTGGCCAGATACTTAATCTCTCTGGCTTCAGTTTCCTCATCTATATATCAGGGATAATACTAATGATCCTTTCCACAGCACTTGACACAATTAAGTTTCTATAAATGTATTCATGCTTATAAAGCTCTTAGTACAGGGCAGCCTGGGTGGCTCAGTGGTTTAGCACTGCCTTCAGTCCAGGGCGTGATCCTGGAGTCCCTGGATTGAGTCCCAGGTTGGGCTCCCTGCACAGAGCCTGCTTCTCACTCTGCCTGTGTCTCTGCCTCTCTCTCTCTCATTGTGAATAAATAAATAAATAAAATCTTTAAAAACAAAAAAGCTCTTAGTACAATTAACACATGTTAAGTACTTAATAACATTAGCTATTTTTTTAAAAGATTTACTTATTTATGATAGACATAGAGAGAGAGAGAGAGAGAGGCAGAGACACAGGCAGAGGGAGAAGCAGGCTCCATGCCAGGAGCCCGACACATTAGCTATTATTAACACATTATTAAATGGCAGTCCCTTTAGGGATATTCCATATTTTAGGCTTTTCAGCAGTCTAGATTATACCCCTGGTTAATATGGATTAGTGAGCTTTATCACAAAGTGTTTTTAGGCAAATGGGTCCGTTGAAACATAGGTTAAGTGGCTTGCTTAAGATTGCATAGCCTAAAGTGGTAGAACTTGACATTGAACCTGTCTGGGTTCATAGACTTTCTAGCACACTGCATTGTTTCTAGAGAAATCCTGAAACTTCTGCTAATGTTCAGTTTTTTCCATGTGAGCTCTATTTCTGTTTCCTTTCTTTGATCTCAGTTTCCCTCTTTGAGGAAGAAAGCGAAGTATTTTCCTGGATACCAAATATGCTGAGTTGGGGCACTAGCTGAAGTAAGAAGTGAGATGGACCAACATGATCTTCATCCTTAAATCCTGGTGAACGTTTTTTGCTGTAAGTGTGTGTGTATGTAAGTGGTAGTGGGAATGGGGAGTAGGTAGGATGGTGTTGTTGTTGAGCAGGAATAGGCAATAGGTACATCAGGAGTAGGTTTTGTCCCTTTTGGTGGTTCCAGTGGATTATAGGAACCGAGACAGGGAAGATCCTAATGGTAATTCCATTATTATCCCTCACTACCTCCTGGGCAAAATCCAGTCCAGACTCATGGAATCAGTATATTCTGTGGTTCACCCAGCATTTTATGTCCCTGAAAATGAGGGATACCTGTCTGTGTGACCCACGCACTGGTGGTTGAGAGGATCAAGGAGAGTGATTGTGAACGTGCTTAGGAGACTGTCAGGTGAGGTACAAACTTCATGAAGCCCTCTCTGCCCTTCCCCCACCTCCAGCCAGTGTGTTTGATCTACACCCACTCAGTCTTTATTCACCAGCAAATTGTTCCTGTGAATTGCTGTGAGCCAGGCACTGTTATAGGAGCTATGAATGCCATGGCAGCAACCCACCTGCCTTCTGGAGCACACATGCATGTGCGCATGCATATGTATGTGTGTATGGTGGGCGGAGAACTGGACACTAACATGTAGAAGCATCCTCCCTTATTGTGAGCTACCTCTGCACTGGTTTTGTCTTAACTCCCTGGACAAAGTAACAATGTCTTACGGTTTTTCTTTTCTAGTTTTTTGTATTCTCCCCTTGCTTTCCACCAAAATCTTGATGTGATAGATGCTAAATCCATGCTGGTTTATTCATGCTGGTTTGGTCTGAATAACTTCTTACACCATCTTTAGCATCAAACTCTAAGTTTGCACACAGCTCTATTACTTGTCAGTGCCGACCTCGAGCAGATTGTTTACCTTCTCTGGGCCTCAGTTTCATCTGTGAAGTGAGAAATTGCTTCCAACCTGTTTTGGGCAATGGAGCCCTTATGAATCTGGCAAGAGCCGTTATGAACACTTTCCACAATCCCCTGGAGGCCTATACAGACACTCGTAATTTTGCATGTGTAAGGTTCCCAGACCCAGCAGGCTCATTGACAGGCCTCTTGAGTCCACAGGGCTGGCTGTCATCAGCCCCAATTCCTCCTGGATGTGAGCACATTCCTCGCCAGAGCTAGGCACTCTTCCCAGCCTTGTCCTCCTGGCCCACTCTTCCTTTTCCTCTTTTACTCCCTCTTTCCCTGAGATCAGCTGGCTGCCTGCCCAGCCTCACACTGTGACATTGGGAAACCAAAGACAAGCAAAGAAATGGAAACCTCATTCCCCCTGGGTTCCAAAAGTTTGCTTAGACCTGGAGTTCCCCTCACGATCATGTGGGGAGCAGCTCTGTTTTTTTCTGGCTGCTTAAAAAAAAATGTCCAAAGCAGGGAAAATCCCTCTATTCTCTAGGAATCCCAGTCTGGGCCCCAAGAGAAGCCTGAGGCAAAGTCCTTTCCTCCTGAGGAGCCTTGATTTTTTTTTTTTCCCCATCTGCAAATTGGAGAGCTGCTCCCTAGCTGCATCCCTCCTCTGTCCTTGTTTACAAATAGAGGTATTTCTCACTAAGGAGAGCCGGCCAGCTGCTCTCTGGCCCCTGTTTCCATGGGGCCCAGCCTGGGGTAGGCACTTGGACAGGGGGCAGTGCCATTGGAGGGTCTGGAGGGGCGGCAACACCAAGGAATCACCCAGCCAGAGGCAGGATTCAAACCCCTATCCAAGACTCCTGATACACCTTGCCCTTCCTTTTGGTCCGGTTTCTTTTTTCTGTGTCCTTCTCTCCTGTGCCTCCCCTCCCTCCCTGTGCACCTCCTGTGCATTTCACCAGGTCAGGGGGCACTGACTGTGACAACTGTTTTATAGTTTCAACCACATTCTGGCTGGATGGCTGCAGCTCAGCCTCCCCCTAAGCTTCTCGCCTTTACCACACGGAACAGCGGCTGCTTACGTCAGCAGCTTGTTTTCTGCAATTGGAGACCACATGTGGTGTGTTTGTTGATGTGCTTACAGCCTCAGATTACTGGAGGAGCCCACCTTGAGATACCGAGATGCCTCGCAGATGGAACAGCCTGGGGAGTGGGGTCCAGGGAGAAACATTAGTTTTAACAGAATTGCTGAGTGACAGATGATCTTGGGTGCTACTCCTCCTGATGCTTTGGAGTCTTTTTTTCTTGTTTTTGTTTTCTCCAGCATGTTTGTCAGAAGTGGCCCCTTTCTTTGGGCCTACTCCCGGAGCATAACCGCCCCCTCCTTTCTACTGTTCCCGCCCCCCCCCCCCCCCCCCCGCCCCTCCTCGGGAAAGCCTGGTGAAGGAGGACAAACGTGCAGTAGGAATCAGATCACTTCCTCTCTGTATGTCTTTGGACAAATTAGTAGCTGTTCTGCAGCCTTAGTTTCCTCTCTGGAAATGGGGCAAAGAATACCCAGCTCTGAGGACACCTCTGAGGATTAACAAGCAATCAGTAAACTGCCCAGCACCCTTCCTGGCACAAATAAATGCAGGGATAGCAATTCTTTCCCTCCCTCCAAATGTCCAGGCTCCAGGTCTTCTTCACTCGATGTGCCCCCCTCCCAGGAGGGGTGTTCACTTCCACTCAGTGTTAAGGGACACGGGGGCAGGTGATGGGGAGGTGATGCTGTTTTCCATTAGCTGTTAGGCCCCATGCTGGACACTTTAGGCATTGTTTCACTTATTAGGAAGAAAAGATGTAGAAAATGGTGATGACTCAGGCCTGTCCTGAGCTTTCCCACCCTCTATGCCTCAGACTTCAGAGACTCAGCCTCCATGCTCTGTCCCTCACTGGATTTCTCTATCACTCTGAGCTTGGCTGTGGAGTGAGTTATGGTCTCCTCTTTTCGCTTCCTGGCTGTGCCTGCAGCCTGCGTGCAGACCCTTTTTCAAAGAGTTTCATAGACATGCTTGCAAAGGAAATGACATGAGTTTCAGAATCTTACAGGACTCTTGTGGTTGTGGTCTGGATTCTGCCCCTTTTTTGAGCTGGCCTTGGGAAGCCCCTTTGTGCTGCCTGCATTCATTCTCAGGGAGAGGAGTCCCCAATCTCTTCTTCTCCATGCTGCTGAGCACCCCCACCAGCACCCCTCAGCACAGAGGTCTACAGAACATTTGGGTTACAATAGGGGCCTTAGAACTTCCTGAAGCATTGACATTTTTGAGGACCTCCAGCCTGGGTGAGGAAGTCCCCTTGGGGAATTTCCTCCAGATGGAATTTGGAAATTCTGAACCTTAGTCATTCCTCATAGAGACAACTTTCATGAAGTAGTAAAAACAGCAAGGGACTAGGAATTAGGACCTGAGTTTCAGTCCCAGCTCAGCCTGAAGCCTAGTTGGGAGATTTTAGGACATCACTTTCCCTTTGTGGATCTCAGTTTCCTTACCTAGGAAGTGGAAGTTTCACAGTACTATTTCTGAAGGCTTTCTCAGCCAAAAGAGACAAGACTAAAGGATTTCTAGTGTAGTGGGGATGTTTCGAGGTAGGTGTCCTGTTGGCCCTAAAATCAGTTCACATCACTCCTTCTGCAGGTAAGCCTGAAGGGTTATTAGCCCTTCCTCTCCCTTCTGTTCTTCCAAGGCCTGAGATTCAATACTTAGTTCATAACATCCTTCCCAGGCAGTGCTGCCTTTATCCACATGCTCACCGCTCCACCCTTTCACTCTTCCATGTACTCCTTCTCTCCTTTCATTCCTCCTCTCACCCATCTATTCATCCACTCATTCATCTCTGCATCTCTGCCATCTAAAATTCATTACTTGTAAGTGCAGAAAACAACTTGGGCTTGTGTAAGCAGGAAGGTAACATACTGGGGATAACGTTGAATGGCTTGTAGAATGGATAAAGCATTGGAGAACCTGACTTGGAAAAAGAGTTGTAAGAAACCATAAAAGCTCTAGGTGTTTGGGCAGCAGTTACTACCTGACCATTTCATCAGGGTACCACTTTTGAAATAAATGGGCTCCAGCCATTCTTCCTATCCACATCTCAATTTATTAAGATTCATAATCCTAGGGGAAGGAGGGTGACCAGACAAGCTTGTGTCATTTGTTTGTTTCTTGGCTGGAAGAAGAGCACTTGATTTGCTGTATTACTGAGACTGTATATCCTGGGAGAGAAGTGATTCCACGAAAGGACATCAAGGCGATATTTGGAAGAGGTAACAGAAAAATAAAAGCGTAAAACAAATAACCAAAGACACAAATTTAACCAATAGTCCACCCACCCATTCACTCAACTATCTACCCATCCGTCCTTTCAGCCACCTGAGCAATGTACATTTGTTGAGCATCTGTCCTATTCCCGATGCCATGCCAGGCGCTTAGATATAATGCAAAGCTACCCATCAGAAACACCCCAAGAGTCTCCTTAAAAGGCTATATTTATGGAGCTGGAATAAAGATGAGGATCCAGGGAAAGGAATTTATGTATATGCATGTATTGCACAGTCCCAAACAACATTGCTAGATACATAGTGACTCATTCTGGATGTGGGCAGATAAGGGATGGTTTTCGTGGGTGCCTCATCTGTCAGAAGACTGCTTTTCATGGGGGCAGAACAGTCTGTGACCAGATTAGACACGAAAAACCTGGGTCTGCCTCTATTCTCTGCTCCTCTGGAGCAGTGGGCAAGTCATACCTCCTTTTCCTTACCTACAAAACAGAAGGAATGAATGTAAGAATCCCTGCCTTGCCTAACCCAGAGAACTGCTGTGGAGGTAAAATGAGTTAGTGGTAGTGAAGATACTTTCTAAGTACAGAGGCAGAGGACTGTTTTCACCATGCTTGCTTCTATTTCCAGAATGGCTGATGATAATAACTGCAACTCATGTGCTACTCTCACTTCTTCCATGCCTTCACTGTCCACCACTGAGCAGTAACCATGGAGAGGGTCCATTGAGTTTTTCAGTTCCTTAGGTTGGTGGGTGAATGTCCACCCCAGAGAACTGGAAGACCAAGGCTCTGTGGGCCCCAAGTAGGCTGGAAACAACAGCTGGATGTGTGTGTGTGTGTGTGTGTGTGTGTGTGTGTGTGTGTGCGTGTGAGAACAGGTCCTGGTTTCCTGTGGGTGGGAATGAAATGACAAGTGGAAGCCCAAACCATGTGGGTGGCCCAGTTATTTTCAGCTCACAAGAGGAAGGAGCTGAGCTCTCCAAGTTGTGGCCAAATCAGCATAGGAGACCACAGCTGAGACCAGAAGTTGAAGCATGCATGGTCTGGGGGAATTGGCCCTGGACTGACGGGGTTCCAGGCTGTGACCCTGGGTGAAGCATGTCAACTTTGAGCATGTTTTCTTGTCTGTGAAATGAGTGGCTTGTCTGCAGAGAGCAGTCTGTTGGTGGTGCTGGCTTATCTTTGTCACTTGCTGACCTAGGATTAATGTCTGGGCCAGGCGTGGGCTTGCCCCTCTACTAATCTCCTCCAGTTAAAGCTCTTTTCCTATATAAAAAGTCCTCTCTGTGCTGCCTCCCTGGGCAGTGGATGACCCATTGCTGCAAACTTTATGGAGGGAGGGCAGTTTGGCAAAATCTATTAGAAACCTAAAAGCACATATTGTATTTAGTAAGTTCTATTTAGGAATCCTACACCTAGGAATTTGTACAACATGATAGTACAAGATATTCATGGTTTGATAATAATAAAGATTGGAGATCCTCTCATTGGCCATCAGTAAGGGACTGATGGATTTGTTCTGGCACTTCCATATAATGGAGTGTCAGGCAGCTGCTAAAAAGAGGGAAGCACCTCCCTACATATAGGTATGGAATGATCTCTAAGATACACTAAGTAAAAGAAGCAAGGGCCACAATGGCTTATATGGGAAAAAATATAGACCCATCTATGCTATAAATGCCTAGATTCTCTCTTGGAGATTCATAAGAAAATGGTAAAAGTTGCTTTCCTTTCTGGTTAGGAAGGGAAATGGGAGGGAAGCCTGGGGACAAGGATAGGAGGCAGACCTCTTTTTCTTTTTCTTTCTTTCTTTCTTTCTTTCTTTCTTTCTTTCTTTCTTTCTTTCTTTCTTTCTTTCTTTCTTCTTTCTTTTTCTTTCCTTTCTTTTTCTTTTTCTTTCTTCTTTTTTCTTTTCTTTCTTTCTTTCTTTCTTTCTTTCTTTCTTTCTTTCTTTCTTTCTTTCTTTCAAGATTTTATTTATTTTATTCATGAGAAACAGAGAGAGGGAGAGGCAGGCTCCATGCAGGGAGCCCAATGCGATGGAGTCCCGGGACTCCAGGATCATGCCCTGAACCAAAGGCAGTCACTTAACCGCTGAGCCACCCAGGCATCCTGCAGACCTCTTTTTCATTGCATATTTTTTGTATCTTTAGAATTTTATATCATGTGCATTTCTGATCTATTTACAGAGCATCATCTGGTAGGTGGTGCCCAGAGTCTGGGGAGAGTTCCCACAGAGTTTCTGTCCCATCTTAGAGCCTCTTTTACCCCTCAGTACAGGGAGAGTACCAGGCCTCTCTGTGGGGTTCTCTGAGGTGGGTTAACTTGCCTGCAGGCTCTTCTCTGCACCTGTCTCTTCTCACCTCTTGTGAACACCCTTCACCCCATCAGGGAAGTGGGTTTTAGAAGCACATGTTAACACTGACAATACAGCCTTACTTGCCTTTTTCCAAAGAGGGGTGACATTTGATCCCCGGAAAAGGAGAGTAGGTCATTATCTCCTCTGACTGAGGGTATCTCCTAGTAGAAACAGCATGAGTCTTGTTGCTCAAGCTTTGGTTCAAATTCCAGCTTCTGCTGCTTGCACTGTGGAAGCTCAAGGAACTGTCATGATCTTGCTAGATGGTTCCCTCTTCTGTAAGATGGGCTGACTGATCCTGAACTCAGGTGATGAGGGGAGAGGAGATGAAGTCATTGTATACCGTGCCTGGCACATAGCAGATACTCAGGAAATGGTAGCAGTGCTCACTGTCACTGAGGTCACTTCAACCAGCTGGGCCCCTTGAAGCCACTCATTTCACAACTATGAAGGAGGGAAGACACAGTAGGGTTAGAACTGGGCCCAGTTCAGCAAACACTCATGGCCCTTCTGGGCTTGGCCTCTTACCCAGTAAAGGTGGAAAAGGTACAGTGCCTGTCTGCTATGGGTGCACATTGATCATATGGTCTGGGAGAGCCTCAAGCTTGCAGCTTGGGGGAGAGAGCCTGACTGCGGGTCTGAGGTCTGGAGACAGTGAGGTATGCCACAAAGTGACTGTTGGCTGGATGGATTTGCCACTGAGGTTTGCAGGGAGGCTCTCTTGTCAGGGAAGAGACTGATTTGGGAAGGAACACAGGTTCTGGAGGATGGGGTCTCAGACCATCCTCCCCTGAGAGCAGACTCCCCCTGTGTCAGGGGTTCTTGGCTCCACAGATGCTCGAAGCATGGGAATTGTTCGTTACTGCGATATGGGAATTGTCCTGAAGATGGGTTCACCTCCCAGCTGTGGAAACATAGCTCTTTCTCCTGGGATGAGCAGTGGTGGGGAGCATGGGCCTTTAGAGTAAGGCAGGCCCAGGGCTAACTTCTTGCCTGGCTGTCACTGTTCTTTAACTTTACTGAGTCTCAGTTTTCTGTTTGTGAAATGGGGATAATATTACCTACTATTCACTATGAGGATTCAAAGAAACACATGAGGCATCACAACAATGCTGTTTTAGTAGAGCTGGCTGAAGTTAAGTTGGCTGGTCTAAAATGAGGGCAGAAATCTTAGGGAGGGACTGACTCTTTGGCTTAGGGGAAAAATGCTTAATGGGCATGTTTCATTATAAAAGGGGAGACCCCCTATGTCACCCCACCCTCCCCTGCATTGCTTAGAGAGGGCTAAATCATTCTGCACAAGAAGGAAACAAGATTGGAAGTTGTTCCTGGTCAGCGTGAGAGCCGATGTGGGGTTGTGAGGGAGAAGAGGAGAGATGTGCAGGGCCCTGGTCTTTTTTTTTTCCTTTGTATATATATTTTTGGAGTTTGATTTGCCAACATATAGTATAACACCCACTGCTTACTCTGTCAAGTGCCCCCCTCAGTGCCTGTCACCTAGTCACCCTAACCCCCCACCCACCTCCCTTTCCACCACCCCTTGTTCGTTTCCCAGAGTTAGGAGTCTCTCATGTTCTGTCTTCCTCTCTGATATTTCCCACTCATTTTCTCTCCTTTCCCCTTTATTCCCTTTCACTATTTTTTATATTCCCTGAATGAATGAAACCATATAATGTTTGTCCTTCTCTGATTGACTTACTTCGCTCAGCATAATACTCTCCAGTTCCATCCATGTTGAAGCAAATGGTGGGTATTTGTCGTTTCTAATGGCTGAGTAATATTCCATTGTATACATAGACCACATATTCTTTATCCATTCATCTTTCGATGGACATTGAGGCTCCTTCCACAGTTTGGCTATTGTGGACATTGTTGCTATGAATCCTGGGGTGCAGGTGTCTCAGTCTTTCACTGCATCTGTGTCTTTGGGGTAAATTCCCAGCAGTGCAATTGCTGGGTCATAGGGTAGCTCTATTTTTAACTCTTTGAGGAACCTCCACACGCTTTTCCAGAGTTGCTGTTCCAGTTCACATTGCCACCAACAGTGCAAGAGGGTTCCCCCTTCTCCACATCCTCTCCAACATTTGTTGTTTCCTGTCTTGTTAATTTTCCCCATTCTCACTTGTGTGAGGTGGTATCTCATTGTGGTTTTGATTTGTATTTCCCTGATGGCCAGTGATGCGGAGCATTTTCTCATGTGCTTGTTGGCCATGTCTGTGTCTTCTTTGGTGAAATTTCTGTGTACGTCTTTTGCCTATTTCATGATTGGGTTGTTTGTTTCTTTGCTATTGAGTTTAATAAGTTCTTTATAGATCTTGGCTACTAGACCTTTATCTGATATGTTATTTGCAAATAATCTTCTCCCATTCTGTAGGTTGTCTTTTAGTTTTGTTGACTGTTTCTTATGCTGTGCAGAAGCTTTTTATCTTAAGTCCCAAATAGTTCATTTTTGCTTTTGTTTCCCTTGCCTTCTTAGATGTATCTTTTTTTTTTAAGATTTTATTTATTTATTCATGACACACACACACACACACACACACACACACACACACACAGGCAGAGACACAGGCAGAGGGAGAAGCAGGCTCCATGCAGGGAGCCCAACGAGGGACTCAATCCTGGGTCCCCAGGATTATGCTGAAGGCATAATCCTGGGCTGAAGGCGGCGCTAAACCGCTGAGCCACCCAGGCTTCTCATTCATAGATGTATCTTGCAAGAAGTTGCTGTGGCCAAGTTCAAAAAGAGTGTTGCCTGTGTTCTCCTCTAGGATCTTGATGGATTCTTGTTTCACATTTAGATCTTTCATCCATTTTGAGTTATCTTTGTGTATGGTGTAAGAGAATGGTCTAGTTTCATTCTTCTGCACATGGCTGTCCAATTTTCCCAGCACCATTTATTGAGACTGTCCTTTTTCCAGTAGATAGTCTTTCCTGCTTTGTCAAAGATAAGTTGACCATAGAGTTGAAGATGCAGGGCCCCAGTCTTGGGGAAAAAAAATCAGGCTGAGGGAGATTAAGTCCTTTTGGCTAGTGGATTTTTAAGGCAGGGATTTTTATGGCTAATATCCTAGTTCAAGTTCTCACCTAAATTATTCTGGGCTACATTCATGCTACATCATATTCAGAACTCATCCTATGCCCACATTTCCAGTGAACATCTATCTGTTAATTCCCAATAGCCTTACATTGGTGTTCTTTTGGGGGGATGAAGGAATGATGGCCCTGACCCATGTGGGATAAAGCAGCACATGAAGAAATAGAGGATTAGTGGAGGTGGAAGATGGAGGAAAGGATATGATGCTGGGATATGACACCAGCCTTCAGTTCTCCTTATGGAAATGGAAGAAGTCTGGCTCGTAACTGCTTGCACCATCTGAGATGAGGGAGGGAGCAATTGTTTTTGATATTCTGGTGAGGCCCTGGATGAGCCCATAGCAGAGGCTGCCAAATAGGGGGCTTAAAAAAGGTGGAGGACATGCTGAGGCTCTGGTCGATGAGGACTGGATGGGGCTGAAGCAGCAAGGGAGGGACCATGAGGCCCTGCCATACTCAGAGAACAAATCACTGGTTCCCCTAGCTGTGGCACATGTGGCTATCAGGAGGGCTCAGGGGCAAGGCAAGATGAGCCACACCTCATTGCAACATTAGATGAAGCCAGCAGGATGAGAACCATGTTCCTCACCCCAACCAGGGCCACAAGGCAGCTTAAGTGTCCCTTGCATTCTGAAGCCATATCAGGAGGTAAGAAACAGCCCTGACAAGGAGTCTGAACTTCACCCTGGCTGTGACTATTTCTCTGAAGTGCCACTGCTCTATTCCAGGGGAGATGGTTTCCCTTAATAGTCATTGTTTAAGTGTTTCTTGCACCATTCCAGTATGATCAGTTACTGAAAATAGAACTTTTTTTTTTAACGTTTATGTCAGTTGTAACATGTACATTCTTGACACAGCCACATGTTTGATACAGAAGAAGCACCACCACCACCACATATACACACACTCCCACTGAGAAACCACCCTCTCATCTCCCAGACTCTGGCTGCTTTCTAGCCTCAGCACTGCAGACACTCAGACCACCAGATCTCTCAGATCTCTCTTCAAACTCTGTTCACGCTTCTGAAAACAAGTGGGGTGGGGGAGTGGATCCCTGAGAGCTGTGACTCTCCCTTCTGTGTCCTACAGCTGTCCTTGATTGTTTCAAACCTCCTAAGGAGGCTTGATTTCTCCCCAGGGACCAGGCAGGAAATGCTCAGAAAGTACGATGTTGGGGGAAAAAAGAGAGAAGTGGAAAACACAGAGGCTGAGTCACAGTGAGAAGGGACTGGAGCCTGGCCCATGGGTGTCAGATTCGCTGAACTGGCTGTTTATTGTTCTGTAGAACTTGTCTGGGGATCCCTGGGTGGTTCAGTGGTTTGGTGCTGCCTTTGGCCCAGGGCGTGATCCTGGAGACCCCGGATCAAGTCCCACATGGGGCTCCCTGCATGGAGACTGCTTCTCCCTCTGCCTGTGTCTCTGCCTCTCTCTCTCTCTCTCTCTCTCTGTGTGTCTCTGATGAATAAATAAATAAAATATATATAAAAAAAAGAACTTGTCCTTCCCCACTTCTGTTAAATGGGTGTAACTTTAGACAGTTCTTTCCCCAAGGCTCGTTGGGAAGTTTAAGTGGGATGACGTCAAGAACATTAACAGTGCCAGCACATTGTCAGCAGCCAATACAAAATAGCTCTTACCATTTTCTTCTCTCCTGCCCTCTGTCCTTTTTCCACTCTTATGTCCACTCTCTCCACAGTGAAAAGGTGAATAATAATTGGACCATTAAGGATCTCTATTGTGAGGAAATGGGAACTTTCCAGTTGGAAGTGAGGGGCTGGCACATGGTATGGAGGGATCCTCATGAGTAGCACATTATGAGTGGCCAAATATCAAGGCAGTATGGATTTTCTACCTCCCCCACCTCTTGCCCCTTGAAAACTGCCACTAGCTGTCTGACCCAGGACAAATGGCTGATCCCTTCCGAGCCTATTTCCTTATTGGTACTGTGGGGTTGGTACAGTACCACATAATGGGGCTGGGAGAATCAATTGGCATACTCTGTGTCATGGGCCCTGCAGAATGCTTGGAGTATGGCAAATGCACAATACATGTAGCTGCTTCAGCTAAAATAATGAGGTTTGACTGGTCAGCCCAGCAATCTAGGAACCATTCTTGACTTTTCTTCCTCTCATTCCTTTCTTACGTCAGGATTCCCCAGCAGTGATCATGAAATAAGGATGTCAGGGCAAGTAGTTTATTGGGAGGTGATCCCAGGAAGTTCCAGTAGGAAAAAGCTGCAGCAAAAGACCTTCAGGCAGAGTCGCACATGTTCACAATATAGGGGTTGGCCAGGAGTTATATGGCCTGGATTAAAACGGTGAGCTGGGCCAATTAGAGTCCTCTGTTGGGGCTTTGGAGATTGGCATTCAGAGAGATTGGGCAATGGGGGCGTGGTACCCCTGGAAGCTGAGACGGGAGTGTAGATTCTAGGAAGATAGTACCACAGGGCCTGCAGAGAGGGCTGGATCAGACACTGACAGGTCCCATTTGGGGGTTTGGAGTCAGACACAGACTTGAATTCTGGCTTGTTCACTTGTTAGCTATGTGAGCTGAAGCCAGTTACTCAAAATCTCTGAGCTCCCCATGGATTTCTCACATGCCTTATATGGGTATCCCTGGCCTGCAAGGTGGAAATTAGGATTAGGTGACATGGGTAGCCTGCTTGACACATAAAAGATGGCCAGTGAGTGTTTTCTTTTTCATTTCCAACTGCCCCACCTCTTGTTCTTTGAAGCTGGACAGTGACAGGGTCGCAGGGTCAGAAGCGAAGTCTGGGAAAAGATATTTCTCAGGAAGAGACAGTGACAACTCCAGCTAGTAAAAGGGAAGTGGAGGCCCTTCTATGACTCAGAACATCCACTTCTGGGCTCCAAGGCAGGTTTGGGAGGACCGTTCTCTGCCATTGTGAAATGTAAGCAGACAGACTCAGAGCTTGTACTCACTGGGGGATTTCTGCAGAAGAAAAGCATCCCCCACCCCACCCCATATGAGGCTGGCAGGGATTCTGTTCTGCAGTAAGGCAAAAAAGGAGGTGAGTAGGCACCCTGCCAGTCCTGCAGCCAGCAGCTACAGACTGCTTGCTGAGCCCTGGAGGGAGGCAGCTAGAGGTCCCACAGTAGTTCAGCCTCAGGATAGGGTGTGGGATGTCTATGGTCAGACCAGAGTCACAGGGGAGCCACAATGGGAATACCCTCAGCTGAGTACTGCCTGCCTTCTAGGTTTCCATGCCAGGGACACAGGGTAACAAAAACTTAATGTTTTATATCCATAATCCTCACTATCATAGAACAGATTCAAATCATTATAACAGATTCAATTCATGTGCAAATACCCAGAGTTATAGCTGAAGTCGACATCTACAAACTTAGGTTTATAGGAAAGAAAACTTTACTCCTGTAGCTTAATTTGATGTGTTTTTGTATCCTGCCCTTTTGCTGGTCTGGTGGGAAACTTTAACTTAGCCTTTCTGGGGTGCACCCGGGGGTTTGGAGAGCCCATAATATGGTGATTTGTCCCCACAGGTTACTGCTGAGCCTTCCTACTTGGGGTTAGTATGGTCCGTGGGTCTGATGGCATGCTGAGAGTTTGGGGTCATGTTTGAAGACATGGAGGGCTTCCCTAGGGCTGTGGCCCACCTGTCTGGACATTGTCCACAGCCTTTTCTCTTGGGGTCTCCTTGCTTCAGGCCATGCTGATGCACATGTAGCGCTTGCCTCCCTCCAGCTCTCTTTGGCTTGGAAAAGATCCACAGCCCTTAATAACTCTGGCGAAGACATTAAAAAAGATTACTCTGAATCCTCTTTTATCCTTTCTGCAGAGATTAGGTTTTGAGAACACACGAGCCAAAGAGACTCAGTTTTAGTCACTGCCTTGTGTCCTGTCTCCCCTGAGATGGGTGGTTGAGCTGCATGGTGTGGATGGATCTGCCTGAATGAGCAAAGGGAAGAGACAAAAATAGGAAAATACCTCAAAAATGTCTTACCAGAGAATAAAAGTTGGAAGCCTGTCTTCTAGTAGTATGCCATTATCTGGTGGATATGCTATGAGCAGTTTGTCCTGCATTTCTATTATGCGTACTTGGTACTCTGAGTTAATGTGTAAGGGTGCAAAGCCTTCTACATCAGGAGGATTTCTCTAGCTCCTCCCCAATACCTATTTTACCATTTTAAAAATGCCATGCAAGGGAGCAGAAGAGCATAGTCTGACTCTCAAGTCTCATTGTATTATCCCTCTCTGCATAATCCTGGCTTTTTTCCTGATACATACACCGTTCCCCAGGGAACAGCGTTAAAATTACCTGCTCTGCTTTGCCATGCCCTCAGTCCTCCAAACCTCAAAGTCCTTATTTAAAAAAAACCCTAGGGTGCTAATAGGTTAAGCACATGACTCTTGATCTTGGCTCAGGTCTTGATCTCAGGGTTGTGAGTTCAAGTCCTGCATTGGGCTCCATGCTGGGTGTGGAGCCTACCTAAACAAACAAACAATTGAGGTAAAACTTATACAGAGTGAAGTGTACACATCCTATAGCTTGATGAGTTTTTTAAAAATGTATTTTATTTGAGAGAGAGAGAGAGAGAGCACGAATGGGAGGGGCAGAGGGAGAAAGAATCCCAAGCAGACTCCTCATTGAGTGTAGAGCCCGATGCAGGGTTTGATCCCATGACCCTTAGTCTGTGACCTGAGCTGAAACCAGGAGATGGACGCTCAACTGACCGAGCCACCCAGGCTTGATGAGTTTTTTAACAAACATGTAGCCATCACTGAGATGCAGACAAAGAATATATTCTGCTCCCCAGAAGTCTACTTCATATTCTTTTGAAGTGAATATCCATCCCCTCAAAAGTAACCACTATTTCACACCTATGACTGTTCTGACTTCCCTGAATTTCATATATAGTGTGTGTTCTTGTGGGCTTTTGCTTCAAATCATGTCTATGAAATTCACTCATTGTGTTTACTGGTAGCTTGCTCTTTTCAATTGCTGTATAACATTCCACTGCACGAGATACATCACAATTACTAAAACTGAATGCAGGCTTCTCTGATTTCAAGTTTCCTTCCAATCTCTTTGCTAAAGAGAGATCTTTATGACACATTGCTATCTGCTTGTTTGACCCGAGCCCTGCCCTCTGCTCCTCTGACTGTTCTGCTGGGGGTAAAAGAAGCAGGGTTTTGTTTCTCTACCTGGCTCTCCATTATGTCTTCCTCCTTCTAAGTAAGCACTGGCCCTGCCTTCTTTCCCAGGGCTATCTAACAAGGGGCAGGTTTACCGGGAAGGAGCTCCAGCAAAGTGAGTCTTGCTGCTGAGTTTGTGTGGAACTCCTGATTGGTCAGGGAGGTTGGAGCGAGAGAACAGGTCAAAGGAACAGACGAGTTTTGAGAGGGGCTCTGGACCCATACCAGTGCTGTATGTAGTATTGGGATTGCATCACATTTAGTCAGATCTCCCAGGGGGCTGTGGACCTAGAGTTGGAGTCAAGGATGCCCAAAGATAAGAGTCATCTTGGTTCTTAGCTCAGTTCAAAGCAAGGTAAGCAGGAATCCCTTGGAAACAGCTGGCTGGACTAGTTGGGGAAGGAAGCCCTTGCTGCTGGACTGGAGAATAGGAGGTCCCTGTCCCTAGGAGGCCCTAGCCAGAGGGTACTTGACAGACTGGATGGTCTTCTGGGGGCATTAGGAGCTTCTGAGGATCTTAGAGCAGCAGACCACTATTTCTGGACCCTAGTTACTAGTGGGACACACTCTACTGATGTCTCCAAGGTGATACTGGGGAGGGAGGAGTTTGTCTGCAGAGGCTGAGATAAGAACTGGATTGTGGTGGGTATGGATGCCTCTCCTCTCCAAGACTTTCTGCTTCCAGGCCTCCTCATTCAAGTGCCCAATTCAAGCCTGACCTCTCCAGGCAATACCCCCACAATCCATAATTACTCTCCTCTATTTTTCAAAACTTTCTTCTCTCAGGATGGTGTGAATGAACAGAGTAAATGTATTAGCTTCCTAAACTTGCTCTGCATTTCAAATTCTGCCTTTTCAAATTCTGGATTTCAAAACAGAATGCTTGGGCCCTGGGTTGAAGTCCCAAGAGATGGATGACTGGCACATGACAAGTTGATACGACCCTGGTGAGGGGTGGGTGGGAGGGCTCCTTATCATGATCAGAGGTTCATTGATGCCATCCCTTGTTCTTCCATGCAATCCTCCTGTAGCCCAGATTCCATGATTACTCTGTAACCTAGCTAACTATTTGCCTGAGCAACTGACTCAGCCTTGTCAGCTCAACTCAGCCTTTTCTCTGAGTTAACCTTTCTGTATATATAAAGGAAAAGTGGTTTGTTCCATGTCTGCTGAGGGATAACTTCCAAAGCTGTAACTCTTCCAGCGAGGGTGAATGGGTTCCTTTAATTTAGGGTTAGGACAAACATTTAGATATTGTATTTAGAGGTGGGTATAAGGCCTCACATGTACCTTGAGGAAACCTGCCTCTACATATATTGCATGTTATGTAAATGAGGCTCGTGCTCCTCCTTGAGCAGAGATTTTAGTATTATGATGAGGTAAAGGTAACCATGGGTGGTTTCCGAATTCTGTGTAAAAGCTCACCTGACAAATTGTACGATCTTTGCTATTTGAGCCTTGCCTGAAGTGGTCAATGGCTTGGTCCTTTGGTTTTCCTGAAAAGGTTTTCAAGATGAGCAGCTACCCTTGAACCTCAAACCCAAACCACAAAAATTAGGAACTCATTCCATGCCTATTGCTGACTTGATTTCTGATGCCCTCCAAAATCTGCCTGCTTTTGTACAGTCTCTTGTGCTCTCAATTGTATTTTAAACATTTTGCTTGGAGTTTATAGCTTTTGTTTGTAGAAAGATCAGTTTATTAGATATGTTTGGTGTGCAGTTCTCTAGGCTGGAAGCAGAACCTCAGATGACAAGTTTAAAAAGTTAAAATTTTTCTTAGTGGCTTTTAGAAAATGGTATGTGGGTACGAGGAGTACCCATCTCAGCAGCTGTTTCTTTTTATAATAAATTTATTTTTTATTGGTGTTCAATTTACCAACATAGAGAATAACACCCAGTGCTCATCCCATCAAGTGCCCCCCTCAGTGCCCGTCACCCATTCACCCCCACCCCCCACCCTCCTCCCCTTCCACCACCCCTAGTTCGTTTCCCAGATTTAGGAGTCTTTATGTTCTGTCTCCCTTTCTGATATTTCCCACACATTTCTTCTCCCTTCCCTTATATTCCCTTTCACTATTATTTATATTCCCCAAATGAATGAGAACATATAATGTTTGTCCTTCTCTGATTGACTTACTTCACTCAGCATAATACCCTCCAGTTCCATCCACGTTGAAGCAAATGGTGGGTATTTGTCGTTTCTAATGGCTGAGTAATATTCCATTGTATACATAAACCACATCTTCTTTATCCATTCATCTTTCGATGGACATTGAGGCTCCTTCCACAGTTTGGCTATCGTGGACATTGCTGCTATAAGCATTGGGGTGCAGGTGTCCCAGCGTTTCATTGCATCTGTATCTTTGGGGTAAATCCCCAACAGTGCAATTGCTGGGTTGTAGGGCAGGTCTATTTTTAACTCTTTGAGGAACCTCCACACACTTTTCCAGAGTGGCTGCACCAGTTCACATTCCCACCAACAGTGTAAGAGTGTTCCCTTTTCTCCGCATCCTCTCCAACATTTGTGGTTTCTCAGCAGCTGGGTTTATGCATTATGTACAGGCTTCCTCATTCAAGTGCCCAATTCTTGCTTCTTAGACAGAACCATGTGCATGAGCCCTTTAAGGAATTAGAGTCTAGTCATTGTAGTTTTTTTTTTTTAAGATTTTATTTATTTATTCATGAGTAGAGAGAGAGAGAGAGGCAGACACCTACGCAGAGGGAGAAGCAGGCTCCATACAGGAAGCCAGATGTGGGACTTGATTCCGGGACTCTGGTATCACACCCTGAGCCAAAGGCCGGTGCTCAACCACTGAGCCACCCAGGCATCCCTAGTCATTGTAGTTCTTAACCACTGGGTGGCACTGCCCACTAATTTTCCTAAGATCACATCAGACTAGAACTGCTTTGCAGTGACTGCAAACCCTCACCCTCCAGGATCTAGTTTAAAATGCCATCTCCATGGTGGTGCTTCCTGACATGACACTCTGACTCACAGCCAAAAGGGCTCATCACATTGACTTCTGAACACACCTTCTGCCCAGCCAGCCCAAGGCCTTTGTGTGAACTTCATGAATAGACATTCAGTGACACCTACCAGGTGCAAAGCATAAATTTAGAGTGGTGGTCCCTGCCTCCAAGGCAGCCTTTTTAAAGTAAGTTCAAAGACATGCATTGGATATGAAGGATTAAGTTCTCTCCTTTGCATCTAGCATAATGCTACTTACATATCATCCTTGGGAGAATTGAGAAAATAGTCCCTCACATTATCTGTGTTCTGTGGTTCAGATGAGAAGCCCCTAGCTACAGAGTCAGGAGGGGAAGGCTCCTTTCTGGGAAGAGCACAAGGGGTAGGGGAGAGAGGGAAGTTCTGAGTGTGTGCTTAGGGTAAAAGCAACTGTAGTCATAAACAGCTTCTTGATCCTGCCATTCACAGCGTGGTTCCTTTTTCACCAGCAATGTGGGAACTGAAAGCCGTCCTCTTTCATTTTCCAGGAATAACCTGCTCGGTACAAGCATTCTTTCTCTGGCATGGGAGCCATAAGCGCTGACTCTGTGATGAACTAGGCATGGGACTGGACACTTTGTGTATGTTAACTGGTGTGATTCTCCTAATAACCTGCAATTGTAGGTGTTTTGGTCTCTGTTTTACAGCATAGGAAACTGAAGCTCAGAGAGGCTGAATACTTGGCACATCAGCACACAGACATGCTCACATTTTAAAAAAGTCCTCCATTGTGTCCATACCTCTCTGGCTCCAACCCTAAATTCTGTTCCCTTCATAAAATGGCTGTAGGAAGAGCTACCTATGTCGCGTCCTGACCCCCACTTCTATAGCCCCATTCTTTCACCACCCTTGGTTAGGCTTCTTTCCATGCTCCTCCAGGTCACCAGACATTCATGCGTCAAATCTGATGGCTGTTTCTCTATTTCTCTTTTACTTCTTAGCTGCTTGACTCTTCCCTCTTTATTATTATTATTTTTTACTATAGTTCTGTAATGTAGTTTTTAAAATAATATATATATATTTTTATTAAAGTTCGATTTGCCACCATAGAGTATAACACCCAGTGCTCATCCCATCAAGTGCCCCCCCTCAGTGCCCGTCACCCAGTCACTCCATCCCCCCATCCGCCTCCCCTTGTTCGTTTCCCAGAGTTATTAGTCTCTCATGTTTTGTCACCCTCTCTGATATTTCCCACTCACTTTCTTTCCTTTCCCCTATAATCCCTTTCACTATTTTTTATATTCCCTGTATGAGTGAAACCATATAATGATTGTCCTTCTCTGATTGATTTACTTCACTCAGCATAATACCCTCCAGTTCCATCCACGTCAAAGCAAATGGTGGTATTCATTGTTTCTAATGGCTGAGTAATATTCCATTGTATATATAGACCACATCTTCTTTATCCATTCGTCTTTCGACTCCTCCCTCTTTTGTAAATTATTTTCTTGTCTTGGCCAGCAGATCACCATGCTGTTCTAGATGTCCTGCTCCTGCTATCTTACTGGCTACTTCTCTCTCCTATCTATGTGCAACTCCTGC
Source organism: Canis lupus familiaris (assembly GCF_011100685.1). Classification (NCBI taxonomy): domain Eukaryota; kingdom Metazoa; phylum Chordata; class Mammalia; order Carnivora; family Canidae; genus Canis; species Canis lupus. The sequence goes on along the minus strand of NC_049230.1, from coordinate 37,760,963 downwards.
TCTATTCTACCTCTAAAAGTGCCCCAGAGTCCATTGCTCATCACCTTCCTGCCTGCCTCACTTGATCCTGTGGCTTTACATCTCCAGCTTGACCATTCTCTGGCATGCCAGAGCCACACAGCCAACTCCCTGACCATTATGGCCACATGGATACCTAACAAGCATCTCAAAAGTGTCCTGTCCCTATCCTGATTCCACTCCCTAACTTACTTTCCCCCTAGATTTCCCCCTTTCTAGAACTTGTGCCAGCATCCACCTGGTTACTCAAGCCCAAATCTTTCTCAGTATTTCTTTTCAATTCTGTCCCCCAAGTAGTTCCCTAATCTCTTCTACCTCCACCACTACCTCGTCTCCCTTCTCCCTCCCTCATCTCCAGGAATCCATGTCTGCACAGCAGCTAGTGCAGACATGGATTCCTTTAAACAAGTGGATCAGATGATGCTATTTGGCTGCTTAAAACAATCCCTAATGGCTTCCCACCTCCCCTGACATAAATCTCACACTCCTTACTCTGGCTTACAAAGTACCCTGACCTCCTCTTACCTTCTGGCTCCTCACCCTGCTCTCCTGGCCATATGCTCCAGCCACACTGCTCCTGTACACAAGCTAGTTCCTGCCCAGCACTTTGTACCAGCTGTGCCCTGTGCCTGGAAAGTTTTATTCCTCATGCAGCTGTCATTGAGCTGTTGGGGTACACTTCACCTCCTTGGGTGAGGTCTTTCCTCACCACCTAGACTGAAGTAGCCACCCTGGGCATATCCCTGGATCTTGAGAACTGCTTGGGAGTCTTTTACCTCCCCCAGTTCTACTGTCTAGGGCAATCCAAAGTTTCTGCAAGTCTTCTGTGACCTTCCAAAGACTTACTTCACATTTCTCAATCTCTAATTCCTTGTTCTGGGGCCACTGGCCCCATCTCCCATCTATGCTAATTTCAATGGGGAGTTATCTCCTAAACCACTCACATCAAGTATTTGGGTCTACATAATTGATGGGACTCTTTAGGGTTCCAGGGAGGAGGAAGGTCCCACTGTTCACTGCACTGGCTCCAGCTGTTCCCCTGACCACTCTCCCCACTCCTCTGTGACTCTCAAAGGCAGAACAGTTCCTCCTCCTGGCTCACACCTTCTCCTGAAGTCTTTGCCCCAGTCTGTAGTCCTGTCCTGGGTGACTTTCCTGCCTTAACTGGGGCTACTGACATATTTTCTTAACAGAGGTTGTTTCCTCCATGAAAGAGATTCTTGCTCTAGCTTCTAAGAGAATAACCACATTTTCCATTTTATTCTACTACTTGTTCCAGACCCTGTGGTTGGGGATTGTCACAATAGCCCTGTAAGGGGTCAGCTCCATTTTGCAGATGAGGAAACTTGGCTCAAAGAAGAAAAGGCCATCGCTGGTAATCACGAGGCTCTAGAGAGATTCAGTGTTCCTCCTTGCATCTGCCCATTGCTTCCTCAAAATCATCTTGGCCAGCATCAAAGGATAGCTGCATGGGGGCAGCCCGAGTGGCTCTGCGGTTTAGTGCCACCTTCGGCCCAGGGTGTGATCCTGGGGACCCGGGATCTGGTCCCGCTTCGGGCACCCTGCATGGAGCCTGCTTCTCCCTCTGCCTGTGTCTCTGACTCTCTCTCTCTCTCTTTGTGTCTCTCATGAATAAATAAATAAAATCTTAAAAAAAAAAAAGATAGCTGCATGGAGACCCACTATTCTAGGGCTTATTTTCCACCCTCCCCAAGTCAATCACCTATGTCCCACAAGGACATAGTCTTGTGAGCTGGCTGGGTGTAGGTTTACATGGGTGAGGTCTTTGCTTTATGATGATCAGGACTGGCAGATCCCAGTGTGTCCCCAAGGAGGGGGTCGTGTGTGTGTGTGTGTGTGTGTGTGTGTTTAAAGCTAGGCATCTATCTACCTTGAAAAGCTTAGAAATAGTCCTCTTTAAAAACAATTGTTGCACTTGAGGAAAGTACTTGCAGTTCTGAACCATTAGGAGTTTCTGGTAAGCTTTATGTTATGTGCTAGGATGGGAATTGACATTGTATATAGACTTTCATTTAGGTTTTCAGACTGACCTCTTACCTCTGAAATCTGATGGACCAAAAGAGAGAGAGAGAGAGAGAGAGAGAGTAAATGAGTGAGAAATAACAACAATATTTCCTTTCTAGCCTGTTAGGATCCTGGCCCTGGCTTGTGCTTCCTTGTTTTCAGCTCCATCCTGTCCTCTAGGCTTTTGAACTCTGGTCCGCTGATTTTGACCCTGGTGCTGGCTCAGGACTTTGAAACTTCCTATTGCTCTGGGTGTACATGCTGAACTTATTTTGACTCCTGTGTCAATCTAAGCCCTGCCACCCATCCATGTCCATTCTGGCTTCTGCAAGCAAAGGTCCTGGTCTGACTACATTGTATTTGTTAGTGATTCTATCATCCCTAGGCTGTGAGCTACTAGAGGGAGAAGTTTGATCATATTTATCTGTAACGCCTCAGCTCTGATAGCAAGAACGGTGGAGAGGAACTCCTGGATCAAGGAGCAGGAACTCCCAGTCCAGGAAGTTCTCAAGTAAGCAGCACTGGCCCCCTGGGGAGGGACAACGGGCAGGAAGCATGTGGGCCAGAGCCTCAGATCCTTACCTGCCTCTGAGACCCTGGCTGGTGGTTAATGGGCCACTGACCAAGTTAAAGTGCTTTTAGCACAAGTAACAGAAACCAAGATCCACTAACTCTGGCTAATGTAAAGGAAAGGGGTATGGATACTGAGAAGTCCACCAAAGCATGAATGGGTAAACAAAATGTGGCATATATACAGGATGAAATGTTATTCAGCCTCAAGGGAATGAAGCCTGAAGTGTGTATGCTGCAACATGAGTAAAGTCTAGAGACATGGGGCAGCCCTGGTGGCTCAGTGATTTAGCACCACTTTCAGCCCAGGGCGTGATCCCAGAGTCCCAGGATCCAGTCCCACATCAGGCTCCCTGCATGGAACCTGCTTGTCCCTCTGCCTGTGTCTCTGCCTCTCTCTCTCTCTCTGTGTCTCTCATGAATAAATAAATAAAATCTTAAAAAAAAAAGTCTAGAGACATTATGCTGTGTAAGACATGTCAGTAGCTCAGCGTGGGAACAGTGGTCCCTACTTCTCTTTTGTGTCGGCACTGCTGGGGGAAGACCACATATGGGGGGGATCTAGCAAAACCTCTACAACAAGGACAAAAACTATTAGCATGTGAATATGCCCACTTTGGCCTGCTTAAAAAAAAAGAAAAAAGAAAAGTAAACCCTATGTTTTAAAAGAAGAAGAGATCTAGTAAAGGGATAAGGATGGACAGGAAAAGTCAAGAGTTCCGTGGGGATTTTAATGAGTCAGAGGCCAGAGATGTTCTGGCTGGTTGGAAGCCGAACATAATTATCTAGGATGGCTGGTGTGTGAGTGAGAGGTGAGGCTGAAAGCAGAGCGAGAAGGATGTGAAATATGTTTTTCTGTGTATTAAGAACGTATTTATCCCCTTCTCCATTAACTGTGGCATTTCCTCCAGAGACAGAACATGTTTGAAATGTTTTTAATTACTTTTTTTTTTTTTTTAAATTTTTATTTATTTATGATAGTCACACAGAGAGAGGAGAGAGGCTGAGACACAGGCAGAGGGAGAAGCAGGCTCCATGCACCCGGAGCCCGACGTGGGATTCGATCCTGGATCTCCAGGATCGCGCCCTGGGCCAAAGGCAGGCGCCAAACCGCTGCACCACCCAGGGATCCCTTTAATTACTTTTTGAATCACTGGCTAGCTTCTCTGATTGCCACTGTCATTCTGACCACACGGCCACCTGCATTTTCACAGGGCTGCACCTTTCTTTCTTTCTTTCTTTCTTTCTTTCTTTCTTTCTTTCTTTCTTTCTTTCTTTCTTTCTTCTTTCTTTCTTTCTTTCTTTCTTTCTTTCTTTCTTTCTTTCTTTCTTTCTTTCTTTCTTTCTTCCTTCCTTCCTTCCTTCCTTCCTTCCTTCCTTCCTTCCTTCCTCTTTTTTCTTTTAAATTAAAGGATTTTTCTTTTTAAAATTTTTTTTTAATTTTTTATAAATTTATTTTTATTGGTGTTCAATTTGCCAACATATAGAATAACACCCAGTGCTCATCCCGTCAAGTGCCCACCTCAGTGCCCATCACCCAGTCACCCCCACCCCCCGCCCACCTCCCCTTCCACCACCCTTAGTTCGTTTGGGCTGCACCTTTCTTTCCCGGATGTGGACTCCCACCAAGGCCTGATGGTCATGGAGAGCTGTGGTGTGGCCTTCCTATGACCTAATGCTTTTAGCCCTGGCCATGTTTCTGGGAGGCAGCAAAGGTATTTTGGGATCCTTGATGTACTCTTGGACCCATTTGTCTTGAGGGTTGGAGCAGATGTCTCGGTTCTTTTTGGTGACAAAGCTGTGGAGGCAGAGTTAGACTATCAGCGGTCATGGAGTGGGGTAGGCGTCCAGTCTGCACTCCCCCATTCCTAGCTTGCATGGGGCTCAGCTCATTACTGCCTCCCTGGGCCTCTCTGACCTGAATTCCCTCAGAAGGCCTCCCTGTCTGGGTTCTAGACCTCATCATCCCTGTTTTAGCCTGTTTCCCGCTCAGCCAAGACACTCAGGCGTGGGTTTCATTATCGCTGCCATTTATTGGGCCACACAACTCTAAGTGGCAGAATCAAGAATTAAACCCAGGCTTGCCCTATGAGATTCAAAGCCCAAGTCCTTGATCATGACTCCCCTTCTTCTGTCATGGAGACACTTAGTTCTATGCACCTCATTCCCGCTCTAGGTTCCCCTTCCCCTTCCACAGAAGCATCTGCAGGGAATGCTTACATGATTGCCGGCAGGTAGCAGTTGAGGGCCTTTCTGTATCCCGCCACCAGTTTCTTTGGCAAAACTTTCTCATGATGCCTCAGGCAGCAGGTGGGAGAGTTGTTAAGCGATTCAGGAATTTCTGAGGGAATCACATTGAAAACTGAGTCAAGTAGGCATAGAGGGAGCCCATAATTGCCTACCTTTATCTCCCATTTATTGCATTCCACGCCTCTGATGGCAAAGCCATCTGTTAGCAGGGACTGATGGGTAATGGAGAAAGTGAGAAAAATGGGGGAGGATGTACATGTAGAATCTCCAGCCTCTGAACTGAGTTTCATCAAATGCAAATGACTCGGTTTTTTACATTTTCTGGCGAACCAGGGTTTGGTTTGGTAAACATGTATTGGGCCCCTGTTACGTGCCAAGCTCTAAGGGAGCAAAAACTGAGGAAGACATAGTTCCTACTCTTGAGTATCCCCCAGTCTAGTCAGGGTGAAAAGGGAAAGTGAAAAGATAAATATGACAGTAGAATGTGGCCTGGGATAGAATAGGATTTGGCACAATGTGCTTTGGAAACAGAATTAGGGACAGCTAACCCAGCCTGGGTGGCTGGGGAAGAAGTCCTCTAGCACACTGTGCATGACTTGATTCTTGAAGGCTGAGCAGGATTAAGACAAAGGGGTTGTAGGGTCTAGAAGAAAGAAAGGTATGAAGGCCTGAAGGCGGGAGAAGCTGTGTGTGTGTGGGAAGTGCTGAGTGGTTGCAGGTGGCTGGAATGCAATGTAAGAAGGAGGTAAGAAAGATGAAATTAGGGTATCTGGATGGCTCAGTCAGTTAAGTGTCTGCCTTCAGCCCAGGTTGTGATCCCAGGGTCCTGGGATTGTACCCCACATCGTTGGGTTCCCTGTTCAGTAGGTAGTCTGCTTCTCTTCCCTCTGCTCCCTGCCCCCCAGGTTTGTGCTCTATCAAATCAATAAATAATCTTTAAAAAAAGGAAATGAAATTGGAGAGGGTGGGGAGGACAAGCATACCTTCTGAGTTGTGAGGGGGAAGTGTGGACTCTATCCTAGAGGCATTAGAGGGGCTGAGGTCAGGGAGGTGGGTGAGTGAGCAATGAGCCAGAGAATTTAGGCAGAAAGAAAAGTGTTTTAATTTAGGATTCAGGTCAGACATCTTGAATAGGAATCTTGACTAAATGATTTGAATAATGGGCAAATTTTAAAAATTTCTCTAGGTTTCCTCATCTATGAAATGGGAATAAAAAGATGCTTATGTCCTAGGATCATAGTGAGGGTTAGTTGAGAAAATGCTGTAAAGCCCTTAATACAGAGCCTGGCACATAGAACGGCTCAGTCGGTGCTTGTAATTAAGAGCAGATGGTAGTAATGATCATTCTTCTTGCCTGGAAATGCCACATTCCCTCCCTCTTTGATGTTGACAGAATGCTGGCCTCAATTGGTTCTTAGCACTGTGTTTTCCTTGAGCTCCCCTGATTACTTATCAGTTGGGGAGTTGGGGATATCACACAAGAGGGCAGGCAGACACCTCCCCCAGTCTCCAAAATTGCAGAGTGCAAACCCTTTGCAGTCTGACCCCTTGCTTCCAGCTGGTGGCCAAGATTGGAATATCTTAAGAGTACCATTTGGCTGAATCATGCTTTGGGTGGGCCATTTTGTCTTTTTTGAAGACTGAGCCCATTGCAGTGGTATGTTTGACCTTCCCTAAGGGCATTGTTACCTCCTGCCACCCACCAGATGCAGCTCTGTACACAGTGATACCCATGACCTTGGTAGTCAGCCAAGTTTACAAAGTTCAGGGGCATCTTGAGAGCGTGTGGCCAGATTATGTTTTGGGTGCGACCCTTGCTCCCCTGAGACTTTATACAAGCAGAGTCTTGCCAGACCACTTGCCTGGGGTAGCCTTAGAGAGAAAAGAAGGGCTAGAGCACTTGGAGATGGGTATGTGGTCCTTTTCATAAATGGTGGTCGAGACAAAGATAGGGAATGGGCAAAATCTCGTTCTCCACAGGTCCCAGGTGTCCTGTGTCTCCAAAATCTTTCAATCCCTTTCCTCTTTTCTATAGACTTTGCTTAGATCCAGGCTGAGGAATGGGGATAGAGCCTATGAAATCCTCACACTGCACACCTGGGCATCCCATTGGGCCTTCTTTTGGCTGCCATGATAGTTCCAACGATCTGTGCCAGACACTACAAGGAAGGGGTGTCTATGTTCAGAGTCCCCACTCCTGGGTCTAGCTGCCTCCCCAATGTCGTTTATCTTGCTCTCCCAGAGCAACTGCAGCTCTTCTCCTCCACCTGTCTTGCTCTCCTTTCATTGCTCACGTTTATTATTGTCTCTTCTGTTACTTTCTTAGCTCCTCCTAACCAGTGACTATTCCTGTTCTTCATCCTTGAGACTCCTCACGTGTCCTTGACCCAGCTTCCTGGAACTGCCTGATGATCCCAGAAGGGATCTGGACCCCAGCCCAGCTCTGCTTGCAAAGGGGAGAGTTTGAGGACAGCAGGTGTGCTGCTGGAGGGGAGAGGCCCTGTGGCTGATGACTGAGACTTGACAGGGCTCTTGGCATCACCTCGCTGCTAGCTGCCCTGTACCCCTTCCTCATTCCTGCCCTACAGGGACAGGTGGACTCACTTGACTGGCCATGCAAAGCAGGAGTGGTGAGGATGAGGATGAAGATGAGGAGCAAGAAGGCAGTCATGGAGAACTTCATTCTCTCAGGGGGGCCCTTCAGCTTCCAGGCAAGGCTGGTCATCCACTCTGACTTCACAGCTCTCTGGACTCTGAGCATTTCAGAGCCAGTGGGGGAGAGAGGAGGTGCCTCCCTCAGTGTTTGCTGAAAGGGTGGGCGGGGCCTGGTACAGCTGATTAATAAGTATTTAAGTTCAGGAGAAGGAGAGTAGAGAAAGGGAACATGCGGTGTGTGTGTGTGCTGTGTTGTCTACCTTGTATATGCCCTATTTTACTTAATCCTCGCAGTAGTGAGGCAGAGATTATTACTGTTTTATAAATGAGGCTACTGAGACTCAGAGAGGTTAAAGACATTCTCCTAGGTCACACAGGTAGGAGGCAGGCAGTTCTGAAAACTGGATCCATATGATTTCACCATCTTACCTGCCACCATCTCTATCTTGGGGGAGGAGGGCGGGTGGAACCTCTCTCCCAGTGCCCAAGGTGATCGGTCTTTGGGAGGGTGAACATAAGGCAGGATTAGAGAGTGCACAGTCTGGGGCAAGGGGTAGGGTTTAGGCCTCTGAAAAGGGTGTCCCCCCCCCCCACCCCCAGTCTAAGGACACGACTGAGCTCACATTTTTCCTCTCACAGATTATGTTACTAATACAACGAGAAAAACAATGTGCCGATCCTTGGGTCCTCATTTATTGCTGAGGTGTTTGGCTTTTTTTTTTTTTGTTTGTTGATTTTTTTAAAATCTGTTTGGACCTTGGACTCCAAACCAGTTTAAGGTCTATTTGGCCATTCCTCCTGTGTACCTGTGATATGGGTTTATCCAAACTGCCACTGTGCCAATTATGTCCAGCAGAGGGTGCTCCACCCTCATGCACCTGACAACTTGCTTCTGTGTCCCAGAGTTCCGGCTTCTGTGCCCAGCCTTGACTAGGGCTGACCTGTCCCTCAGTATCTTCTCTCTCCAGACTGCCTGAGGAACCCGTTGAAGGCAAAGCTCAGAGAATAGATGGAAGATACGGGGAGTTTTGCCATCGATGGACTGTGAACTTTAGAGGCACAGAGGGAAGTGTTTCAGTAAATGAGAGTAGAGGGAGGCGAGGGCAGGTGGAGATCCTGATGGGGCTTGCTGTTTGGCATGGCTGCTTATAAATAGAGAAAAGTTATATAATGCATTTAGTCCTGCTGGGTTCAAGGCAGTTAGTGCTGGTGAAGCTATGGCTTTTTATGAGGGTAGGAAGGGTATGTATGTGGGGTACTCCCTTGGCTGCAAGGGACTCCCTTGGAGGCAAGGAGGTCTGAAGAAGCCTGGTTATACGTTTAGCATACAAGCCTCCTCTTGGCCCTGGTCTTGGAAGGCTGGTGGACTGGGAAGGATAGCCACAGTGCCTACACTGGGGATGTTCTTACTCTGAGGACGCAGAGCTCTTCCTTGAATCCTGAAGATGGGTTTGGGAGCCTTTGGGAGCAGCTAGGTGTTATTCATGGAGCATAGCCTCCTCTTGATTCCTGCCTAATTCCATCCATCCATCCATCCATCCATCCATCCATCCATCCATCCATTTCCTGATCACCCGGTAGAGGCCAGGTTTTCTGTTAGGCCTTGTGGAGGATACAAAAATGAGTATAACAATATAGTACAACCTGATGTATATAAGCATAGGGAAAGGTTGGATAAAATATGTCCACAAATCATTCTTAATCCCAGATGGCTGGAAACAAAGGCCTTGGGAGCAGCACAGAACAAAGGACTTTGAAGTTTGGCTGCTATGAAGAAGGCTTTATGAAAATTAACCTGCAAAATCAGGTGATAACTCTTAGTGTTACACTTGTGTAGCTCATATAAGATAATGCACATAGGCTGCTTAGCAGACTACTTAGCAGACTGCTTGGAAAGTAGAAAGCGCTGACAATGGTATCTGTTATCACGATGATGATAGTGTAAATGTGGCCACAGGTTCCCACCACTCCCATCACAGGCCTGATCTGTTCTTTGCACCTGCAGCTGACCACACTTCTGTGGAGCGAAGGCTGATGCCAAGGGTACCACCCCGGCTGGGCTCCAATGAGTAGATTCTGTAGAAATGAGCATAGGCAGGGAGGGCATGAAATTCAAGGTCTTTAATTCAAGGCAAGGCAGCTCCCAAGAGGTGACTGGGGCTGAGGGCTGCAGCTAAGAGGGGAGCTGTGGCCTCTTCCCTTTAAGATGGCTGGCTGCTCCCTCCTCCACTACATCTGGGTCACTCATTTCTCCTCAAGTCCTTGATGTAGTCCTGGACCCAGTCATCACTGGGGTTGGCACATATGGAATGGCCATTTTTGGTGATGAAGCTGTGGGACAAAAGGGAGAAGGGTTACCAACTGAGACATCCAGCAGCCAGGAAGAGAGACCCGTCAGCCCTCCCAAGCCAGTTCCTCATCCACCCAGGCTATTTCTCCTTCCTTTGCTAGAGGCAGCTCAAGACCAGTCTCCTCTCTTACAAATGCTCTCCAGCTCCCCAGATCCCCTGAACCCACCTAGTCTCTATGCCCCCACCCCCACCCCTGGAAGTGCCCTCCTTATTTCTCTTCCCCTCCACTGATAATTCTCCATTCATGGGGTCAGCTTCCTCCTGGCTCCCGGCAGGCTCAGCCAGGCCAGAACGCCCCCAGGATGTCCCCTCTGCCACCTGTTGCAACGAGAGGTGCTCTGTGGAGTCCCCATTCTGGGTCCTCCCTACCACCCCCCCAGGCCTTGCGGGCTCCTTGTCCCCCAGTATGGTATGTGGGTGCCACCTACATAATTCCAGCCCTGGAGCACTGGCTGCTGGTCTCAAAATAATCTGTGATCCGGTGACGTGGGATTGCTCGGGTAATGTACCTGAAGCAGCACTCAGCTGGATGGTAAGGTCCTCCTAAAGAGAAAGGGAGGAAGCTGAGACTGGACTCTTTGTTAAAGGTCATACCTGCTGGCTGTTTCTGCACTGCAGGAGGTGGAAGTAGGATGGAAGAAGAGGTGGCCTCAATCCTGAGATAGTATTGTGCAGAGACTCAGTTATTTGGCACCTCTTTCCCTCCTCCTGCATCAGCAACTGTTCTTCAACTTCTCCCAGAAAGACTTGCTGATGATCTTCAACTCTGGATTAAAGATTAGTGAAACCCAAACCTTCTCAATGAATAGACACCACCCCTGTGGGACAGGCTTGCACAGATGTTCCACTGAGGAGGAATATTTGGAAGAAATCCCAGGGGGGGGCGGACAGGGACATATGCCAGTTGGGAGTGGCAGACCCAGCCACTCCCAACCTGCCTGTTCTGCCTGTGTCCCCATTGAACCCCTGTCCTGCAAAGAAGGAAGGAAGCGGACACCAAGGCTCAAGGACCAGGAGTCTGGACACCAGATCCCAACCTCCCCTCGCCTTTGCTAGTTTTGTGCCCATGGAAATTTTATTCCCCTGTTAGTGTCCTCATCTGTCAATGAGGCTGTTGGGCTGGATTGGTCGTTTTTATGCTGAGTTTCCTAGGAACCTTGGTAGTAACGGTGGGGGATTGGGGTCTATTTCAGAGGTACTGATGCATTTGGGAGTAGAGTTTTAGGGATATATCCCCTTTGGTCTGTCTAGCTGTTTTAGACATTAGGTTTCTGAGTGAGATTTCGCTTGAAGAAGGATTCCATGGTCTAAAAAATATCAAACATCACTGAACTTTCCAGTTATTTTCTGATTCTGAAATTTCATGGTTCTTATAGGAGGTGCAAGAGGGTAATAACAGTGGAAATCACACATTCAGTCAAGCTTGACTTATGGAGATATTAGGAAGGGTGTTTCCAACTGAGGGCTCTGGAGAAACAAGCAGGCACCACGGTCCTGGAGTGGAGTGATGGAGGTGTGCAAGGTTTATGGCCAACCTGGACAGAACCAGGAGTGTCCTGGCAGTGGCCTCCATGGTTGCCATGCTTGGGTGGGAAGGGAAAGGCCTGGTCTTTTACCTAGTACCATTCCAAGTAGCATCCCCACTCTCCAAAGAATGGAGTAAGTGATCCACTGAGACCACCCCTACCCTATTCCTCTGAGCTCCAAACACCCTCTCAGGTAAGTCAAAGATTCCCATTAAGGTTAGACCAGCTTTATTTCAATAACCTTCTCTGTCTCCTCCCCCCCCTCCACCCCATTTCTGGAAAGGAGATGAGGTAAAATTGAAGGGTGAGGCATAGTTTTGGTTGTGTGTAAAGGCAGCTCATCCTAAGAAATAAGGTAGCTGAGGTGGGATACCCATTGTTGTGGTTCCCCTCAGCCCACACCTAAGCAAGGCTGTACTTATGGGGTGGGGTTGACTCTGGAAGCAGATGGCCCTAATTTCGGGAGGCAAGCAGACAAATGGCTTTGAGGGTCCCCCCAAATTGCTCCTCTCTCTCCCTGGGGATAATATCCCCCAAGTAGGGTGGGCTGCTCTTAATAGCAGAGAGAGATGAACTGAGGGAGTGGAGAGTCAGGTCCTCACTCCATGGTCTTGGAGGTAAGGGGGACTGTCTAAGAGGGAGAGGACAAAACCAGTTTCAGAAGACCCCAGATCTCCTTCTAGAGCCCCTCCTTCTTGTATCCCCAGCAGGCTTACTCCTGCTTCTTTCTCCACAGGGGCTAGGTTGGAAGGAAAATAAGGTGTTGCACTCACGTGAGGATAATTCAGTTTTGGACTCCAGGGTGCAGGTGATGATGATGAGGAGGAAGAGGGAGATAGTAGCCACAGAGACTTTCATCCTCCTGATGAGGGAGAGCTTTATCCTCCTGGTGGGGAGCTGCTGTAGATGGAGAGCTGGCCTCGTAGGGGCTTCTGAGGCTCCTGGGCTGAGGAGGTATTGAGAAATGATCATCAAGGCAAAATATTTTCTTAAAATAAGGAAACTAAGATTACAAAGGGAAGTAAGGAATAGTAATGCCTCAGCAATTTCATATCCTGCATGTTTGTTGAGGGTGGAGCGAGGGAAGCCTGGAGAGCCAAGATTTCAGAGGAAATTGGCTTCTATCCCCAGTGGGAATAAATTTAACTCCTTTGACATAAGCCCTTCCTTTGGTGTAGACCATAGAACAGGGCCTGTGGGTGCAGTTGTGCACTTAGCGCAAGATCTCAAGGCTGAGATGTGGCCTATGCCCAATTCCAGTTCTAGCTCTGGAACAAGGCCATGTGGGGGAGGTTCAGGATCTGTTTGTCTGGAGATAAGAGGGGATTTGGTTTCTCATCATTACAGGATGAGAACTGGAGCTCCCCATGCCCAGTCTTACTAATCTAAGCTAGGAATTCCTCACTTAAATATTTAAGCCTGGGAGCTGGAGGTTCTGCTTATCACCAGCCTCTCACCATACCCAGGGGTGAAGTGCCATGATGCTCATTACATAATGGCTATGCACACTAGCCACTGTCCCAAATATTTTATCTTTAAATCAGGCACAGAGAGCATAAATAACTTTGACAGTTGATAAGTAGAATCAGGGTTCAAACCTAGGCAGTCTGGTTCCCAAGTCTGTGGGACTTGGGAACTGCTATCTCATGGAGAAACATGGGACCCTCCACTAAGCTATCCCTGAAAGTGTCCTGCCTAGTGTGGCTTTTCTGCAAAGCCTTTAGCCTGAGCCCTTACTGAGCTCAGGTGGATCGCTCTGGGACCTTCTCTTGGTTTCTGACTTTTGTTACAGAGAAGCTTGGTGGCTACCTAGAAAATGACTTGTTCAGGGATGGCTAGGAGGCTTCACCAATTAGAGGTAGACCAGAGTTGTGTGTTGGAGACCATTCTGGGGCCATGTCCACACACTTCAGAAGGAGTGCTGTGACTCACATATGGTTGCTGTTATGGTGCACCACACAGGCTATGTATTGCTATCCTTAAAGTAGTCTGAACTGGCCATTTACTGAGGAGGAATTGGGGCTCAGGAAGGGCCAGGGACTTGCTCATATTTGCAGGATGATTGGGGTGCAGAACAGATCTGCCTCTGCAGACTCAGTCCAGTAGCCTTTACCATCTTCTTCTTGGGGGCCCTTGGCCCATTTTGCTTGCCATTGTGGTTAGAAGGCTGTTTACATCTTTTTTCCTTGACTGGATTCATCAGGGCAGGGAGCATCTGTTATTTATCTTTGCCCATTCACAGAGAGCCTAGCATGTAGTAGGTGATTTATAAACACGTGTTATTTTATTTTATTTTTTAAGTTTTTATTTAAATTCCAGTTAGTTAACACACAATGCAACATTAGTTTCAAATGTAGATTTAGTAATTCATCACTTCCATACATGACCCGGTGCTCATCACCTGTTTCACCCATCCCCTACCCTCCTCCCCTCTGGTGACCATTTGTTTGTTCTCTACAGTTAAGAATCTGTTTCTTGGCTTCTCTTTTCTTCCCTTTTTTGTTCATTTGTTTGTTTCTTAAATTCCACATATGAGTCAAATTATATGCTATTTGTCTTTGACTGACTTATTTTGCTTAGCATTATACCCTCTAACTCCGTCCATGTTGCTGCAGATGACAAGATTTCATTCCCTTTTTTGTGGCTGAATAAATATTCCATTATGTATATACACCATACCTTGTTTAAAAATTTTTTTTATTGGAGTTCAATTTGCCAACATATAGAATAACACCCAGTGCTCATCCCACCAAGTGCCCCCCTCAGTGCCTGTCACCCAGTCACCCCAACCCCCCACCCACTTCCCCTTCCACTACCCCTTGTTCATTTCCCAGAGTTAGGTGTCTCTCATGTTTTGTCACCCTCACTGATATTTTCACTCATTTTCTCTCCTTTCCCTTTATTCCCTTTCACTAATTTTTATATTCCACAAATGAATGAGACCATATAATGTTTGTCCTTTTCCAATTGACTTATTTCACCCAGCATAATACCCTCCAGGTCCCTCCACCTCGAAGCAAATGGTGGGTATTTGTCGTTTCTAATGGCTGAGTAATATTCCATTGTATATATAGACCACATCTTTATCCATTCATCTTTCGATGGACATTGAGGCTCCTTCTCAGTTTGGCTATTGTGGACACTGCTGCTAGAAACATTGGGGTGCAGGTGTTCCAGTGTTTCACTGCATCTGTGTCCTTGGGGTAAATCCCCAGCAGTGCAATTTCTGGGTCGTAGGGCAGTTCTATTTTTAACTCTTTGAGGAACCTCCACACAGTTTTCCAGAGTGGCTGCACCAGTTCACATTCCCACCAACAGTGCAAGAGGGTTCCCCTTTCTCCACATCCTCTCCAACATTTGTTGTTTCCTGTCTTGTTAATTTTCACCATTCTCACTGGTGTGAGGTGGTATCTCATTGTGGTTTTGATTTGTATTTCCCTGATGGCCAGTGATGCAGAGCATTTTCTCATGTGCTTGTTGGCCATGTCTATGTCTTCCTCTGTGAGATTTCTGTTCATGTGTTTTGCCCATTTCATGATTGGATTGTTTGTTTCTTTGCTATTGAGCTTAATAAGTTCTTTATAGATCATGGATACTAGCGCTTTATCTGATAGGTCATTTGCAAATATCTTCTCCCATTCTGTAGGTTGTATTTTAGTTTTGTTGACTGTTTCTTTTGCTGTGCAGAAGCTTCTTATCTTGATGAAGTCCCAATAATTCATTTTTGCTTTTGTTTCTCTTGCCTTCATGGATGTATCTTGCCAGAAGTTGCTGTGGCCAAGTTCAAAAAGGGTGTTGCCTGTGTTCTCCTCTAGGATTCTGATGGATTCTTGTCTCACATTTAGATCTTTCATCCATTTTGAGTTTATCTTTGTGTATGGTGTAAGAGAATGGTCTAGTTTCATTCTTCTGCATGTGGCTGTCCAATTTTCCCAGCACCATTTATTGAAGAGCCTGTCTTTTTTCCAGTGGGTAGTTTTTCCTGCTTTGTCGAACATTAGTTGACCATAAAGTTGAGGGTCCAGATTCTCTATTCTGTTCCAGTGATCTATGTGTCTGTTTTTGTGCCAGTACCACATTGTCTTGATGACCACAGCTTTGTAGCACAACCTGAAATCTGGCATTGTGATGCCCCCAGCTATGGTTTTCTTTTTTAATATTCCCCTGGCTATTTGGGGTCTTTTCTGATTCCACACAAATCTTAAGTTGATTTGTTCCAACTCTCTGAAGAAAGTCCATAGTATTTTGATAGGGATTGCGTTAAATGTGTAAATTGCCCTGGGTAGCATTGACATTTTCACAATATTAATTCTTCCAATCCATGAGCATGAAATATTTTTCCATCTCTTTGTGTCTTCCCCAATTTCTTTCAGAAATGTTCTGTAGTGTTTAGGGTATAGATTCTTTACTTCTTTGGTTAGGTTTATTCCTAAGTATCTTATGCTTTTGGGTACAATTGTAAATGGATTTCACTCCTTAATTTCTCTTTCTTCAGTCTCATTGTTAGTGTATCGACATGCCACTGATTTCTGGGCATTGATTTTGTATCCTGCCACACTGCCGAATTGCTGTATGAGTTCTAGCGATCTTGGGGTGGAGTCTTTTGGGTTTTCTATGTACAGTATCACGTCATCTGCAAAGAGGGAGAGTTTTACTTCTTCTTTGCAAATTTGAATGCCTTTATTTCTTTTTGTTGCCTGATTGCTGAGGCTAGGACTTCTAGTACTATTTGAATAGCAATGGTGAGAGTGGACATCCCTGTTGTGTTGCTGATCTTAGGGGAAAGGCTCCCAGGGTTTCCCCACTGAGAATGATATTTGCTGTGGGCTTTTCATAGATGGCTTTTAAAATGCTCTATCCCTATACTCTGAAGAGTTTTGATCAGGAATGGATGCTGTATTTTGTCAAATGCTTTCTCTACATCTATTGAGAGGATCCTATGGTTCTTGTGTTTTCTCTGGTTGATATGATCTATCACATTGATAGATCAACATTATGAGTGTTGAACCAGCCTTGCATCCCGGGGATAAATTCCACTTAGTCATGGTGAATAATCTTCTTAATGTATTGTTGGATCCTATTGGCTAGTATCTTGTTGAGAATTTTTGCATCTGTGTTCATCAGGGATATTGGTCTATAATTCTCCTTTTAGGTTGGATCTTTGTCTGGTTTTGGAATTAAGGTGATGCTGGCCTCATAGAACGAGTTTGGAAGTATTCCATCTCTTTCTATCTTTCTGAACAGCTTTAGTAGAATAGGTATGGTTTCTTCTTTAAACGTTTGATAGAATTCCCCTGGGAAGCCATCTGGCCCTGGACTTTTGTGTCTTGGGAGGTTTTTGATGACTGCTTCAATTTCCTCCCTGGTTCAGGCTTTCTGTTTCTTCTTGTTCCAGTTTTGGTAGTTTGTGGTTTTCCGGAAATGTGTCCATTTCTTCTAGATTGCCTAATTTATTGGTATATAGCTTCTCATAATAAGTTTTTAAAATCATTTGTATTTCCTTGGTATTGGTGGTGATCTTTCCTTTCTCATTCATGATTTTATTAATTTGAGTCTTTTCTCTCTTCTTTTTAATAAGGCTGGCTAATGGTTTATCTATCTTATTAATTCTTTCAAAGAACCAACTCCCGGTTTTGTTAATCTGTTCCACAGTTCTTCTGGTCTCTATTTCATTGAGTTCTGCTCGAATCTTTATTAATTCTCTTCTTCTGCTGGGTGTAGGATCTATTTGCTGTTTTTTCTCCATCTCCTTTAGGTGCAAGGTTAGCTTTCATATTTTTCTTTCCTGTTTTTGGATGGATGCTTTGTACTGCGATGTACTTCCCCCTCAGGACTGCTTTTGCCGTATCCCAAAGATTTTGAACGGTGTATCTTCATTCTCATTAGTTTCCATGAATCTTTTTAATTCTTCCCTAATTTTCTGGTTGACCCTTTCATCTTTTAGCAGGATGGTCCTTAACCTCCATGTGTTTTAAATCCTTCCAAACTACTTCTTGTGATTTAGTTCTAGTTTCAAAGCATTATGGTCTGAAAATATGCAGGGGACAAAACCAATCTTTTGGTATAGGTTAAGACCTGATTTGTGACCTGGTATGTGGGTGTATATTCTGGAGAAACTTTCTGGAGAAAGTTCCATGTGTACTTGAGAAGAATGTGTATTCAGTTGCGTTTGGATGTAAAGTTCTGTAAATATCTGTTAAATCCATCTGGTCCAGTATATCATTTAAAGCTCTTGTTTCTTTGGAGATGTTGTGCTTAGAAGACCTGTCGATTGTAGAAAGCACTATATTCAAAACACCAAGTATAAGTATATTATTATCTAAGTATGTCTTAACTTTGGTTATTAATTGATTGATATACTTGGCGGCTCCCACATTTGGGGCATAAATATTCATGATTGTTAGGTCCTCTTGTTGGATAGATCCTTTAAGTATGATATAAGGTCCCTCTTCATCTCTTACTACAGTCTTTGGGATAAACTTTAATTTATCTGAT
The DNA here is from genome assembly GCF_011100685.1 of Canis lupus familiaris. NCBI lineage: Eukaryota > Metazoa > Chordata > Mammalia > Carnivora > Canidae > Canis > Canis lupus. Next base: position 37,743,073 of record NC_049230.1, on the reverse strand, counting down.
AAAAGGATGGCTACCCCTGCTTTCTTTTGAGGACCATTTGGATGGTAAATGGTTCTCTAACCTTTTATTTTAAGGCTCTAGGTGTCCTTATATCTAAAATGAGTCTCTTGTAAACAGCAAATAGATGGGTCTTGCTTTTTTAATCCAGTCTGAAACCTTGCACCTCTTGATGGGGTCATTAAGCCCATTCACGTTCAGAGTTACTATTGAAAGATATGAATTTAGTGTCATCATGATACCTATTCAGTTCCTGTTTTTGTGGATTGTTTCCTTGGACTTCCTCTTTCTTTTACAGGTCCCCCTTAATATTTTTTTGCAGAGCTGGTTTGGTGGTCACATATTCTTTCAGTTTCTGCCTACCTTGGAAGCTCTTTATCTCTCCTTCTATTCTGAATGAGAGCCTTGCTGGATAAAGTTCTTGGCTGCATGTTCTTCTCATTTAGGACCCTGAATATATCTTGGCAGCCCTTTCTGGCCTGCCAGGTCTCTGTGGAGAGGTCTGCTGTTATTCTAGTACTTCTCCCCATAAAGGTTATGGATTTCTTGTCTCTTGCTGCTTTAAGGATCTTCTCTTTATCTTTGGAATTTGCAAGTTTCACTATTGAATGTTGAGGTATTGAGCGGTTTTTATTGATTTTAGGGGGGAATCTCTCTATCTTCTGGATCTAAATGCCTGTTTCCCTTCCCAAGTTAGGGAAGTTCTCATCTATGATTTGTTCAAATACAGTTTCTGGACTTCTGTCCCTTTCGGCGCCCTCAGGAACCCCAATTAAATGTAGATTTTTCCTTCTGAGGCTGTCATTTATTTCCCTTAACCTATCCTCATGATCTTTTAATTATTTTTCTCTTTTTCTTCTTCTTTGTCATCAACTTGTCTTCTATGTCACTCACTCATTCTTCTACCTCGTTAACCCTCGCCGTTAGGACCACCAGTTTTTTTTTTTTAAGATTTATTTATTTATTCATTCAGAGAGAGTGAGAGAGAGCCAGAGACACAGGCAGAGGGAGAAGCAGACTCCATGCAGGAAGCCCGATGTGGGACTCGATCCCGGGTCTCCAGGATCACACCCCGGGCTGCAGGCAGTGCCAAACCGCTGCGCCACTGGGGCTGCCCAGGACGTCCAGTTTGAATTGCATCTCATTTAATTGATTTTTAATTTCGGCCTGATTAGATCTAAATTCTGCAGTCATGAAGTCTCTTGAATCCTTTACGCTTTTTTCTAGAGCCACCAGTAGCTTTATAATTGTGCTTCTGAATTGGCTTTCTGACATTGAATTGTAATCCAAATTTTGTAACTCTGTGGGAGAGAGGACTGTTTCTGATTCTTTCTTTTGTGGTGAATTTTTCCTTCTAGTCATTTTGCTCAGTGCAGAGTGGCCAAAAACAAGTTGTACTGGAAAAAGGAGAAAAAGAGAGGAAAAAAAAAAAAAAAAAAAAAAAGGAAAAAAAGGGGGGAGGGGGAAACAAACAGAAAACAAAAAAGGGGGAGTATCCTCTGATTCTATATACTGTAAATCCCTCGACTTCCCCTGGAACTTTCCAGTGCTGCTTGGTCAATAACTTGCTTTTCCCGTCCTTCTAGATGGTCTTCTGGGGGGAGGGGCCTGCTGTGCTGATTCTCAGGTGTGTGCACCTGGGGGAGCTGCCCAGCCCCCTGCCAGGTGCACGGCTCAGTGGGAGCGGTTTATCCTGTGAGGCCCCTGGCTCAGTCCCAGGTACAAGGTGACACCAGGAGGAGCAACAACAGTGGCGGCAGCCGGCTCTCCAGCTCTGGAGTCAGCTCCCGCAGTAACTACTGCAGCTCTCAGTCCGCAGGGGCCTGGATGCTCCAGGGGCAGGGGCCGCCCATCTGCACAGCTCCGGGCTGCCCGGCGGCAGGAGCGTCCTTGCTGTTCTGTGTCCCCCGGCGCCTGCACCGCTGGAATCACAGCCCTGGGCGGTGTAGCCCCCTCTGCACGGAGCCGCCATCTGAGCTGCCACCTGAGCTGCTCCCGGGCCCCGTGGGGCCCGTGCTGCAGCCCTTTAGGGAGCTCCGCCAAGGTGCGTGGCGTGCTCTCCCATCCCCCGCGCCCCCCCTCCCCCGGGCGCAAGTCTTCTGTTAGTGCCCCTGGGAGCCCGAGGGCATCCCTCCCCCTCCTGGGATCCTGCCCGAGCTCCCTGCCAGCTCCAGGAAGATTGGTAAAGCTCCTGCTTCTCTGGGACTGGGCTTTCCTGTCCTGGGGGCACTCGCCACGCAGCCTTAGCCCGGCTCCTCGCTGGGGCCCCTCCCCCTTGGATGCTTTTTCATTTCTTTATCTCCCCCCCACCCCGTGTTCCTACCTTGATAAAATTGCAAACTCTTTTCACTATAGCATTCCAGCTGTTCTCTCTTTAAATCTCAGACCGAATTCATTGGTTTTTAGGATGATTTGAAAGTTACCTAGGTAAGTTGATGGGGACAGGTGACTTGGGGACCCTACTCTTCTGTCATCTTGCCTGCCACCTACACCATACCTTCTTTATTCATTCATCGATTGATGGACACTTGGGCTGTTTCCATCATTTGGCTATTGTAGACAATGCTGCTGTAAACATAGGGGTACATCTACCTCTTTGAATTTGTATTTTTACATTCTTAGGTAAAAACCTAGTAGAATGATTGATAGGTCATAGGGTAGTTCTATTTTTAACTTTTTGTGGAACTGCTATCCTGTTTTCCACAGTGGTCGCACAAATTTGCATTCCCACCAACAGTGCAGGAGGGCTCCCCTTTCTCCACATCCTTGCCAACACTTGTTCCTTGTGTTGTTAATTTTAGCCATCTGCCAGGCATTAAGTGATATCTCATCATAGCTTTGATTTCCTTTTCCCTGATGAGAAGTTAATTGAGCATTTTTCCATGTGTCTGGTAGCCATTTGATTGTCTTCATTGGAAAAATATCTATTCATGTCTTCTGCCCATTTTTTAACTGGATTATTTGTTTTTTTGGGCATTGAGTTTGATAAGTTCCTTATAGATTTTATATAAGATATGTCATTTGCAAATTATTTTCTCCCATTCCATAGATTGTCTTTTTTTTTTTTTTGGAATTTTTTTTATTGGAGTTCAATTTGCCAACATAGAGTATAACACCCGGTGCTCATCCCGTCAAGTGCCCCCCTCAGTGCCTGTCACCCAGTCACCCCATTTCCCCCCGCCCGCCTCCCCTTCCACTACCCCTGTTTGTTTCCCAGTGTTAGGAATCTCTCATGTTTTGTCATTCTCTGATTTTTCCCATCATTTTCTCTCCTTTCCCCTATAATCCCTTTCACTATTTTTTTCACTATTTTTTTATAATCCCCATATGAATAAAACCATATAATGATTGTCCTTCTTTGATTGACTTACTTCACTCAGCATAATATCCTCCAAAGCAAATGCTAGGTATTCATTGTTTCTAATGGCTAAGTAATACACGTATTTTAGAAGAAGCATGAATAAATGAGCTGGTCTAAGCATGTATATCTCACAGGAAACATGCTGCGGTGCCAAGATAGCAATTTGTTAGACATATTCTATATTTGTTATCAATAACAATACTATTTAAACTCTTCAAATCAAGTAACAATTGCCATTAGGAAGAATCTAATGAAATAAAATGTTTCCGGGGAGAATATGAGTTGGAAGGGAATGGTGTTTACTTTGTTTTTCTGGAGACTTAGCCTATCTACTAAGTTGTTGCTAGGAGCCTTATAAGAAATCCCTTTATTTTCCAAGAAATTATTAAGTTCCTATCTACATTAGTCTGTATATTGCTAATTGCTATGATAAACAACCCCTAAATCTCGGGATTAATTACATGAAGGTTTATTTCTTGCTCATGTCACAGTCCAATGTGTGAGAGCAGTGGGACGAGGGTATGTGTGTGTATTGGGGAGGGCTGTGCATGCACCTTTTCAGGGACTAAGGCTTCTATCTGTGATTCCTCCAGTTTCAACCCCAAACCACCAAGTTTGCTACAAAGGAGAGACAGAAGAGAACAGGGAGATTTTAAGTACCAGTCCTGGAAATGATATAAATGACTTTCAGTTAAACTCCATGTCCAGAATGAAGTCACCTGCTCCAATTTAATGATGGAAGTACAGAAAATATAGATCATCTGTGTGCCCAGGAGGAGAATGGAATGGGTTTAACAAATACATCACTTCTTGGCCACAATATCAAATGCCAGGTACTGGGCTATATTTGGAGGGTGGAAATGAAGATGACCCTGCCGTCAGAGGATTCCTAATTTAAAGAGGGACTCAAAAAAGCAAATTAAAGTTGCAATACAGTGGGATGGATGGAATTTGGTAGCAATAAGAAGAACTTAAATGTTCTGTTGCCTGCTGATAAGTATGCAGTGCAGCCACTCTGGAAAAGTGTGTGGAGGTTCCTCAAAGAGTTAAAAATAGATCTGCCCTACACCCAGCAATTGCACTGTTGAGGATTTACCCCAAAGATACAGATGCAATGAAACTTTGGGACACCTGTACCCCGGTGTTTATAGCAGCAATGTCCACAAGAGCCAAACTGTGGAAGGAGCCTCGGTGTCCATCGAAAGATGAATGGATAAAGAAGATGTGGTCTATGTATACAATGGAATATTACTCAGCCATTAGGAATGACAAATACCCACCATTTGCTTCGACGTGGATGGAACTGGAGGGTATTATGCTGAGTGAAATAAGTCAATCGGAGAAGGACAAACATTATATGGTCTCATTCATTTGGGGAATATAAAAAATAGTGAAAGGGAATAAAGGGGAAAGGAGAAAAATGGGTAGGAAATATCAGAAAGGGAGACAGAACATGAGAAACTCGTAACTCTGGGAAACGAACTAGGGGGGTGGAAGGGGAGGTGGGCTGGGGGGGTGGGGGTGACTGGGTGACAGGCACTGAGGGGGGCACTGATGGGATGAACACTGGGTGTTATTCTATATGTTGGCAAATTGAACACCAATAAAAAATAAATTTATATAAAAAATATTAGAGGGGATCTCTGGGTGGCTCAGCGGTTTAGTGCATGCCTTTGGCCCAGGGTGCCATCTTGGAGTCCTGGGATTGAGTCCTGCATCGGGCTCCCGGCATGGAGCCTGCTTCTCCCTCCTCCTGTGTCTCTGCCTCTCTCTCTCTCTATCATAAATAAATAAATAAATCTTAAGAAAAAAAATATTAGAAATGTTTTCCAAAACAACACATACATATTTATTTTTAAAAATCAAATAATACAGGAGTGTGTAGGACATACATTTTTCTGAGTTCCTGCTTGTCTGCAGAAGTCATTGCTCATCCCTCATACTTTTTTTATTTTTATTGGAGTTCAATTTGCCAACATATAGCATAACACCCAGTGCTCATCCCATCAAGTGCCCCCCTCAGTGCCTGTCACCCAGTCACCCCCACCCCCCGCCCACCTCCCTTTTCACCACCCCTTGTTCATTTCCCAGAGTTAGGAGTCTCTCATGTTCTGTCTCCCTCTCTGATATTTCCCACTCATTTTTTTCTCCTTTCCTCTTTATTCCCTTTCACTATTTTTTATATTCCCCATACGTTTTTTATTTTTTAAAAAATATTTTATTTATTTATTCATGAGAGTCACAGAGAGAAAGAGAGAGGCAGAGACACAGGCAGAGGGAGAAGCAGGCTCCATGAAGGGAGCCTGATGTGGGACTCGATCCCGGGTCTCCAGGATCAGGCCCTGGGCTGAAGGCAGCACTGAACTGCTGAGCCACCCGGGGTGCCCTGTTTTATTTTTTAAAGATTTATTTATTTATTTTAGAGGGAGTGTGTGTATGCGTGAATGGGAGTGGGAGGGGCAGTGCCAAGCTAAGAGCCTAAGGCAGACTCAATCCCAGAACCCTGAGATTATAACCTAAGTGGAAATCAAGAGTTGGCAGCTTAACCGACTGAGACACCTAGTACCCCTGTTTTGTTTTAGAGCTTTTAAGCACCATTTTTCTAGCTATTTTGCACAACTCTCAAGGTTTTTACTTAAAAATTTTTTTAAATTAAAAACAGTTTTAAGGTGATCTCTACACCCGACATGAGGCTTGAACCCACAACCCCAAGATCAAGAGTTGTTCACTCTACTGACTGAGCCAGACAGGTGCCCTCCAGGATTTTTGCTTTCAAAAATTGAACATTGATTATCAGACTTATTTAGCCATGTTTAAACTTTCCCCAATTACATATTTTTTTTATAGTTAAGTAGCTCTGATAAACTTCATCACAAAAAAATAAAATATCAACACAAGTCAAGAACTAGCCCATTTTGTTGGTTTTTCTTGAGAAGACCGTAGAGATTTATTTTTTCAATTCATTGAAATTGTTTTTTGGTTACGAAAGAAACATGTGCTTTTTATAAAAGTTGCAGACAATGCTGAAATTATGGAGTCAAAAGTGAGGGTGCCTCTTCAAATTTCCATTCTACTTGTAGCATTGACATTACCTGGGAACTTGTTAGAAACACTGATTTGGGGGGCCCCACTCAATCCTACTGAATTAGAATTTCTGGGGATAGGATCCAGCAATCTGTGTTTTAACAAGCCCTCCAAATGATTCTTGTGCATGCTGAATTTTCACATCTATAGTATAGCTTCCTAACTGGTGTGCTTCAATATATGGTTGACCTTTGAACAACATGGGCTTGAACTGTCCAGGTCCACTTACATGTGAATTTTTTTTCAATAAATATGGTAAATACTGTACGTGTATTTCTATGCCTTATGATTTTTAAAAAAGGTTTTATTTATTTATTAATGAGAGAGAGAGAGAGAGAGAGAGAGAGGCAGAGACACAGACAGGGATAAGCAGGCTCCATGCTGGGAGCTTGATGTGGGACTCGATTCCGGAACTCCAGGAACACACCCTGGTCCGAAGGCAGGCGCTAAACCACTGAGCCACGCAGGGATCCCCTGCCTTATGATTTTTAAAAATAATATTTTCTTTTCTCTAGCTTACTTTGTTATAAGAATACAGTATGTAATACATATCACATACAAAATGTGTGAATCGACTCTATGTTATCAGTGAGGTTTGGCAACAGTAGGCTATTGGTAGTTAAGTTTTTGGAGAGTTATACTTGGATTTTCAACTGCATAGAGGTCAGTGCCCCAAACCCTCTGTTGTTCAAAGGGTCAGCTTCAGCCTTTGGGCAGCCCACATGGGACCTGGAATGGTGTGAGGCCCAGGCTGTTTGCCCCTCATGTAAACAACCTCATCATTTTAATCCAATGTTGCATAATAACTCGGAGATTTAGAGATGAATTATATATATGATTCTTACACACAGAAATCATATTTTATTCTTAGTTTCAATCTTCTCTATATACCGACTATCGCAACATATAAAATAGCCACTCAGTAATTGTTCGAGTGACAATAAATATCTGTTTCAGGATTCCAGAGAAAGGGAGGTGGATGCTCTGGCTGGGATAGCAGGGGAAGGTATTATTGAGCATCTAAGTTGAACCTTGAGGGCTGGGTTGAGTTTTGCTGGGAAGAGTTGAGAGGGGGGAATTTGTGGTGGAGGTGCCACAGAGTACAAATGAGAAAGCAAAAAAGAACATGTGGTTTTTGAAGAACTGTGAAAATAGAGTATGTATTATGTAATTGACCTAGACATAACAATCTATTGTCTGCTCCAAGACCTCAGAGGCCTTCTATGAGTGACCAGATGCTTGGTCAGAAAGGAACATTTCAGTGTGCATCCCCCATTTCTGCTCAGCTGCCATTGTCATGACCCAAAGCCTTGATGAGGACACACCTGGTCCTCTGCTGTCCATCCTGTTCCAGTGGTTTATGCTCTCCATTTCATTCTATTGAGCTAACAACTTGGCCAGCCAGAGAAACCAATGAGACCACACATACTCCTCTTGGGTCTAGCACAGTTTCAACCCAACAACTTTTTGAGATTTTCACCAAGGCTCTAAAACAAAACCTCTACGGAGAAGTCAAAAGTTGTGTTTGCCATCACTCTGTTGTATATTCCAGGGCTCAGTGGGCTGGTGTTAACTCAGAGCTGCTGCATTCAACAGAATATAGTGAAGTGGATGAGAGCAACAGGAGAGATCATAAATGGGCCAAAATATAGGCCAGAACCCTGAGCATCTGTGTTTGCCTCTTTCACTTCCCCAAATTCCATAGAAATGACAGGAAAAATATGAAAACAAAAATAAATTTGTAGTATCAGAGGGAATCAGAAAAGATGGCATCAGCTGACTATAAGATGAGAAATTTCTGTTCTGTGTACAGGACATGGGTCAGCTTGATGGCAAAATAAGGAGGCTGAAAAACCTGTTTCCTCATGTAGATGAAGGAGATCATTGAAAAAATATTTTCTCAGCAGCACACAAAGATCAGAGTCAGTGGTGTTGAGAAAAGAAGCTATGACCTTGTCAGTCCCCATTTCAGGGAAGGTGATTATGGGGTTTGCCCCAGGATAAAGCAACAAGCACAGTTCTCTAAGTAAAGAAGGATATTTGGTGTGGGAGTCCTCCACAGGGGATGATGGACCCAAGAGAGGGCTGGACAGTGCCCAGGACAACTTCTGGTCAAAGACAAGAAAGAAGTCCCACCTCACACCCTAGAAACAAAGTTTTCTGACAATCTCAGTGAAAGCCTGACTAGTCCCACCCCTTCTTCCTCCTCACTCACTAGAATCAGGGCCCCTATCATCAGAATCTGTATTCATAACCAGGGAATTAGGGATATCCACTTCTGCTGAGAAAAAAGAGAGGCACCCCAAAAGGAGTGAAATTTACCAAGGTACAGGTCCATCAGTTAGCCTGCCTACCTTTTTTACCTGCCCTCCTAAAATGGTTATCTCTAAGTGAGGTCCTTCCTAAGACCACTTGCATAAGAATCACCTGGAGTGCTTGACTAAACTGTGTACATCTATGCCCTACCCAGTCCCAAATGATGGAGTGAAAGAATCTTTTCTATACTGCAAACCTCCAAAGATTAGTTTTAGTAGAGAGAATGAGACATAGTGTGAATGTATATTTAATCCCTTTAGAGTTATAATGATTCCCTGCTATAATCATGGTCTTAGGTTTCTTCTACTAGTGTTTATTAGTATGAAGGATATTTGGTTACCAATCAGTTTTCCCCCTATAACTCCTTATGGCAAATTACCCAAAAAGTAAGCATAGGTTTTAAACTTTTTTTAAAAAAAGATTTTATATATTCATGAGAGAGAGACACACACACACAGAGGCAGAGACATAGGCAGAGGGAGAAGCAGGCTCCATGCAGGGGAGCCCAGTGTGGGCTTGATCCCGGGACTCCAGGATCACGCCTTGAGCTGAAGGCAGATGCTTAACCACTGAGCCACCCAGGCATTTCTAAACTTTTTTGAATTAAGAAATATTTTGTTTAGAATTCAGTACTTTCTTAAGAATTTTGAGACAGTTTGACTGTCAATTGTAAATTGACTACAATTTACTAATTATAAATGCAAATATGCTTGAATAGATATAAATGTAAAATTGATAATCACTCCAACTTTATTTTAAATATTTATTTATTTGAGAGAGAGAGAATGAAAGAAAGAGAGCACATGCACGTACTCAGTAGGGGAAGGGGAGGGGGAGAGGGAGAAACTTAAGCACACTCCCCGCTGAGCATGGAGCCGCATGCAGGGCTCAATCTCACCACCCATATTCAGTCCAACTTTAAATGTTTTTCTTAAAACCCTTTAACTTTAATAAGAGGAAGTTATATCTGTTGAGAGAAAACATCCAAAATGTAGAAATAAGGCAGAAGGATGATTATAGGGAGATCCTCTGGTATTATTTGGAAGATTGTCCAAAATGCCCACCCCAGGGTTCCTGGGAATGTCCTCTTCAGTGGTGTTCTACTTACTACTGAGGGGCCCCTGACTTTGTGAAATTATGTTAACTTGCAAATTTTTATCTGACATAGATATAAATGATTTTTGTCCAGTAGAAAAGATAATCCTCAGAGCCCCAGTGTGGCTCAGTTGATCAAGCGTTTAACTATTGATTTCAACTCAGGTCAGGATCTCAGGGTCATGAAACAGCCTTATGTCAGGCTCTGCACTGGGCCTGAAGTCTGCTTAAGATTCTCTCCCTCTCCCTCTGCCCTTCCCACCAAAAAAAGAAAAAAATAAGAAAAAAATAAGAAAAAAAAAGATAATCCCCAGAATTACAGTTTTATTTCCTATAGGATACTAATCTATTTTTTTCTGATTTAACATTTCAGAATGCCATCCTCAATTAACTATGTAAATCTCTGTTCCTCAGGTGATCTTTGACTCAGTTTTATGGTTCCCTTGTTAAATGGGTTAAGTACATTTCAGTCTATGTTTGAATGAGTTTGAATGTTTTTAGCTTTTAAAAAATTCAGTTTCACTTAGAAAAAAACCCCACAGAATCCAAATTTCAGCAATACGTATAGTGTCTTTTTCCTTTTAAAGTTTAAGGAAAGTTATATCAGATACTCTTTATTAATGCATTGCTTTTATAACCAGAACAGAAAGAACAGTAATTGTTACTTTTTGAAAGATAATTCAGGCCAAGAAAATCTCAGGAGGTAGTTGAGACAAGAGAAGTGGAGGTGGGGTGACTGACACCTAGTATCTCATCTCTTCAAGCAAGGCTTCTTTTCCTGACATCAGCAGGGACCTCATGCAGTTCTGAACTTCCAAATCATAGGGGTTAGCACAGACAAGCCGCCCCTTCTTGGTACGGAAGCTGGGGAGCAAGACAGAGAAAGATTACAAAGGAGTGTTCAGCAAGTGGGGATGGAAAGCCCCATCCTCCCTAGCCCTGGGATCTCTCACTTGGACCAGACTGTTCTTTTTTGTCTCTGCTGCAGGGGATTAGGGCACTTCTTCTCTGAGACCCTGCCTCAGCCACTGATGGGCATTTCCTTGGGCAGCCTTTCTTCTGCTCTCTTCATCTATTCCCCACTTCCCTTTTCACTGGGAGAATCTCCTATCTGATGCCCTGCAGGATCCTACTAAGGACACAAGCCTCCCATGACCTGGCAGGATCTAGAGGGTAGGACTTTTCTAAACATCCGTCCATCAGGTCTTCCCTCCCAAGCCCATGGTTGGTGAGCTTGGCACTTACATGATACCTGGCCGGGAGCACCCACTGCTTGTTTTGAAAAAATCTTGCATGTTTTCACATCGGATTTTTCGTGGGGTGAGATTGGGGCAGCAGTCAGCGGGACGGTGAATGCCTGCTGCAGGGGGAAAGAGCCATTTCAGGACTGGGAAGGAAGACTAGATCCTTTTCCTCCAAAGTCCTGGGGAGGGCGAGCTCTACGTCTGAGGACACCCCGGCAAGGCCGTAACAGGACTATGACTGTTTCTGATAGAAGAGGAAGCATCTGATGCCTGCAGGAGGCATCAGTGAGCACCTCTGCCCCCAGTGAGCCAACTCTAGAGACAGCTGGGTGGAATAGAGGTCCCCTCTAACAGCCCATCCCGATCTCCTTTGGGACATTTACCACCTTCAGGACCCTCTCCACCTTCCCCCTACCCCTGCCCTATAAATGAGGTGTTTTGAAGCCTTTCAGCAGATCTGTGCAGCTGCTGCTTTTAAACATAGTCTATAATATAGCATATACGTTTACCTTCCAGCTGTATTAAGGGTTCATGCTGTTGTTTCGCCACCATGGATTCTATTTGGAAGAAACAGACGAGGGGAGAGAAATCACTGAGGCAGCATTGACTCAGTGTCTCTACCAGTCTCATGCCTCAGTCCCATTCCCTGCTAGGGAGGTGATGATGCTGGACCATTGGACACCTGTCTGGGTTCTAGGTCTGCCTCCAGGCCTGTTTTCTTTCTTAGGGCCCTGATATGTTTCAGGGAACTCTTGAAACTGTTTGAGATATGAAACCATCCTATTGGGTTTGAAATACAAAAAGCAAACTATAAATCTGATATGAATAAATCAGTTGAATAGGTACATAATGTGATACATCCTACAGTACTTCCTATACATTTCTGGAATCCACAGGACTCAGGAAACAGAAGAATTTTTTGTTAACTGATTTGGTCGTACAATGTTACCCAAAGTGAAATGAGGCTCTTCACAATCTTTATGTATCCCAGGAGTATGATTATTTGTGTTTGCTGCAGGAATACTACTGCAGCAAACACAAATGTATGATTGACGTACACTTCTTAGACTCTGCCAGCAATAGCAGGTATGTGTTATCTTTTAAAAAATGTCATTTATTTTATTGAAAAGGTAAAATATACACAACAATCACAATTTTAAGCATTTTTAAAGGTGTACAGTTCAGTAGCATTAAGCGTGTTCACATATTGCGCAACCACCACCACAATCCATCCACAGAACGTTTTTCATCTTGCAAAACTGAAACTCTGTACCCATTAAGCAATAACTCCCATTTTGCCCTCCCCCAACCCCTGGGCCACCACCATTCTTCTTTCTGTCGCTGAATTTGATTACTTTAAATGCTTCATATTCAGTATTTGTCCTTTTCTACTGGTTTCTCTCAACTAATATAATGTCTTCAACATTCATCATTTTCATAGCATATGTCAGAATTCCTTCCTTTTTAAGGCTGAACAATATATGTATATATCCCACTTAAAAAATCTTTTGGGGCACCTGGGTGCTCAGTTGGTTAAGTGTCTGCCTTCAGCTCAGGTCATGATCCTGGGGTCCTGGGATCGAGGCCTGCATTGGGCTCCTTGCTCAGTGGGGAGTCGGCTTTTCCCTCTGCCTGCTGCTCCCCTGGCTTGTGCTCTCTCTCTCTCTATCTGACAAATAAAGTCTTTGAAAATATTTTTAAAGTAACCTATTCATTTTTTTTTTTTAAAGATTTTTAATTTATTTATTCATGAGAGAGAGAGAGAGAGAGGCAGAGACACAGGCAGAGGGAGAAGCAGGCTCCATGCACCGGGAGCCTGACGTGGGATTCGATCCCGGGTCTCCAGGATCGCGCCCTGGGCCAAAGGCAGGCGCTAAACCGCTGCGCCACCCAGGGATCCCTAAAGTAACCTATTCATATGTTGATGGATACTTGGGTTGTTCTCACCTTTTGGCTATTATGAATAATGCTGTGGTTAGCATGGGTATACACATATCTCTTCATGTATCTGCTTTCCCTTCTTTTGGGTATATATCCTCAGTGGGACTGCTGGATCATATTATATTACCTTTAAAAAAAACCTGAATGCTTCTGCATTCCAAAACATATCCAGCCTCAAAGTTTTGGATAAGGGAGTGTGGATCTGCATTATGCTAATTAGGAAAACACAACTTTTAGCTCATTTATTATATAGTTACACATGAATTCTATTTAAGGAGGCATGTGTGTATACTTGATATGCGTGCTATGTTGTGTGCAAGGCTTGCAAAATAAAATCTTAAGTGGCCTTGCCTTTCCATAGCAGCTTCCTAACCATCTCGAACCCTCATTCCATCACTTAATAGCTGTATAATCTCAAGCAAGTTGTCTAAGGCTTACTTATTTATAAAGTGAGAATAATAATATAACATGCAGAACTATACAAGTTGTTGATAGTCTACCCCACAGGGTTGTTGGGAGGATCTAATGTATTAAGTCCATAAAACACTTAGAACAGTGCCTGTTTGGCCATAGGAAATACTAGGTATTTATCTGTTAAATAAATAGAACAGTTAAATGGACTTGGGTGAGGCACTTTCCTGGCTTATTCCATTTCCTCTCTAAAGTGATAATTTTATACCAAAATTGTAAAATTCTATGCTTCTTTCTGCAAGTTTACAATTGTACTATAGTTCTTTTGATTTAGCACTTAACAGTTCTATGTCAGCTGCAGGAAGGTTGGTCAAATAATTCTGGTCATGAAAAGGGAGAGAGTTACTTCCCCAAGGAGGACCAGGCATTTGTACACAGTTTTCCCCAGGGACCAAAGCCTGTAGAGAGAGGTCTATATCCTATTACTGCTTCTTTTCAAACAAGTGCCCAATTCACATTCATGTCTGGGACAGGGAACAATCTCAGGAGGACAAAGGTGTCCTTCTGCATCTCCTCTCCAGAGTTACCACGGACCTTGCCACCAGTGGGAAGGCTTGCTGAACTTACCATGAAGGTCCTGGATCTGGGACCCAAGGGCAGTAGCAAGAAGGAAGAAGGAGAGGGCAGCTATGAAGATCTTCATCTTCCCCGTAGAAGGCAGAGCTGGTCTGAGGAGTCCTGGCTCTCAGCTCGCTGACTCTCTGGGATCCCAGTTCTGCCCTTGTATTTATAAGAGAGGAGGATCAGGAAGTTACAGGGCAGAGGTTCAGAATGCTGTCCTTTGGCTATACAATAGACAACATGCTATTTCTGAAAAAGGGAACAAGGCTGGGAATGCAACAGGAAGTAGAGGGCAAAGGAGACTTCATGCTTTCCCAACTGCCCAATGGATATAGGCAGAGAGAGAGAGAGAGAGAGAGAGAGAGAGAGAGAGAGAGTTTCATGAAGAACCCTTCCTCTAGGAGGTTAATTTCATCCTCTAAGTCAGAGTGTTTTCCTCCAGAGCTAAGCACCTTCAAATGCAGGGATAGCCTGTAAACCAGTCATATGATTCCTTACACAGACTTCTGATTCTTGACTCTTCTCTTTGTTTCACACCCCACATCCAATCCATTAATAAATACTGTTGTCTCTACTTGCAAAAACATATCTAGAATCTCATTATTCCTCAGCTCCTCCCCACTGGGAGTTTTTTTGAAGAGCCTTATGAATATATCTCAGAATATTTTGCTTGAGGGAAGAGACGGGAAGCATTTATCTCCTGGCTTTTATTCCCCGGGAGACTTTTAAAATACGGCAACAGATTTTTACACACTCCTCTCACCCAGGGTGTGTGTGTATGGGGTCTCTGTTCTCTGCCCTTGAAATGGAGAGGGGCTTGTGGCTGGTTCAATCAATAGCATATGCCATGTGAGCTCTGAGACTAGGTTGTAAAGAGCCATGAACTTCAACCCTGGTCACTGGAACACTCACTCTTGGAGTTGTGAGTCACCAAGTAAGAAGACTGACTAGTTTGAGGCACCTGTGCTTTGAGGAATGCCAAACCACAGGCAGCATTCTGATAGATAACCCCAAATGAGCATAGCCCTCAGTCATCCCAGCCTAGGTGCCAGACATAGGCATGAGAATGCCTCCAGATCTACACTGTTCAATGTAGCAGTTACTAGCCACATGTGGCTACTGAGCACTTTAAATGAGGCTACTCCAAATTGAGATGTTCTGAAAGTATAAACTATGTACCAGGTTTTAAAGAGTTAATTATGTACACCCCTCCCCATGTAAAATAGATGCATAAGTTTTTAGGTTGATTATATGTTGACATGAAAATATTTTGGCTATATTATGTTAAAGAAAATATATTAATTTCATCTGTTGCCTTTTGCTTTTTTTTAAACATGGCAACTAAAAAATTTAAGATTATGTACGTGACTCAGATGGTATTTCTATTGGATAGCACTGTTTTAGGATTCCCTAGCCATTTGAGTCCTTCCTTGCTTTTTGTGTCTCCTCGGCTGAGGCCTCGGACATCATGGAGCAGAGACAAACCATCCCTGCTCTGCCCTCTCTGAATTTCTGACCCATAGAATTTGTGAGTAGAACAAAATAGTTGTCATTTTATACCATTAAACTTTGAGTGGTTTGTGACACAGCAATAGATGATGGGGACACCCTTCATCGGCCACCAGTGGATCACAGATGTTTCCTCACAGTCCTTGTTAGCTCTTGCATTGTGTGTTATGTTCTTGCAGAGGCTCCACACCTCAGGATCAGGGAAGCCCCTGGTCAGGAAGCTAGAGTTCTAGAATGCAGGCTGAGGTAAGACACCTGCAGGAAGCTTATCTAAATCTAAGAATAGTGAGGACTGAACAGTGGCTGAGATAAGCAGTGGGATAAAAGGACACGAAGTAGTATGTGATACAGTCCACCCTGTGCTTCCCTCCAATGTGTTTGTCTCTTTATTATGTTGAATCTGTCACAAAGCCTTCAAGATGGTTGTATTAGTTCTTTCAGGATCAGTGGAATCCATCCTATCTACACGTACTAATGCATCTCCTCTGCCTCCATCTATCCCAGGGTTCCTGTGAAGCCGAATCCAATCTAATCCAGCAGAGCTTGATGTTGCAGGGTGGAAACCACAAATAAACCACCAATCACTATGAATCATGAGGAGAGGGGCTAATCCTACAACAACCCCTTGGTTTCTGTCTGTTCTAGGTGTTAGGGACATAGCATCATCTATCGGCCTTTGGTTCAGTGGATATACTGCATTCTGGAGAGTCTCAACCCTGAATTTGTTGTCTCCTTAGCAAAATTATTAACTCCTCACCATTCTCTTGGTCTGGCTTCTTCTGCATGATTAAATATATGCTACTGCCTGTGGATCTTCTATGCCCACTGACTCACATTACTTGCTACAAAATGGGTTCCCTTGGCCTGAGACAATGTTGTATAAATACCATCTCATCAGGCATTCTGTAAGTCTTTGGATGTCTAAGGCAGGTTGGGTTTGAGGACCCAGAGAGGACCTGCAAGATCAGCAAGAACATCCTTGGCTTTGCATAGGATAGAAACCAAATGCAAGCCAAGAGGAAGTGAGAGCAGAGTTTATTGAAGACATAGAGAGAGCAGTTACAGACAGAGTGTCTGGGAGATTCAGAAAGGAAAGATGAATAGTTTCATTCATCTTGGTGTCTGGGGTTTTTACTCAGTATGGGTGGTCTGGTGTACGTGTCCTCTCAGGCATTCAGGAATTGGTCAACACAAGGAAGAGTGCACAGGTATCCCCATAAGTCCTTAACTCCTTATACCTTGGAGCCAGGGGTCTTGGTGTCAAGGTATCTGGAGTCTTGGAAAACACACATGATGACCTTTCCCAGTAATTCTTAGATGTTATCTATCATGCGGAGAGACTCCAAAAAAATCATTAACTCCTTGACCTTTACAAGGACAACATATATTATTTGAACTATAAGGCATGTGTAAAGGGTGGGGGTGTACATCCTAGCAAAAACAGAAGCAGGAAAGGAGCAAAAAAAGCAGTCATTTATGGGGTTCCTTGTTTCCCTGTCTCAATTGTGCTGGCAAAAGCATTACTGGTACAGAAAGAAAATCCCTATGTGAAATGAGTGACAGTTCTGCTAAGGGTGGATTGTCCTGTCTTGCAGGATGGCAAGGGTCCAAGATAATCAATAGGTTACCAAATGGCTCTATTTTCTCTTTGAGGGTAGGTGCTGTGTTGAAACTTGGTATCTAGATGTCAGCAGGATGGTCATGCTGGTCGTGAGGGACTGGTACTCACTGTTGAAGCTCTTCTTGCTCTGTCCTTTGTCCATGTGAGTAAAGCATTGTTCCATCTGGTGCTGTGTAAATAGTGTTTTTCATGGCAACCCTGACATCTACAAACCATGTAGTACACATTCTGAAATTACTGCTCCTTGTGGTAAGACGGCAGGTATCACTTGCTAAACACATCCCAGCTTTCAAAGCTCCAAGAGAGGCACTACTTTTTAAGACCCAGGCAGGAGGGGACTCTGCCCTAGATCCCATGCTTTTGAGGACTCCTCATTCACAGATGCACACATAAAACAAATTTGTCAGAGAACACAAAGTTCTCTGTCTCTTGAGAGGTGGTGCTTAGGGCTGGCTCAACAGGAGCTGCAACTCTCAACATCCATTCTTGTGACACACACACACACACACACACACACACGCACACACTTCATGCCTTAAGGTTAAATGATCCTCTACCTCTCTTTTCCTATGTCCTTTAAATGGGACACACCCAAGTTTCAAGGCTATGAAGGCTTGTGGGTGGTGCCACTGCCAGCAAGGACGTAGACATTCCTTTAGATCATGGGAAGATTTGAACTGTAGGAGCTGTAAGGTCAGAAGAAAGATAAACCAATTCGCTTGTCAAAATCTTTCCTCTCAGAAGCAATGCCATATTCTTGCATTCCTGGGTGGCTTCCATATAATACTTGGTGTTCGTTTTCTTGCATCTTTTTGTGTTCCAATCTGGCAGATAAACTACCAGATTAGGGCTGTACCTGTAATAATTTCACAAGGTTGCAATATTAAGCAGTTCTTTTTACTTTTAAATTTGTTAGCTCATTTATAATATTTAATATTGGCATAGCTGATGTGGGGACCTCCTTATGGATTCTTGCCGTGGGCCCTACAAATGTTAGGGGCAGTCCTGACCCACAGGGGCATGGTGGCTGGTGAGAACACTCTCTGGGCTACCCACCTTCCTCACATCTTTACTATAAATTTCTGCAATTGGAAAGAATCTCTGGATGCCTCTTCCTTGTGTACAGTCTTAAACATTCTCACTATTGCATCGGAAAATCTTTCTCCTTAAGTAATAAGGAGAATAACTGATCTTACCAACTTATTTTCTTTCTCCTTTGTTTGTAAGTCTGAACCCAGGTTCTCCTTAGGGAAATAAAAATTTAAACAATATTCCCTTAAAGAACATAGCGAAAGTCTATTCTATGTTGAAAAATTGAAACTGCTCCATCATCATTATTAAGTGGTTTGGTGTCTCTGAGATAGGTATCTTCTGACTGTTTCCTATATGCCTTGGTGATATCAAGTCAAGTAAAGAGATTTCAATTGGGGACCAAGCACTTCTATGAACTCTAGCTCAGAGATTAGGTCTTGGTTTAAAAATTTGACTTATTCTTTCTTTAGTAGATTATTTATAAAAATGGCTGTAATAATTCCTCCCACCCAATATGCTTGCACTTGGAGAGTTTCTTCCTATACTGACTCTGATCTTGGCTATGTGACTCATTTTGATAAATGGAATAATAGAAAATGTGATGCAGAGACTTGAAAAGAAGCCAGTCTGAAAAGACCAGTTTCCTTTCTGAGGGATTGCCCCTTCTCTAAGACCCTAGACAGTGTCTTCCTTAGTGATTCACGTGTCCCTCAGCCAGCTCCCGTCTTCATCTTTTCCCTCCTGGACTCAGGCCTCTCTACTCTCTACTGACACCTTCTGACAGGTGTTCAGAAGTCTACACTTCCCCTGGAAAGTACCTACTCGAGTCTCCCCTTACCAGAACTTGCTGGCTTCTTACCCCACCACTGGAGGGTAACTGCTTCAGGGAAGAAAGGACAGGTCGTTTTTTTCTTTTTCAAAGTTTTTATTTATTTATTCATGAGAGACACACAGAGAGAGGCAGAAACATAGGCAGAAGGAGAAGCAGGCTTCCTGCGGGAGCCTGATGCAGGACTTGATCCCAGGACCCCAGGATCACGCCGTGAGCTGAAGGCAGATGCTTAACCACTGAGCCACACAGGTGTCCCAAGAAAGGACAGATCTTAAAAGAACTTGTCACAAACCATGTGGGATTTTCTAAGAGACAGAAGAGAGACCATATGGTCTCCGTTTATTAATTCCTTACTATGGGCTGGGCTGGAACTAGGGTATGGTGAGTGAAGCATAGGTTTGGGGCACAAAATTTAAGAGGGCACCAAAATTTGATAAGTTGAGATAAATCATATTTTAATAAAATATTTTGAAAATCAAAATTAATCCTGGGGCACCTGCATGGCATAATCAGTTGGGTTTCCAACTCTTGGTTTCAGCTCAGGTTGTGAGATCTGGGGTCATGAGATCGAGCTCTGTGTTGGGCTCCATGCTCAGTGCAGTCTGCTTGAGACTCTTTCCCTATTCTTTTGGCCCCCTTCCCTCCTTGTTCTCTTTCTCTCTCTCTGATAAATAAATAAATCTAAAAAAAAAAAAAAGAAAAATTAATGCCAAAAAATCTACAGTGAATAAAAAAATAAAAATTTTAAATAAAGACAGGATTAGCAACAATACTATGCTACACCATATTGGAACCTGAGGCAAAAAGAAAAATTAGTGGGAGCTTCCTGTTATTCACCCACTCATTGATCGATCGATCCATCCACTCATCCATCTGTTCATCTTTATAATACATATTAACTAAGTGCCTACAATGTGTCCAGCCTTCTGCTTGGCACCAAGAATACCATGGAGAGCCAAAAGATCATGTCCCTGCTCTGGAGACCAACATTAAATAATCACACAAATAAATGTATACTTACACATTGTAATAAGCGACACATTGGAAAGGGATATATTGTTTCTCTGAGAAGAGAACATCTGAACTGAGAACTATAAAATGAGCAATGTTAACTAGGTTGAAAAGCAAGGAAAAGAGAAATACAGGTAAGAAAAATAGCTTATGCAAAAATCCTGAGGCACAAAATCCTAGCACATGTCAGGAACTGAATTGGCTGGAGTCCTGAGAGCAGGAGAAAGGAGTACTTCATAGGGCTGGAGAAGGATACAGGAGTTAGATTACACAGGGCACACACAGGCCATCTTGTGGATATGAGGTTTAATCTGAGGCCAGTAGGAAGGCTTTGGTGTGTTTTAGGCAGGGAAAGCATCATTGATTTTACACTTTGGTGAGATCACTCTGATGGTCTGTGAAGAATGGATTCAGGGAGCCCAGGGTAAAGAAACCAGTGACAAGACCACCACTGTTCCAGTCCTCCAGTTGGAAATGATCAGGGCTGGGCTCAGTTGCATCCATGAGAATAAAGAGGAGACATTCTCCTAAAGATGGGGGGAGAATTGCTGGGACCCCCGCTCATTTGCCAAAGTGGGGTGGGGGTTGGGGACCAGAGGCTTCTCATGCAGTGAGGGGCCCTGGAGGAGGAGCAATTCTACATTCCCAGAGAGGCAAGACCCATGTCTCAGTTCCTTCAGAGCTTATCATGCAGATACCAGATGGGAACAGCCACACCCAGCTGTGGCTTTGTGCTAAATCAGGCAGCCCATCCTCTTAGAGCATGTCCAATAAGTCCCATGACTTCAGTGACAGCCTCACTGAGTCTGGATGTCCCCATCCATAAGTGGGATTGGTAAACCTTCACCACAGGATTGTGGAGGGCATCAAATGAGATGTCTGAAGACTACCTTGTACAATTCCTAGCACATAGTAGGTACTCCACAAATCTATGTGCCTTTTATCCCTCCTGTGATCACCCTGTCCCTCCTCCCTGGTGAGCTAGGTGGCAATGGGCTATCAGTGGGATTACAAGTCTCAGGTTTCTGTTAGCACCCTTGAATGTCTGCCTCCCTTTTCAAGCCATATTACCTGTTTAGCCCTGCAACATCACACCTTTACTGTGCCCCATTCTCTCCTGTCCTCCCTTCCATCCTTCCTGGAAGGTGTGAGTGACCCCAAATCTTGGAAGCCACCAGCTGTTCCCTACCTCATGTCTGATTCCTGATTTCTGGTTTTGGCCTTTCAAAACCTGTTAAAGCCTTGGTTAGTCATTCACACTTTAGTATGAAAAGAGACTTAGCTGATTTGAGGATGGCACCCGAGGAGTATATAATTGAGGACACTGAGAAACTAAGGACTGGGGCTGTAGGGATGCCCTAAAGAGGCCTAAATAGGGAAGCTGAGGGACATGGAGATAGATTCTACTGATTTCCTAATTTTGCCCTTTACCAGATTGGCAACTGCCCTCCTCTTCCAAAAGACATGAAAAAAGGTGGTAAATACCACTCATCTGGGCATGATGCCGCCTTGATGCAGATTCACAAACAAGGTTCACTGTAATTTTTAACCTTTGAACCCACATTGAAAGTATCAAAGGTAGGAGGGAGTGGGAGATTAGGGAAGAAGGTTTCAGAGAAGCTGTAGTAATGCTGAAAATTTTACTTCTCATAGGGAAGGCTGGAGATTTTTTTTTTAATTGGAGTTCAATTTGCCAACATATAGCATAACACCCAGTGTGTTTTTTTCTCTCTATCTAATGTTGGAAAGAGGGGCTTCAACCAGATGACTCGGGAGTTTGGGGGATGCAGTGGACAGCTGTCTGACTCCAGTCCAGAAAATCTGTAGGAAGGGAGATGGTCTAGCCGGCTGCTTTGAAGGTAGCACAAGGGAGAGTTGTTGCATTGGATGGCTTGTTTGGGGCAAAGAGTATGTGTTTCCCTTGGGCCAGGCATAAGCCTTCAGCCAGAGGAAGTGCCAGTGTCAGAGGATCACCTGGAAGGAAGAATAGGCCTCTGCAAAGTGAAGGGGTTAACATGATATTTTCAGGGCCGAGAAGGAAAAAGCATCCAGCACAGACAAAGAAGCACTTGACTGGACAAGGGAGCGGCAGGTGACAGGTCCCAGAGGGAGGTAGGTGGATGGTGGGCATTGTCAGAGAAAGGGTCTGCTTCAAATTCCTGTCAAGTCCAGTGCATCAGGGCTAGAGGTCCAGGGGAGACCAGTCAAATAGGAACTTCCTAGTTCCTCTCACCTTTTATTTCTATAGAAATAAAATTCACATACCCTAAAATTCATCCTTTTAAATCTAGTGGGTTTTTTTTGTTGTTGTTGTTGTTTTTGTTTTGTTTTGTTTTGTTTTGTATATTCACAGGATTGTACAACCATTGCCATTATCTAGTTCTTGGACATTTCATTCACCCCTGTTGGGAGTAAAATATTTTCCTCTACCAATTTATGTCGGTGATCAGGAGCCTGTGAATTAATTGACAAAAGGCAGATTAACAGGAAAAATTTATTATGCCTAGGGGAGTACTTTATATATAGAGAAGCTCCCCCACATAGCTAGGGGTAAAAGTTTATATACCAGCTTAAGGGGTGGGGAGAGGCTAGAGATTCAAGGGATGGAAAGATCTAAAGAGGGTCATTTACACAGGTTGTTTTGTTTTGTTTGTTTTGCTTTTTAATGTGCCTCTGGAGGTGGGATTTGTGGCAGCTGATGCTGATAAAGCTCTGCTTTAGTCAGAAACAGACTTTCAGATAAGATTTCTTTCTGCATCTGTTGTAGCTCAGATGTTTTCATTTTGAAATAATCTTTTTTTCAGGAGAGATCACTACCAATACCAAGGAAATACAAACGATTTAAAAAACCTATTATGAGCAGCTATATGCCAATAAATTAGGCAATCTAGAAGAAATGGACACATTTCTGGAAAACCACAAACTACCAAAACTGGAACAAGAAGAAATAGAAAAACTGAACCAGGGAGGAAATTGAAGCAGTCATCAAAAACCTCCCAAGACACAAAAGTCCAGGGCCAGATGGCTTCCCAGGGGAATTCTATCAAACGTTTAAAGAAGAAACCATACCTATTCTACTAAAGCTGTTCGGAAAGATAGAAAGAGATGGAATACTTCCAAACTCGTTCTATGAGGCCAGCATCACCTTAATTCCAAAACCAAAGATCCCACCTAAAAAGAGAATTATAGACCAATATCCCTGATGAACACAGATGCAAAAATTCTCAACAAGATACTAGCCAATAGGATCCAACAATACATTAAGAAGATTATTCACCATGACTAAGTGGAATTTATCCCCGGGATGCAAGGCTGGTTCAACACTCATAATGTTGATCTATCAATGTGATAGATCATATCAACCAGAGAAAACACAAGAACCATAGGATCCTCTCAATAGATGTAGAGAAAGCATTTGACAAAATACAGCATCCATTCCTGATCAAAACTCTTCAGAGTATAGGGATAGAGCATTTTAAAAGCCATCTATGAAAAGCCCACAGCAAATATCATTCTCAGTGGGGAAACCCTGGGAGCCTTTCCCCTAAGATCAGCAACACGACAGGGATGTCCACTCTCACCATTGCTATTCAAATAGTACTAGAAGTCCTAGCCTCAGCAATCAGGCAACAAAAGGAAATAAAGGCATTCAAATTTGCAAAGAAGAAGTAAAACTCTCCCTCTTTGCAGATGACGTGATACTGTACATAGAAAACCCAAAAGACTCCACCCCAAGATCGCTAGAACTCATACAGCAATTCGGCAGTGTGGCAGGATACAAAATCAATGCCCAGAAATCAGTGGCATGTCGATACACTAACAATGAGACTGAAGAAAGAGAAATTAAGGAGTGAAATCCATTTACAATTGTACCCAAAAGCATAAGATACTTAGGAATAAACCTAACCAAAGAAGTAAAGAATCTATACCCTAAACACTACAGAACATTTCTGAAAGAAATTGGGGAAGACACAAAGAGATGGAAAAATATTTCATGCTCATGGATTGGAAGAATTAATACTGTGAAAATGTCAATGCTACCCAGGGCAATTTACACATTTAACGCAATCCCTATCAAAATACTATGGACTTTCTTCAGAGAGTTGGAACAAATCAACTTAAGATTTGTGTGGAATCAGAAAAGACCCCAAATAGCCAGGGGAATATTAAAAAAGAAAACCATAGCTGGGAGCATCACAATGCCAGATTTCAGGTTGTGCTACAAAGCTGTGGTCATCAAGACAATGTGGTACTGGCACAAAAACAGACACATAGATCACTGGAACAGAATAGAGAATCTGGACCCTCAACTTTATGGTCAACTAATGTTCGACAAAGCAGGAAAAACTACCCACTGGAAAAAAGACAGGCTCTTCAATAAATGGTGCTGGGAAAATTGGACAGCCACATGCAGAAGAATGAAACTAGACCACTCTCTTACACCATACACAAAGATAAACTCAAAATGGATGAAAGATCTAAATGTGAGACAAGAATCCATCAGAATCCTAGAGGAGAACACAGGCAACACCCTTTTTGAACTTAGCCACAGCAACTTCTGGCAAGATACATCCATGAAGGCAAGAGAAACAAAAGCAAAAATGAATTATTGGGACTTCATCAAGATAAGAAGCTTCTGCACAGCAAAAGAAACAGTCAACAAAACTAAAAGACAACCTGCGGAATGGGAGAAGATATTTGCAAATGACCTATCAGATAAAGGGCTAGTATCCATGATCTATAAAGAACTTATTAAACTCAATAGCAAAGAAACAAACAATCCAATCATGAAATGGGCAAAAGACATGAACAGAAATCTCACAGAGGAAGACCTAGACATGGCCAACACGCACATGAGAAAATGCTCTGCATCACTGGCCATCAGGGAAATACAAATCAAAACCACAATGAGATACCACCTCACACCAGGGAGAATGGTGAAAATTAACAAGACAGGAAACAACAAATGTTGGAGAGGATGTAGAGAAAGGGGAACCCTCTTGCACTGTTGGTGGCAATGTGAACTGGTGCAGCCACTCTGGAAAACTGTGTGGAGGTTCCTCAAAGTCTTAAAAATAGAACTGCCCTACGACCCAGCAATTGCACTGCTGGGGACTTACCCCAAGGACACAGATGCAGTGAAACACTGGAACACCTGCACCCCAATGTTTCTAGCAGCAATGTCCACAATAGCCAAACTGTGGAAGGAGCCTCGGTGTCCACTGACAGATGAATGGATAAAGAAGATGTGGTCTATGTATACAATGGAATATTACTCAGCCATTAGAAACGACAAATACCCACCATTTGCTTCGACGTGGATGGAACTGGAGGGTATTATGCTGAGTGAAATAAGTCAATCGGAGAAGGACAAACATTATATGGTCTCATTCATTTGGGGTATATAAAAATTAGTAAAAGGGAATAAAGGGAAAGGAGAGAAAATGAGTGAAAATATCAGTGAGGGTGGCAAATCATGATAGACACCTAACTCTGGGAAATGAACAAGGTGTAGGGGAAGGGGAGGTGTGCGGGGGTGTGGGGGTGACTGGGTGACGGGCACTGAGGGGGGCACTTGGCGGGATGAGCACTGGGTGTTATATTATACTTTGACATACGAACTCCAATAAAAAATAAATTAGAAAAAGAATCTTTTTTCTTTAAAGATTGATTTTATTTATTTATTTAGGAAACAGTTAAGCAAAACTTAGCAGAAATCCCCTGTGATCCCACAATCAGATTTTTAAAAAAAGATTTTATTTACTTATTTGTGAGAGACACACAGAGAGAGGCAGAGACACAGGCAGAGGGAGAAGCGGGCTCCCTGTGGGGAGCAGGATGTGAGACTCGATCCTACGACCCTGGGATCACGACCTGAACCGAAGGCAGACATTCAACCACTGAGCCACCCAGGCTCACATTTTTTTAAAAAGCTGTATTTATTTAGTTTTAGAGAGAGAGAGAGAGAGAGAGAGCACATGCATGAGCCAGGGCAGGGGCAAAGAGAGAGGGAGAGGGAAAAGCCCAAGAAGACTCCCCACTGAGTGCAGATCCCCTTACAGGACTCGATCCAGGACCCCAAGATCATAACTGGAGCCAAAATTAAAAGTCAGACGCCCAACTGACTGAGCCACCCAGATGCCCCTACAGTAATCTTTCTTGAAAGAATCAGAAATGCAAGGACAGGGGACGTCTAAGGACTGGGTGGGAAAGCCCTTTGTCCCTGACTACAAGCTTTCCACCTGCAAGGGGCGGAAGGGTGTTATTAAGGCAAGATGGAAGTGAAACTTTCTAAATTGTAGTCATTTATTTGTTACTATGTTTCGGGACTTAAGTGACTGAAGAATGGTTTGTATTATTTGAGAGGAACTAGGAAAATCATGGAGACTGTCATTTTATCCAGGAGCAGAGGACAAACCGGCCCCTAGAGTTCAAGACTGAGCAGGAGACTGCTGGGTGATTTGCTCCCCAAAGATGTCCCCATTCAAGGTATCCATGACACACAGGGGCTCTGATCTGTGGGTATCCTGGGAGTGCTCAGCAGGTGCCTCCTCGAAGGCTGCTCCTGGGCATGTGCTGGACACAGAAGCCCCTTTAAAGTTCCCTGAGACCCTTTCTTGGGGCTTACAGAGCCTCAGGCAGACCTGTTCTCCTCCTACCAAACTTTTCCTAACTGCTCCCTCCCTTCCCCCAACATTTGCCACAGTGCTTCCTGTCTTTGGACCTCTGGAGGCTCAAGGAGGAACAGAGCCAAGTCCCTGACTCATCCAGCTTCATCCCTGCCCAGGAACTGGGTTTTCTCTGACCTTTTGATAATCATGCCCTTTCAGCTAAAAGTAACCAACTTCTTGACACATAGTTGGATTATTGCTTCTGCTTTTTTGCAAAGCTGTAGAGTAAAACAGGGTGTAGAGAGGAGGCATGAAGCTGGATTTTATGATCTGGGCCTTTTCCCTTGGCAGCCAAGCAGGATTCAGGGAGAAGGACCCTGCTCTATAATAGCCGCCCTACCTGCAGCTGGAAGGAGTATGGTGACTGGACACATAGAGAAGAGTACTGCACAGTTCCTGTGGCTGGTTTAATGTTAGTTGGGGCTGGAGTTTACAAAATGTCCTCAAGTCTCTGCCGTATCAGCAGGGAGGGACAGAGGACATCATTACAACCCTTTGAGTTAGGTACGGTCACATTTTAAATTTTTATTTATTTATGATAGTCACAGAGAGAGAGAGAGAGAGAGGCAGAGACACAGGCAGAGGGAGAAGCAGGCTCCATGCATCGGGAGCCCGATGTGGGACTCGATCCCGGGTCTCCAGGATCGCGCCCTGGGCCAAAGGCAGGTGCCAAACCGCTGCGCCACCCAGGGATCCCCGTACGGTCACATTTTATAGGGAAGAAGACTTCAACGTTGGGAGATTAACTTGTTCTTGATCCAAAAAGGAAAAAAAAAAAGAGTAAGTGGCATAGTTAAAACAAGCCAGGATGTCTGGCTCCTCAGCTGGTTATTTGAATTTCTTCATTGACATTACTAGCTGGGTGGCATCAGGCAAGTCACTTAACCTCTCCGAATCTCAGTTTCCATGCTTATAAGTGGGATGATGATTCCTGTTTTGGCAAATTGTTGAGATGATCAAAGTAAAGTAGCTTGCGCAGTGTCTTAATATGGTACATATTCACTGGAGGCTTTCTTAATACCATTACCTGGTGCATTCTCCTAAGGGCCCCACTGTGTGGTTTCCAGCAGATAGAGGAGCCTGATGTCATGGTCTCTTCTCTGGCTTTTCCCCAGTCCTTCTTGAGTGTATTCCTTTTCTCCTTGGCATAGACTCAGGGCACCATCCTTCATTCCCTATTTATCATTCCGCTCTATGTGACAGCACGAAACATTCCTGGCCAAATCACTTGACCCCTCACCAGCTTGCCCCTCTGCAGCCCTCCCTGGACCCCTGGGCTGGGAGGAATGTGAAGACTAGTACCCGAGGAGCTTTTTCCTTAGAAGTTACTAGAGGCAGGCCGGCAGGTGCTCTCCTACCACCACTGCTTTGGAGACATTAAAGCAGCTGAGGTCAGAGCACTAATAAGAAAAGTAGATACTCACTTTCTCACTTTCTCCCTCCTACCCTCCCTCCCTTCTTCTTTTCCCTCCTTGCCTCTGTTAACATCAGACGTTAACCCGGGGGACACCTGGGTGGCTCAGCGGTTGAGCGTCTGCCTTTGGCTCAGGTCATGATCCTGGGGTCCTCGGATCAAGTTCTGCATCAGGCTCCCTGCATGGAGCCTGCTTCTCCCTCTGCCCGTGTCTCTGCCCCCCTCTCTCTCTCTCTGTCTCTCATGAATAAATAAATAAAATCTTAAAAAAAAAGGTTAATGTGGAATTAATCCTGCCCCTCAGTTCATGACCCCTCACCAGCATCAGCTGATCCAGGTGACTATAGAATTTTATTTCTTTTCTTCTTTTATCTGATAAGTCTGTGTCTACTCCCCTTCCCCTATGTGATCTCACACTGATGTACTCAACATGTACCTTTGTTTAGATGTGTATTCTTGGGATCCCTGGGTGGCTCAGCGGTTTGGCGCCTGCCTTTGGCCCAGGGCGCGATCCTGGAGTCCCGGGATCGAGTCCTGCGTCAGGCTCCTGGCATGGAGCCTGCTTCTTCCTCTACCTGTGTCTTTGCCCCTCTCTCTGTCTCTCATGAATAAATAAATAAAATCTTAAAAAGAAGATGTGTATTCTTGAACACTAAATAATAATGCTTTGTGTGTGTGATTTTACTGTACATAGATGATGAAGTGTGGTAAATTGCAATCCCTGTGTCCCCTTTTAAACAACTCAGCAGCAGCTAGATTGAAATTCAGTGCATTGATTTTTACTGCTGCCCACTTTCCTTTGGATGCGTACATTCTTCTGTTCTCCTGTGTTGTTTCTAATTTCTTACCACCTCAAATTGCATTTGATGGCCATCCTGTTACAAGTGTGCCATGGGACCTTTGGAAGAGTTTCTCAGAGGTTTAGATACAGAAATGGTCCTCTGGCCCATCTAAATCTATTAAGTGCCAATATAATTTCCAAAGTTTTCTTTTGTCCACTTTGATATTTTGTTTCAAAACTTCTCTATAGGCTGATAAAATTTCAATAAAAATATGGGAAAAATCAGCTCCCCTTTCTTACTTAATATTAAGATATCAAAAAAGTCAAGGAAAATATACCAAGCATTGCTTTATCCATGTAATTCAAGTGGATCTATTTCTAGAGGCCAAGAACATTAGTGTAAGGTCCAAACAGAAATCCCATTTGTTCAGATGATTGTCTCTGGTGATATTGTACTGGGGATGATGAGGCATCATCCACTGACCGATTTATTGAATCACTGATTTGTGTACTCTTAGCCATTCAGACCTTTAACAGGTAGGTACTGTGAGCCTATGATGCTGTTGATACAGTGCCCAGCAATGTGGGCTGGGGGCAGGAAAGTTGGGGTTGTTTGAAATATGTAAAAATCTTCTCCTAGATGCTTGCCTGTTTCAATACCCAAAAAGGGCCTGGTAGGACCAAGTCTCAAGGACCTGGAATTCATTCTTTTGACATGTGATCATCAAGGAAGACAACACAGTCTCTGTGGGACAATAGGAACCTAACTTTAATAGGTGCCAATTAGCCAACACAGATGGCCTAATCACAGAAAAGCACCTTTACAAATTCAGGAATAATTTGATGTGCTGGTCACATCCCAAAAAGCTACCTCCCTCTGAGATCCTTTAAGATTTTTCTTAGCTCATCCCAGCCCTTAAGAATCTTCCTGCCTTTTGTTTCAGTGGGGGGTGGGGGAGAGTTAAGCTCATTCTCTCTTCCCTACTGCAACAGTCTTGAATAAAATCTTGCCTGCTTGTTTGATTTTGTCTAGGGCCAATTTTTGCTTTGACACTGCAAATCCCAGTGATGGGGGTGGGTAGGACAAAGGCATCTGCTGATAGTTGCTTGCTGATGCATCTTCAGAACTCCCACCCATATCTCACTCCTGCTTTCCCCACCTGTCACTAAGAGCCTCCACTGCTGCTTCCTCCTGGGTGTGTCCTGGGTTCTGGCTTCTTCTGCTGTTTTATCTGTTTATAGCACTCGGTTCATTTTCCATCTTCCAGAAATTCAATGAAAACTCTAGACTATTAGTCTTTCTGCCATGAACTCCTCTTTGTTTCCTTCAAAATTATTATTTCAGTGGGGTTTGGACAGGAGGAATTCTAAAGTTAGGAGTTTTATCTGCCACTTTGAGCTAAACATGCCATTAATTTCCATCCTGGCTCCAAGTGTTCTTTCTCTTTGTAAAGAGATCTTTGAGTCCAAATTCCTACCCAGCTAACAAGAACCTATCAAAAACATCAGAAAAAGCAAACAATTACCTATCTCTCCAAGTAATGAGATAAACTAATAGCAAAAGAAAATGACAATGTGAAATTCAGTTTGCAATGCTCTTCTCAAAAAAAAAAAAAATCCAATGTATTAACCTCCATAAAGCAAAAAGTAGTCCAAACCCTCAATGTGATCCCAATTTGTCCTCATTTGATGAGTCACTGGTGAAGTACTAGAGCCACCTGCAGGTCATTTACCCACTTACTCATTTCTTCCTTCCTTAGTAGTTGTTGAGTAAGAGGGTGGGAAGACATTGTATAGCAAGAGACTTATGGAGGAAAAACTTATAGCAGTCCCCTAAACCCTCCTTGTCCCATGGAGAAGCATTATTGGACCAGTCACCATTGGGTGCAACATGGGGAGGGCTCCTGGAGAGATATTCTGTTGAGTTGTTTCACCTAATATAGGGAAGTTAGAAGGGGGCAGAAAGAACCAACTGGTCATGCATAGTGGGAGCCTGAACTGGTTTTGCAGGAGAGAAGAACATCTGGAGCTTAGATGCCAGTTGTTCAGGGACATTTGCATACTGGCATAGGTATTTTATCCCAGAAAATAAATATTTATCCTAGAAAGTAAATATTTTGAATGTTGTGGGCCACACAAAGCCTCTGTCACATCTGTCCGGCTCTGTACTTGTACAGCAAAAGCAGCCATGAACAATATGTAAATATATGGGCATGACTGTGTTCCAATAGAACTTCATTTGCAAAAACAGATGGCAGGCTGGATTTGGCTCCTAACCCGTAACCTAGAATTCTGGTATAATCTAGCTAATTCTTTAGAGTAAAGGTGAGGGTGGAGAGATGCTTCCTAGGCCATCAGCAAAGGGTTTGCCACTCCTAATTCACCTATCCAATACTACTTGGTCTCATGGAACCAACAGTCTTGTGATGGAGAGAAACATTAAGGAAATAATCATGTATAATAAATATATAATTAAAAAGTATGATAAGAGGGACGCCTGGGTGGCTCAACGATTGAGCAACTGCCGTTGACTTAGGGCTTGATCCTGGGGTCCAGGATTGAGTCCCATATTGGGTTCCTGCAGAGAGCCTGCATCTCTGCCTCTTTCTCTCTCTCTCATGAATGAATAAATAAAATCTTTTAAAAAAGAATATGATAAGAGCTGTGAAGGATTAGTTATAGGGTTTTATGAAACAGTATCATTGGAGACCAAACTTATACTCCAGGTTAATGCAAGTCCACTCTAAGGAAAGATTGGTTAACTGAGACCTAAAGGATGAGTAGGAGCTGGCCAGCTAAGGGTGGATGGAATGAAAACCTTAGGAGAGGGAATGAATAACATATGCAAAATCCCTGGGACAAAAATGAGGATAGAGCATTTGAGGTAACAAAAGAAAATCAGTGTAGCTGGAGCACTGAGACAAGGTAGAAAGTGGCTTAGGGGCAGCCCAGGTGGCTCAGCGGTTTAGCGCCGCCTTCAGCCCAGGGCCTGATCTTGGAGACCCGGGATTGAGTCCCACATTAGGCTCCCTGCATGGAGCCTGCTTCTCCCTCTGCCTGCGTCTCTGCTTCTCATTCTCTCTCTCTCTGTCTCTCATGAATAAATAAATAAAATATTTTTTAAAAAAAGATAGTGGCTCTTAAAAAAAAAAAAAGATAGTGGCTCAGGATGGGTCTCAGGAGAAAGGCAGGGGCCCTATTATGGGGACACCTGGCAGGACATGTAAGTATATTGGATTTTTTTTTTTCTGTTTTTTGTTTTTTTTTAGTATATTGGATTTTATTCTAGTTATAATGGTAAGTTCTTAGAGGGTTTTCAGGTGGCTGCAGTGGAGAATGGAGAGGATGGGGGAAGAATGGAAGTGGGGAGTCCAAGGGGAGCATATTGTGTTCATCAGGGCAAGAGATAAGATGACTTCTGTTGGTGTGAGTTGGTTCATGTCTGCAGGTGGAGTTCTGTGTTGGAAGCTGTTTGAGGTTCCTTTGATATTTATGTGTTTATTTTTAAGTTTATTTTAGAGCATGCATGATTGTGAGTGGGGCAAGGGGCAGGGGGAGTGAGAGAAGGAGAGAATCTCTAGTAGACTTCATGCTGAGCTCAGAACCTCACCCAGGGCTTGATCCCGCAATCTTGATATCATGACCTGAGCCAAAATCAAGAGTCAGAGTCACCAACTGAGCTTCTTAGGAGCCCCTCCTTTGATTTTTAAATAGATATTAGTTCAGTAGAACAACAAATTAAAAAATTAGTTTCCCATCAGCCATTTGCTTCACTCATCCTACTTATAAAGTTAGCAAAATTTAAGAGGCCCTTGCATAATGCTTAATGAAGTGGAATAGACTGCCCTTAAACAATCGATCTCATTTATCAACTTTGTTGATGAAATATTTGTAGACAATTTAAGCTGCTCTTAATATATTGAACTTTTTAAAGTACTCTACATGCCTGATCTAACACTCAGAACCTTCTGAAGTACTTCACTCCTGTAAAAATAACAAATTAAGCCTATAGATAAGGAAAATAAAGTGTGTTAAACATTCCAATATTCTCCACTAACTTAGGCAAATTCTCTTTTATCTCTCAACTCAGAATCACAAGTACAAAATAAGTGATTCAATTACACACTTTATTTTGCAGTCACAAGGATAATCTGTCATGGACTCTAATTCACTCTATTAAAAATATAAACACTTGAATTTCCATATAATATAGGTGATTCCAATGATTACAAACACATTCTTAATCTTTGTAGTATTGAGTTTACAGCTTCCTATCTATGTTTGATTTTAACCATTCTGTGGCTTACCCACTAGGGTACAGTGTTATTATCTTAAACATATTGAGATTAATAGATCAGTTTTTTATGGTATTCACCAAATCACCATCCCAGCAGCAGGGAGTTTGCTTATTGGCCAAAAAAGACTTGAGACCTGGGCCTGCACACTATAAGGATGATTCCACTCCACCATGACTGGGTATGTAGAACTCTATACAATAGGAGGGTTGGAGTCCACTTTATTTTTTTTTAAACTATTTATTTATTTATTTGAGAGAGAAAGGGCACAGAAGGAGAGGGAGAAAAAGACTCCCTGCCGAGCAGAGAGACCAATGCAGGACTCCATTCCAGGACCCTGACATCAAAAACTGAGCCAAAGGCAGATGCTTCACGACTCAGCCATTCAGGTTCCCCTGAGATTTAGACATTCTTGAATATATGAAGGATAAGTATACTTGAGGAGGATCCATAAATCACTGCTCAAATGTGAATGGTGAAAATTTTCTTGCT
Source organism: Canis lupus familiaris (assembly GCF_011100685.1). Classification (NCBI taxonomy): domain Eukaryota; kingdom Metazoa; phylum Chordata; class Mammalia; order Carnivora; family Canidae; genus Canis; species Canis lupus. The sequence continues at coordinate 37,709,345 of NC_049230.1, read as the reverse complement.
AGCTTCCCCCAAAGTGTCCTGAGGCCTCTTGAAAGAGTAACTTTGCTTTGGGGAAAGGGAAATATTCATATGCAGGAACACTACTGAACTGAATTATTCAGTTGATTCAATGCAATCAAGATTTGTCTCTCAAAAAGTCCACTTCCTTTAAAATGGATTGGTGGCTTCTAGGTTCTAATTTTATCCTCAAATGATTCTTTTGCGTTACTTGTGTAGACAGAAGCCAGCACCTTTACTGAGAGTATAGCAAACATTCCTCATGGCCAAGCTAGATTTTGTAATTTCTTTCATTCGTTAGGACATTTATGACCATCCTCTCTGCCTCTGAAGATGCTTCAAAACCTGTGATCTGTGTGGATAGAATTTTGTATCCTTGTATCCCCTGCTAAGGTTATGGCTGACTTTCTTCAGCAACTTTATAGTTGAATTCTGAATTTTCTTTCTTTCTTTTTTTAATTCTGAATTTTCATGATCATCCTGACCGGGCACCATTCTCAGATGCGTGATTGGATTCTATATACCTGCCAAATCCTCATCTGCTTCTGAGACACATCATGAGGTCTTGTGGATAAGGGCTTGGATTAGGGTGGTGGTGGAGGAGCTAAAGTAGATGGATTTGAGAGGGATTTTGGCAGAATGAAGGAATTTATTAATGGATTGGATGGGGGCAGGTATGAGGGTGAGTTGTTTTAAGGATGACTTCCTGTTTTCAGCTTAAGTAGTTTGGAGAATGGAGATTCTATTTCCTGAGGAGGGAAGCTTGAAGAAGAAGCACATCCCATGGCAGTTATAGTTCCAATTCACAGGACACTCAGTATCCATCTCAGCTCCCTGCAGGGGCAAGCATCCCAGATAACTAAGGAGAATGGCATCTGAATGGCAGAATGAATTGCCATTGTTCTCTACTTTCTGGAACCTCTTCTGTGAAGGTCATCAGTGGTTATCCTCCAGCTGGGAAGAAGTGCTTTTCAAGATGGGGGAGTTCCAAAAATTCCCTCCTGGAGGCCATATCCTCTTTAGGCTTGTTTATGAGCCTAAATGACCCCATCCATCCATCCATCCATCCACCCACCCATCATTCCATCCATTCAACAGTGCCTACGCTTACCAGGTCCTCTCTAGGCACTGAGAGTAGAGCAGTGAATAAATATTTTAAAAATTCTGCCTTCATGAAGCTTACGTTCTAATTATAAGAAAACAGATAAACAACAACAAAAAACCCAAACAAAATAAACAAACAAAAGTATATAGTATAATGCAAGCTGGTAAGTACTATGGAAGTAGTGACAAGTGGGGAAGGAGGATAAGGAATTGTGTGTGTGTGTAGAAATATTATAGGATGTTCAAGGAAGGCTTTCCTGATAAGGTGGTATTTGAGCATGACTTAAAGGAAGCTTACCAGATGGAGGAGAAGGATGCTAGCAGAGGAAAAGGCATTAAACCCTGGAGCTGGATCCTGCCTGTTGTGTTTGGGGAACCACATGAAAGGTGTTGAAGCGGAGTGGAGGAAGCTAGGAAAAAGTAGGAGCTGAGGTCAGGTGGTGTGGGGGCTGGTGGGCAAATCATGCAGGATCTTTTAGGTATTGTAAAGACTTTGACTCTGGAGTGGGAAACCATGGGGGGTGGTTTGAGCAGGAGAATGGAGTGATCTGACATATGTTTGAAAGGATCATTGAGTGTTCTGTTGAGATTACAAGCATGGAGACTCTTAAGAGGCTACTCTGGTCATCTTGGTGAAAGACAGTGAGTGGTGGAGTAACAGCAGAGATGGCAGCAAGTGCTCAGGTTTTGGATGTATGAAGAACAAGATACATGAGGTAGGAAAGAAAGAGCAGAATCACAGATGACCATTGGATTTTGTTAAGAACCATTGGAAGGATCTTGCTACCATTTACTGAGGATGGGGATGGAAAGACAAAGAAGGAGCAAATTTGGGGACATTCAGGAGTTCAGTTTGGAGGACCTAATTTTGAGAAGCTATTAGACTCCTAAGTGGAGATGCTTGGGCTAGAGGAGTATAAATTTGGAACCTGTCAGCATATAGGGGAGTATGGAAGTTATAAGTCTGGCTGAGATCACCTAAAGAGAGGGATGGATCAAGAAGAATTAGGAAGACTGTGCTCGAAATGGACTTTATAGTAAAACAGGAGTAATGAGCTTGACACCACAGGGAAGTGGGGATGGTTAAATGATGTTGTGTATGTAGAGCACTTTGTACAGTTCTTGACACATAGTAGGTGCTTCTCTAAGCTCCTTCCTTCCCTCCTGTAGGCATACAGGAGGTTCATTTTGGTTCATTTTGCTGGGGGTCAGATGGCTGTGCTTACCTATAGGGCTATGAGTCCCATACCTTTGCATCTCCGCTGCTCAACCTCCATCTGCAGCCTATTTGACTGATGTGGTCCTCCAACATCAGGGCATCACTGGCCCTCTACCCCTGCACTCCTTCCCAACCTTCCCAACCTTCCCAAAGACCCCAGGTCCTCTGTACCTCCTCACCGATTTTTGTCCCTTTGACTTTGAGATTTGAACTCCCTCAAAGTTTTGACCACATTTTAGTGTGAATGGAGGTGTGAAGAACTGTTTTCCAGATGGGATTTGAGTGAGAGTAAGCCCAGGCACATTAGGGCTCTAGGGATTGGAATTTGGAAGAGCGAGGAGTAGTAAAGTGAGGAAATGGGACTTGATGGGGGAATGTGAAGACACATAAGATAGACTGTTGATTTCCTAACTTCGCCCCTGACAGTAGATGGCCCTCCATACCCTACCACCAAACCCACAGATGTAGAGAGATCGCTGACCTATGGTGTCAAGTAGGATCCTTCTTTCACAGGAGTTTAGGATTGAGGCAGCAAGCTGTAGTATGTCTTCCCCAAAACTTGAGTTTTGGGGCATGGGTTGAACAACATCAGTGTCCCTGAGCCCCTTCTCTGGTTGGTGTCTGGTGAAGCATGGCCAGATTGGCATCACCCTCAGCATCCCCCAGAGCAGAGCTGAGTACCTCCCACCCTACCTCCTGTTTCCTCCTTGTGCCCCACGGAGGACTGGCTCTGTCTTTAACTGGGGTGGTGGTGGGGGCATGCTCAAATGTCCAAAGTCACTTCCACACCAGGCATCAGGGATGAGGGTCAAGGGAACACTGAAGAGACTGCAGGACCTCAGGGTTTGGGCTGAGTGAGTTTGAGTACAGAGAACAGGTGTTACTTAAACTAGGTATTGAGGGGATAGAGAAGTAAATGTTTAGATGACAGAGGTTTGGAGAAGAGCTTTCAAGGAAGGATGAACTGCATCTTTCCCAGCCTGGGTGATGGGAATGATGAGGTGTGTTATGTGTGCACCTCAACTCTGTACTTTACAAGCAAACAAACTGTTTGTCTATATTTTTATGTATGTAAGGCCCCGAACTAGGGATCACTTGTCATCAGTACTCCTGATTCTAACTCTGCTCCCATCATCCCATTATTTAAATTATTTTGTTCATATGGAAGAGTCTAGAACAGCACCTGATACATAGTAAATATTGTAGAAGTGTCTGTAAAATAAAAGAAATAACCAGCTGTCTGCGAGAGAACCAATTCAAACCACCAGGTTTCCTTTCTGTGGCATGGCTTTATTTCAACAACTGGCTGCCTGCAAAGGGAAGACAGATGCTGTCTGGGGGCCACAGACACCTGAGTGTCCTCAGGTCCCAGAGGGAAGTGTCAAAGCAAAGCTTCAGGAAAGGGCAAAATTCGTCAGAGAATGGGAGCACAGAAAACATGAAAGAGCTTCAGGTTGGGGCAGGATAACTCCCAGAGACATTCTGGGGCTGAGAGAGTTGGGGAGGAAAGGGGCTCTGTGGCCTCTTCTCAAGCTCCCTCAGCCATGCTGGCCCCACTGCTTCCAGATCACTTTGGCAGAGAGTCTAGGTGTCTGATGTACTCCTGCACCCAGGCAACATTGGGGTTGGCACAGATCTGTCTGCCCTTATGGGTAAGGAAACTGTGGATCAAGAAGGAGAAAGGAGAAACTGAGTCAGCAGGCAGAGAGGAGCCCATTCTCCACCCAGCTTGAGCTTTCCCACCTCCCTCTCTGCTGGATGTTGGCCACTCACAGAAAGAAGGACACTCCCACTCTCTGTTGCCGCCCCCCCCCCAGCCTCCCAGCCCAGAGACTCAGTGAAGACCCCACTACCAGCTCTCATGTCCCCCCTGGCGGCCAGGCTCATGCTGGATAGTCCCCAGGCTGCGGCTCAGCTGTTTCTTCCTCTGTTCCTCCCACTTCTTACATACTCCCATCCCTATTTCTCTCCCTATTTCTCTCTCCCAGGCCCTACTGGTTCTCACATTTGCACCCCCTTCCACCGTCAGTGTGGCCCAACTTACATGATCCCTGGGGTGAGGCAATGGTCACCGGTTCTCTGATAACCTTCCACAAACCGGAGTGAGACTCTCCGTGAGATGAAGGTCAAACAGCATGGACTGATTGTTAATTCATTAACTAGTTCTGCAAGGAAGAGGGCCATGTGATGCTGAAAGCTTCTCCACAAGGAAGCATAGACCTGTATCTCTATCAGCCAGAGTATCAGAGGAGGAAACCAGAGAACCTTGGAAGGAGTAAGGCCTGGCCTCTCCCTGGCAGCAATTCCTCCTCCCCCTTTTAAATTCTCCTCCTCTAGGGGTGCCTGGCTGGCTTGGTCAGTAGGGCATGTGACTCTTGATCTCAGGGTAGTGAATTAGGGCCCCATGTTGGGTGTAGAGATTACTTAAAAAAAAAATAAAACCTCTCTTCCTTCCTCACTGCTGGCTCTTCCTGACTTCTCTCTGACCTTTCCCCCAGGGTGGGATGTGACTCTGGTTGAAGTGTTTCAAATTTCTGACAGTCTTCAGGATTTGGGAATAAGAAATCAGAATTCCTGGCAATTCTTAACTCATAAATTATTCAAGTTTTCTTTCTTTTAAAATCGAGATATAATTGACAATATAATATTGTATTTGTTTTAGGTGTACTGTTTATTTTCTATAACGTTTTCATGTTTCTAAATAATAATGCATGACCATATTCTAAGCAATGAATCACTTTTCTGTGATATGGTTCTACTGAAAGTTTTATAGATTTTCTGTAAAAAAAAAAAAAGGTAATGAATGGTGTCTCTAAGGGTTATGACAAGATTATATGTTCAGAGACGCCTGGGTGGCTCAGTGGTTGAGCATCTGCCTTTGGCTCAGGGTATGATCCCAGGATTCCGGGATCCAGGATGGAGTCCCACTTCAGCCTCCTTCTGCGGAGCCTATTTCTCCCTCTACCTAGGTCTCTGGCTCTCTCTCTCTGTCTCTCACGAATAAATATGTAAAATCTTTAAAAAAGATTATATATTCAATAACATGTGGAATGTTCTCTGGCAGATACAGCCAATAACAGAAAATATGGCAAAAGGGAAATGACACAAAATAAATGGCCAAGAAAAAAATTATTTAAAAACTGAAAAAATACTATAGATGTTTAATATTTAAGATATTTAAAAGTGATCAAAAATGAATTTTTAAAAAACAGAAAGCATTAATTACCCATTTGTAGTCTTTGTTATTGTGTTATAACAAATATTGCAAATGTAGAAACACTTTTTTCCATTTTGCATTCTGTTGGTCAAATTGTTCAAAATATGTCCAAGTTCATCTTTAAGTTGGGTGTTAGAGTCTATAATCCTTCATACAAGCTCATTTTCTTTTTTAACAATGGGCATATCTTGTCTTCTTGTACTGACTTGGTTTTTTTTTATTCAAGTTAATATTGCTTTTGCCAATTTAGATTTTATGTACGAATTAGCAAATGTTTCTGGTTCCACATCCCAGCAGCCAATGACATGTACATGTCTGACATTTACATGTTCTTCTGCCAAAGCATTTATAAGGAACTAGAACCTATAACAATTATTCAAACATTGGGTAATGTCAATGAGTATTATTGTTCAAATAACAGAATATTCACATCTCCTAGCAGGAATCACAGTTAAAATTGCCCATTTAAGGATGTATTTTGCTTTTAAAACTTGTTTCTTGAACTACCGCTCATATGATTTGTGTTAAGTGTACTTGCAACATGGCTATAACTCTGAGCTGTCAGGTTGTCTCCGAGCATGTCTCCCCACATGCTTCTGTCCTGGTTTTCCAAAATACTGATCTTACCTTTAAATTCCAACTGTCCTGTGTTTCCTGCTTTTGCTCTATGTGTCAGTGGATTCCTTTATTTATTTTTTGAAGATTTTATTTATTCATGAGAGACAGAGAGAGAGAGAGAAAGAAAGAGAGAGACAGAGACAGAAGCAGGCTCCATGCAGAGTGCCCGATGTGGGACTCTATCCCGGGACTCCAGGATCGTGCCCTGGGCTGAAGGCAGACGCTAAACCACTGAGCCACCTAGGGATCCCCAATGTGGATTCCTTTAAATCAGTAACACCTTCATAGTGATTGTTAAGCTTTAATTCTTGCAAGAGAATTCTACTTTTCCACATTTTCCCAATTTTTCAAATGAGTTTTCTTAGGGCTTGGGCTTTGGAAAAATATAATTTCATGCTTCTCAGACATGCTGAGAAGGAGTTGCCATGTGGAATTGCCAATGGATGCCCAGGATGGGCTACAGGAGGGCAGGACTGGTCCACTCCATAGGAGAGGGTCCTCCTTCAAGGTCTTGTGATGCTATAAGGAACAGAGCCTTGACTATATTCAGGAAAGCTACATTTGTCCTTGTTTCTGTTCCTGAAAGCTATGTGACTACAGATAGGACACCCACCCTTTCTGAACCTGTGTCCTTAAAACAGCAAATATCAAGGGGGCAAGTACTGTGTATTGATTTATACATTGATGATTGTTAAAATCAGGGCCTCATTACCCATGCGTAACAGATAAAGAGCCTGAGGTTCAGGAGGTCTGAAAGAGACAAGGAAGGTTCACAAACTGCCTGGTGTTATAGAGCTTCTAGACTGAGGCTCCCTGGGAGCAGAGACAGTATCTGTAGTCCAGCACATTTACAGAAAGGGTGGCAAGAGTAGGCTTTTAGAATATTTTTGTTGAATGAATGAATGAACGAATGAATTCAACTTAGATCTACATCTCCTTGATTGTAAAGCCAGCTATTTCTCCATTTTGTGTCGCTGCTCTCTGAAGAATTAAAAAGAAGCGCTATTCACTGAGTCTTGGCCATAGGCCTGATGTGTGGCGTAGTTTCAGATGTGGCTTATCTTCATTCCTCACAACAACCTTTTTGAGAAAGTATCACTCATCCCATCTGTAGATGAGAAGGCCTACGATGATAACGGGAATTATAGGAAAGCATTACGGAGCTCTAGAGCTAGCTGTTGTCAAAATTCCTGAAAAACTGGCCATCATTTCTAGGGCTATCAGGGATGCAAATCAGAGTCCTAAGACTGAGTGTATCTCTGTCTTTGAGTTTGGTTGAACTTAATCTCCAGAGAGCAGTTTCCTGGGGAATCTCCCCCCAGAGTCCCGCTGTTCCATCTTCTCCCCTGCAGAGAGGCAACCATGTCTGTTTAGGGTGGAAAGCGCAGTGAGCTGGACACCTGGAGTCTAGCTGTGCCTTTTTCAATCACTTGATGCTACTGCTCAGAGTATCGCACAAATATTTATTAAGAGCTTACTATATGCCAGGAGCAGCTCTATGCCATAGACACACTAGACAAATTTTAAAGGAAGAGGGGGAAGGCTGATATGGGAGTCTCAGGCTCAACCCCAAAGGCCAGGCAGACAGCAGGTGCACATGGTGCTGTCAGTGGGGGCTTCTAAGACCTGGAAGTGCACCCCCGTCTAAAGGGATGGCACCCACCACATCAGTCCCAGTGAAAGCTTGTGGAAACTCAGGCTCATGTCTGCTTGGTCTTCCATATTTGCAAAAGAAACAAATACAGATTTTTAAATGTTGGTGACCAATCAGCATGTTGTAAAACCCTATCTAAGCCATGAAGACAGTTTGATCCTTTTCAGGTTCCTCTGTCCCAGCCTACGCTTATGCGTGGGCTCCCGTGTATCTGCAATAGGGAGCTTCTGCTTATGCGTGGGCTCCCGTGTATCTGCAATAGGGCGCTTCTTTCTGCTGAATCCCCAGGGCCAGGGGGGCTGTATTCAGAGGTAGGTTTTCCTTTCCCCAGAGGAGGCAGAAACGAGTCCCAACAGGAATGGGGAGAGACCCTTGGTAAAGATACTGTTTTGCAGGGACCCGCAGGTAGCCTATTCTGGACCACCCCTATCTCCTTCCCATAGCCTCCTGCCTCCAGTCACTGTGCTATCTCTATTCAGAGGAATAAGAGTAACAGGTCTCACCTTCATTGGCCTCAGAGTGGAGGGCAGCAAGAATGAGGAGGAAGATCAGGGCAATGAGGCTGACCTTCATCCTTCTGGGGGCTGACCGGCTGTAGGAGCAAGATGGGGCTGAAGACTCCTGGGTTCTCTGACTCTTTGAAATCTGGGCTCTGACCCCTTCTTTATAAGAGATTGCTGGTGAGGAAGTCACGAGATAGAACAACCCAAGATTGCATGACAGTTTTGTTTCTTTGGAATTGTGACTGATGATATATCTAAAATATGAGAGCTGAGTCAATGTATTCAAAGAGAATTAGAAAGTAGTGAATAATCCCAGAATTCACATTTGGCTTGCATTTTAAGGGTAGTGGTGGGGGAGGCCCAGAGGCAAAGGGATTTGGGGTAGAAACTGCCCTCCTTTTCTGCTCCTTTGCAGGGAGCCTAGTGAAGCCTCCTTGATGGTGAGCCCTGTGGACCATGAGTTCAGGGGCCCAGGTGACTGTCAGGGATCCCTGAGGCTTAGGGATTCCAGGACCTATCAAGATAAAGGTGTGGGGGCCCTGTGGTGTGTCCATCTCCAGCACCAGGCTTGGACTCACGTCTGATGGGGACAGAAAGTGGGGAGCTGAATTTGGAGGGGACCCTGAGGTGGCTGGGCCTCACTAGCCAGGGTTAGACTGGAATCCCTCACTTAGGGTGAGCTGGGGGCCCTGTCCTCTGCCCAGCACAGTGAGCTTGAGTCAATCCTTAGCAACCAAGGAAGGTGTACATGGCTTTCTGCTCAGCCAGGGCTGCCTCCAGGACTGAGGCTGAGGGATATGTTCCTTCTGGGTCAAACTGGGGGAGCCAGGGGCAGGGCAATGTATTCCACATTATACAATCATATCTTGTTACCCTTGAGTTTGTGCTGCATGGTCCTTGCACAGGGGCATCACAGTGGTTTGTCTGGTATTGGGAAGTAGGGTGGCCAACCATCCCGGTTTGCCTGGGACTAAGGGTGTTCCTGGGATGTGCTAACCCAGGGATGAGCTGGTCACTCTACTGGGAGGTCAGGAAAATGTGGCTCTCCCCTACCTCCACTCCTACCAAAATCAGATTAAGCATCTGTGGATTTTTTTTTCAATTTTTTTTATTATGGTAAAACGTATATAACATAATATTTGCCATTGTGAACACTTTTAAGTATGTTGTTCATAGTAGTAAGTACACTCATATATTGTGCAATAATTACCACCATCCAACCACAGAACTTTTTTTTTTATCTTGCAAAACTGAAGCTCTACACCCATCAAACAATAACTCCCCTCTCCTTCTCCCCAGCCACTGGCAATCGCCATTTTACTCTCTGTCTCCATGATTTTGACTACTCTAGGTACCTCATGTATTAGTGGAATCATACAGTATTTCTTTTTGATGACTGGCTTATTTCACCTAGCATAATGTCCTCAAGGATTATCCATTTTGTTGCACATGCTATAATTTCCTTTCTAAGGCTGAATAACCTTCCATTGTGTGGATATACCACATTTTGCTTTTCCATTCATCTATTGATGGACATTTGGGCTGCTTCCACCTTTTAGCTATTGTGAATAATGTTGCTGTGAAACAGTGTGTACACATGTCTCTTTGAGACCCTGTTTTCAATTCTTTGGGGCATATACCCAGAAGTGGAATTGCTGGATCATATAGTAAATCTATTTTTAATGTTTTGAGGAAATCCATTCTATTTTCCACAGCCTTTGTACCATTTTATATTCTTATCATCAACACACAAGACTTCCAATTTCTCTATATCTTTGCCAACATTTGTTATTTCTCTCTCTCTCTCTCTGTGTGTGTGTGCATGTGTGTTTTATGGTAGCCATACTAATGGATGTGGGGTGGTATCTCACTGTGGTTTTGATTTAAGCATCTGTGTTTTTTTTTTATCAGTTTTATACAAGGGGGTTTCAGGTAAGTGCTTGCAAAGAAAATGTTCCCCTTCTAAAAAGAAAAATTTAAATCCTTGTTCCAATGCAAAGAATAGGAGATTTTGATCTAATGAGAAATATTGTTTTTAGTTTCTGGAGTTTACCACTTTCAAGTTAGGAAACTTTCAAGTAATTTTCTTTAGCTTTTAAGGCTTCACATAGCTACTGAAAGGAATATGTAACATGGATAATCTAAGTGAGTGAGATCTTCCTTATGTGTCCATATTGAGACCTTTCTCAGGGCCAATGATCATTTATTTAGTAGATGTTTTTTTTTTTATTTATTTTTTTATTTATTTATGATAGTCACACAGAGAGAGAGAGAGAGGCAGAGACACAGGCAGAAGGAGAAGCAGGCTCCATGCACCGGGAGCCCGACGTGGGATTCGATCCCGGGTCTCCAGGATCGCGCCCTGGGCCAAAGGCAGGCGCCAAACCGCTGCGCCACCCAGGGATCCCTATTTAGTAGATGTTAATTGAACTTTCATTTTGTGCCAGGCACTTTCTAGGCTTATGGGATATGAGGCAAACAAGAAAGGCAAGTCCCTTGCTCTTCAGGTCCTCAAATGCTGGGATGGAGGGGGGGCAGTCAGACAAAGTAGTAGGAGATGGAGGAAAATAGCAAAGAAAGTAAAGCAGAGTGAGGTGATGGAGCATGAGGGTTGGGTGCTGGTAGTTTGGTAAGCAGGCTGGGAACCTGGTATTCAGAGGCTATGTCATTTCAGCTGGGACCTGCTTGTTGAGAAGGAGCCAGACTTGCACAGATCAGGAGCAAGAACATCCTGGGGAGAGGGAACAGCAAGGGCCAAAGCCCTGAGATGGGAATGGGCTTGATGCATTGGGAAGACAGGCAGAAGAGCAGGTGACAAGGATGAAGGAGTGAGGGTGAGTGATGGAGATGAAGTCCATTGTCCAGGTCCTTTGGGTCCTGTGTCTTGGCAGTTTGCATCCTATTTCACTTCTGTCCCATCCATGTGGGCACTGCAGGTAATGAGAGATCAAGCCAGCATGGCTCATATTCCCACGAGCCTTTGGTCGCTATATCCTGAAGAGCACATGAGTGTGTTCAACACGAACACGTGAAGACTTTAGTCTCTCTCCTTTAGGTGGGTGCAAAGGGTCCCAGCTGCCTGCTTTCTCCCAACAAATCAAGAGCATTAGTAGGGAGCAGTAATCTCCTTATTTCTTGTAAGTTCAGAGAGGGGAGGCATCCAGATGGATACCTCCGATGGCTGTCTCTACTGTGCTCTACTGCATGTGCATAGGAGAGGGGCAGGTGACAGGCAGTGGCCCTTGGTTAGCACATCAGATGGTGACGGTGAGGGGATGTAGGGGATACACATGGGCAGGGGGATGGAAGAAGCTGACTCATACAATTTCTTGGATCTCTATCCCAATTCTTGGCCTTCTGAAACTAAGTTACTGGTGACACTGAGTCATCCGCCTCCTCTGCTTTGGTAAGCAATGTACACCCTTCTCCTGCTTGACTGACTGCTTCCCCTATTCAAAGGATCAGGGCTAGATTAGGGGAGAGGGACTTGGGGAGGATTAAGGCTCCAAGGTTTTTCTCTTTTTGATAAAGTTGTTTTTGTTTTACACATTGGAACGTACAACAATGGTGTAACTCGCGATAGACTGTACATAAGTTTCCTGAATTTTACCGTTTTCCCAGCTATTCCCAGGGCACTTTTGTCAAATGCTGAAAATCAGAGCCTTTTTCCTACAGCTCTTTTCAGTCACACTTTTCTGAGATGTTCATTGCTACCAGGGAAGGAAGTGAGGCAGGTCCAGCTGGACTTGCCCTAGCTACACCCATGCTGACTTGCAGTGAGCATTTCCTTTTTAAAGTGCCAACAAAGGGTTTTTTTTTTCCCTTTTTCCAAGAACTGCATAGGGATAGAATCTTGCCCAGAACAGAAATGGTTGATCACTCTTAACTACATCCATCTTCCCCTCCCCCCCTTTTGGGAAAGTCGGCTGTTGTTTGTTTGCTTGTCTTCAATATTCTACAAGCTCTCTGCCTCCTAAGATTCCACAACATCTACTGTATGTTCTCAGCTGCTAGAAAGGACTTCATGCAAGCCAAGGATGAAACTTCATACAATCTACCTACCCATCTTGGGCTTTGACATTTTCTTATTTATGGAAATTATGCCCTTTCTAGACTGTAATGGGAAGAGAAGGGACAAATAAAAACCAGAGACCAAGAGTTCTGCTTTATCTCTTCCACCTGTTCAGTTAACACTCTTTGTTCATTTATTAATTCGTGTACTCATTCATGTATTCTGTAAATAATTCTTGAATGCATACTATGAGCTGAGCACTCTCCAGGAACTAGAGATTTAGCCATGAACAAGTCACACAGAGTCTTCTGCAAATGTAAGCAAGCAATAGGCCATTGGCACTTTTTTCCTTAAAACAAAGCAAAATAGGGGAACCTGGGTGGCTCACTGGTTGAGGGTCCAACTCTTGATTTTAGCTCAGGGTCATGAGATTGAGCCCCCTGTCAGGCTCTATGCTCAGCATAGTGCCTGCTTTAAGATTGTCTCTGTCTCTCCCTCGGCCTCTCCACCTGCTCCTTTGCTCTCTCTCTCAAATAAATAAATAAACAAACAAACAAATAAATAAATAAATAAATAAATTTTTAAAAACAAAAGTTTTCATCATGATTCATCATTAAAAAAACAATATAGGGATTCCCCGTATAATCTGATTTTTAAAGTTTTATAATTATTTTTACTTATTGAGTAGTATAAAATATGGAGCGAGAATAAAGAGACACAATACAGGGACACCTGGGTGGCTCAGTCAGTTAAGTGTCTGCCTTCAGCTCAGGTCATGATCACAGGGTCCTGGGATCGAGACCCTCAGTTGAGCAGCCTGCTTATCCCTCTCCCTTTGCCCCTCTCCCTGCTCATGTTTGCGTGTGTGCTCTCTCTCTCTCTTTCAAATAAACTCTTTAAAAAAGAGAGAGACACACAATACAACAAACATCACTGCACCTGGCATCCTGAGGGCCCCTCTGCAATTCCATCCTCTGCCTTTCTTCCTCTGAGTGATCTCTCTTCCAAATATTGTTTATACTGCACTCTGGCTTTTCTTATTGTTTCACCATGCATATTTGAATCTTAAACAATGTATTTTTAGTTTTGTCTGTTTTTGAACTTTATGTGAATAGGATCATTATATGCATTCTTGCACAGTTTTTTTTCTCTCCACAGGATGCTTCTGACATTCCCATGCTGCTCTGGGGAGGTGTCATACATTTACTTTCACTCCGGGGACATTTCAGTGAATGAGTATACACAGTGTTAATATGTTTTCATGTGGCTCCTTTTATGTTTGCTAATGCCACCAGGGCTGCCACCTTTCCTGGCATACTTGTACAAGGGTATTTGTGGAAGGTATCCAGGAGTGGGGTGTTGAGTCTTTGGCTATGTACACTTTTACTGTATGAGATGACAACAGTACTTTTCAAAATAATAAGACCAGTTCACAGCAGTGTTCCAAATAGCCTCCCCAAAATTGATACTTCTAAAATTTAATGTTTATTTTTTTAAGATTTTATTTATTTACTCATGAGAGACACAGAGAGAGAGAGGGAGAGACATAGGCAGAAGGAGAAGCAGGCTCCCTGTGGGGAATCCAATGCAGGACTTGATTCCAAGACCTGGGACTCGATCATAACCTAAGCCAAAGGCAGATGCTCAATCACTGAACCACCCAGGTGCCCCTGGGCATTTTCTATATATCTTATTGCTGTAGGTTTCTAATTAAATTCCACTATGCTCAGAGAATATATTTCCACTTCTGTAAGCAAATTTCAGGGCTTTTCTTTTTTTTTTTTAATTGGTTTCAGGGGTAGAATTTAGTGATTCATTGGTTGCATATAACACCCAGTGCTCATTCCGTCAAGTGCCTCCTTAGGGCCCATCACCCAGTTAACCCTTCTCCCCACCTACCTCCCCTCCTACAACCTTCAGTTTGTTTCCTAGAGTTCTGCGTCTCTTATGGTTTGCCTGCCTCTCTATTTTCGTCTTATTTTATTTTTCCTTCCCTTCCCCTACGTTCATCTGTTTTGTTTCTGAAATTCCACATATGAGTGAAACTGCATAGTATTTGTCTTTGACTAACTTATTTCGCTTAGCATAGTACCCTCTGGTTCCACCCATGTCATTGCAAATGGCAATATTTCATTCTTTTTGATGGCTGAGTAGTATTCCACTGCATATATATATACCATATCTTCTTTATCCATTTATTTGTTGATGGACATTTGGGCTTTTCCATAGTTCAGCTATTGTGGACATTGCTGCTATACACTATGGGGTGCATGTGTCCCTTTGAATCACTATGTGTATATCCTTTGGGTAAATGCCCAGTAAGCAATTGCTAGGTCATAGGACAGCTCTAATATTAAATTTTGAGGATCCTCCATACTGTTTTCCAGAGTGGCTGTACCAGCTTGCATTCCCAACAGTGTGAAAGGGTTCCTCTTTCTCCTCACTCTTGCCAACATCTGTTGTTTGCTGATTTGCTAATTTTAGCCATTCTGATAGGTGTGACGTAATATCTCCTTGTGGCTTTGATTTGTATTTCCCTGATTCAGGCCTTCTTCAAAGTAAAGTGCCATATGTATTGTATTTATATTAACTAATGTGTATCAAACTGTGGTAACATTTAGTACATTCTTATTTCCTTTTTGTGTGTCACGGATAAGGTATTTCAGTATTGTGCCTCAACTCCATCTTCCCCAAGCCCTGTGGTTTTTATTGCATGATTTTGCAGAGTGCAGTGGTTTTTGAGAATGCATACATCATGGTCTTGCAGAACTGACTGTACCACAATTTGTTCATCCACTCACCATTTGATGGACATTTGTGTTATATTTTGAATAAAGTTTGAGAGGATATATATATTTTTAAGTTGGCTCCATGGTCAACATGGGGCTTGAACTCAGAACCCTGGGATCAAGAATCACATGTTCTATCAACTAAGCCATCCAGGTGTCCCTGTTTGGGGATATTTTAAATAAAACTGTTATAAAGATTTGTGTACAAGTCTTTGGATATAGATATGAATACTGTGAAAAACCAGAGGGAGCAAATGTAAAGATCCTGAATCTTGTGGATAAAGCCTTGACCATGCCTTCATATAGGAGAAGTTGGTGAGAAGCTCACTCTTCATTTGCACTCCAAGTTCCCCTGGCTCCCTATTGTATTCAGTGCCACCAGGACCCCCTCTGGATGGACATTTATATTTAATTCTAATATAATTGTCAGGAAGGATAATGGAGGAAAAAGAAAACTTTAATTTCTTTTAGAAGCAAAATTATAGAGTTCAATACACTTAGGTATGTAATATGTCTGCTATTTTCTTACACTTTTTTCTTTATATATGAAGAATATTAATCCTTATATAAATTGTGTGTATCTTTTCTAAAATTGAAGAAACAGAGGCGCTTGGGTGGCTCAGTTGGTTAAGTGTCCGACTCTTGATTTCAGCTCAGGTCATGATCTCAAGGTCATGAGATTGAGCCCTGTGTCAGGCTCTGCACTCAGCTGAGAGTCTGCTGGAAGATCCTCTCCCTATCCCTCCACCCTTTACCCTGCTTGCATGAGGGCACTCTTTTGCTCCCTAAAATAAATAAATCTTTAAAAGATAAATAGATAAAATTGAAGAAGTAGTTATGGATTCCCTATGTAAGTTGTAGACTTCTGGTGTAATCCTATGAGTAATGATCCTCCTTTATTTTTCCAGCATTAGGCGGTGTCACTGCTCTGTGTTGTCTTGGAATTTTCTGTGTCATTTAACAAGGTGTCAACTGCGATTTATCCTGCTGCAAAGTTGTTGTCTCATTCAAAAAAGACCATGCCATAGGCTCCCTCCAGCCAAGATAACTCCTGATTATGGTAGGACTAGCCCTCTACCTCTCCCCTCTCCCCATCACTCTGTTCTATTGAGGCAGGAGATTGGAGAGAAGGGACAGGAGAGATCATTGCCCAAAGCAGGGAGTATTATAATTTTACTACTCCCCTAAAAGTGGATGAGAAGATTCCAAAGGAAATACTTGTAGAAATTGGGGATGCCATCAAGGAAAGAGAGAGTCTTCTCACTATTTAGTTAGAGTCTACCTAGATAGTATATTTGTGGCTGTGCTCTGAGTATATCTGAGTAGGGAAAGGGAGACAGGTGGCAAGCAGAGAGACTGCCTGTACTCTGACTTTTGGCTTGATAAGCATTAAGCAAAGTGAAGGTGCAGTAACAGGGAGAGGGACTTGAATCATCTTGCTTTTGCACACTCACGATGATGATCTCCTGGTTAGCTGGACCCAGAGTGCCCATATCACAGAACAGGGAATTCTGGGTTAGGTCTGTTCCAGGCACAATAACCTGGAGAGACAGGGGTCTGATGGTTAAGAACACGGGACATGAATATCTCAACACAGCTAACTGATGGCCATGGAGGAGTTAACCTAACCTCCCTGAACTTCTGTTTTCGTATCTATCAATTGACACAATAACAGAATAGGAATCACAGTAGTATTCTGAGGACAAATGAGCCAATGCATGGAAGTTCTTAACTAATATTAAATTCAATAAATGTAAGTTATTCTTAAGAAACC
Source organism: Canis lupus familiaris (assembly GCF_011100685.1). Taxonomy (NCBI): domain Eukaryota; kingdom Metazoa; phylum Chordata; class Mammalia; order Carnivora; family Canidae; genus Canis; species Canis lupus. Next base: position 37,692,458 of record NC_049230.1, on the reverse strand, counting down.
TCGATTTATTTAAAAAATGCAGAGATGCACATAAAAGAATGTCCTCTTCTTTTGTTTATGTCAAGCCCTGATTTTATTTCAGAGAATATATTTCTGATTTTGTTTTTAGAGAATGTAGTTTATAGTTTAATCTAAACATATATTTCAGCTCTGACTTTTCTGATTGATAATCTCTGTTGTAAGGTGAGGTGTCCTTACAGATTAAGTGGCATGTTTTCTTTTTCCGTCTTTTCTCACTTCTTCAATTTTCTTAAACTTCCCCTTTCATCTCTCCCAATTGATATTATGGATGTTCTAGAAAACAAACAACATGATGGTTAGAAGGTGTAGGCTTTCTTTTAAACAAATGAAATCATCTTTGATATTCACAAGGTTAAAAAGATGCAAAGACCAAATATTTGTTGAGAAATGAGGATATAGGGGTGCCTGGGTGGCTCTGTCAGTTAAGCATGTGCCTTCAGCTCAGGCCATGATCTCTCCATCATGGGACTGAGCCCATAAGCTCCTTGCTTAGTGGGGAGTATGCTCCTGCCTCTGTCCCTCCCCTCCCCTCCCCTCTGCTTGTGCTCTCTCTGTCTCTCTCTCAAATAAATAAATAAATATCTTTTAAAAATGAGTATTTAAAAATTCTTATTTGTTGATGGATTTGGTCAAATATCTAAAGACAAAATTTAGTACAATCATGTAACATCACCTTGAACGACCATGAACTATGTGATTTCTTAGAATACTCAATAGAAAACACAATTCAAAATAAAAATCAAGAAGAAATAATTAAAATAAATTAAAATTTAAGTATGGAAAGCTCTAGAGTTTGGTTAGTGGAAGGTGGTGTTTAGACCCATAAAAGGAATAGCTCCTGGGGTCCTAAGTGCTGTTCTTCTGGCTTAGTCCCTGCTCCTCAACCTACTGATTGATTTGGCTCTTTCTTTTTAGAACCCTCAGATTTAGCTCCAAGTTCATGATGGACCCAGGCATCACTGGAGTTGGCATAGACTGGTTGTTCTCTTTTAGTTTAGAAGCTAAATGGATAGAGAAGACAGAAGGATTAAGGAGGACATAGCCAGCAGGAAAACTTCTGGGAGCCGAGTGGCCTTTCCATTCCTCTTTCTGACTTGACATCTTAGGGTCTGTCACTTTCTTTCTTTCTTTCTTTTTTTTTTTTAAGATTTTATTTATTTATTCTTGAGAGACACACAGAGAGAGGCAGAGACACAGGCAGAGGGAGAAGCAGGCTCCATGCAGGGAGCCCAACGTGGGACTCGATCCCAGGACCCCAGGACCACGCCCTGAGCCAAGGGTAGATGCTCAGAGGGTCTGTCACTTTCTCAGCAATCAACTCTCATACTTGAGGACACCCATTTTCCTTGACTATCTCATGGGGATCTCCCTCTATAGCTTCCCTCCTGCTGTCACTTCTTCCCCTCTCTTCTGCACTTGGCCAACTTCACCTGGCTCCTTGCTGGCCACTGATTGGTTCAGAAAACAGCTGAGGGTCTCTTTTGTACTTATGATGGGCCAGAGATCTGGGTATTCTCAGGATGGTGCCCAGTCTACCACCCTATACCAACGGAGGCTGCTCTTTCCCCCAGGGCCTCCCCAGTTTCTCATCAGGAGTGAGCAGGATTGCCCTTACTTGTCACTGGGCTCAGAACACCAGCTGTCAGTTTCCTAAGAGTCAGAGGTAAAATCTTGAGGGATCCTCTAATGGGTGTAAGAGAAGCAGCAGGAGGCTGGGGAGTTGACATCAGCTGTAGGAGAAGGCACAGCAAGAGACTGATTCATTTAAAAGCCAAAGAAGATAAACTTCCCCAAAATAAGTCAAAAAGAACTAGAAAGTTATAGCATTTCTAATGTTGAGGAACTCAAATGAACTGGGACATTGTGCTTTTTTCCTAGAAATCTCTGTCTCTCTCTTTCTCAATTTTTGTTTTTATTCTATAAGGAACTTAAAATGTCTTATCTGGCCTTCTGCCTTTTTAAAAAATATTTTGTTTATTTAGTCACAAGAAACACAGAGAGAGGCAGAGACACAGGCAGAGGGAGAAGCAGGCTCCCTGAAGGGAGCCTGAGTCAGGACTCGATTCCAGGACCCCAGGATCACAACCTGAGCTAAAGGCAGATGCTCAACCACTGAGCCACCTAGGTGCCCCTGGCCTCCTGCCTTTTTTAGAAGGGGAATTCATCTAGCCTGGCTTGTCACAATAGAACAGAGATCAAACTGGGATATCTTTTATGTCACCAAAACAACTGTGCTTTTGAGAATAGCTGACATGAATCTAGACTTATCTGCACCAATGGGAAGTAAATAGACCTGGAGCATGACTCTTGCTAACTTATTCAGTGAATTTGGCCTCAATTAGTTTATCTATAAAGTAGAACTTACCTCATTTGCACTCTCTCTCTCTCTCTCTGAACTACTTGGTAGAATATGATAGACTGGACCCTTTTCAAAGAGAGACTAGAGTCATTCAAATCCCCATGTTGAGTGCTCTAGTTTCACTTGAGTGATCTTTGTCATCAGGACATTTTTGATGTAGTCTCACTTGGGACCGGAGAGGGTAACATCTGGAAAAGGCAGAAGGGATGATTGACATGGTATTGAGAAGATCTGGGAACAAAGGGTCATGGTGAGTCTTCAATGCCTCCATGATGCTGGGGAGGCAGGAGATTCTGAGATCAAGCACCAGCAGAGCTAAGACAAGACTTAGGTACTTGCAGCTGTCACCGGGTTCAACCCATTACCCCTTCTCTTTAGAGAAATCCCCATGTTATTGCAAGATGGAAACAAGGGAGTGATGGGAGAGGAAAATTTTCATGAGAGTGTTGGTGTTGTGCTGTGAGTTGCACAACTCAGGGTTTGCAATGACCTTTATTTAATACAGGGGTTCATCTCTTCAAAGGTAGCTCAATTTCTCTATCAGGAAACTGTTTGCTAGTTCATTGAAATTGTTCTGAAAAAATTATTTCTATAGTTAGTGGGTGGCCAGGAGTTGGTATTATCACGGGCCTGCTTGCAAAGACAGATGTATCTGTAAACTGTGGGCTGTTTCTCTCCCAGAGAGCAAAAGGTGCTCATGCTATTTCACAACTGCTCTGACCACACAGATGTGGTATGTTATGATGCCACAAGCAGTCGTAATAATCTAGCCCTAATCACCTCTGTGCTGGAAGGTCCATTTCTAGGATGACTACCTCAGTCACATGTCTGGCACCTGGGCTGATTGAAAGATAGGGTCAGCTTGGACAGGGGCTGTCTATATGTGGCCCTTCCAGGACGGCAGTTCCAAGATGACTTCCTGGTGAACAAGGTGGAAGCTGCATGGCCCTCTACAACCTAGCCACAGAAGAAGTTATATTACATCTTCTACACTGTAATGGAAGCAATCACAAGTCTGTCCAGACTCAACAAGAAAGGACTTAGATCCCACCTCTCATGAGAGGAATGTCAGAGAAGTTGTGGCTACATTTAAAAACCTCTATGATATCATTTTATCTGTAAATATTTGTATTAGCTTCTTATTGCTGCTATTATAAATTACCACAAACTCATTTAAAACAACACATTTGGGATCCCTGGGTGGCGCAGCGGTTTGGCGCCTGCCTTTGGCCCAGGGCGCGATCCTGGAGACCCAGGATCGAATCCCACGTCGGGCTCCCGGTGCGTGGAGCCTGCTTCTCCCTCTGCCTGTGTCTCTGCCTCTCTCTCTCTCTCTGATGACTATCATAAAATAAATAAAATTTAAAAAAAAACACATTTATTTTTGTATAGTTCCAGAGGTCAGAGTCCCGAAATGGGTCCCAAGATGTATGTAGGGCTGTATTCCTTTTTGGGGGCTCTATGGGAGAATCCATTTTCTTGTCTTTTTTTGGCTTCTAGAAGCTGCCCACATTCCTTGAATGTAGCCAGCAATGGCTGCTCAAGTCTTTCTCATGTTGTGTCACTCTGACACTGACCTTCTTGCCCCCCCTTATAAGAATCCCTGGAGTTATATAATCAGATAATCTAGGGTAATCTCCCCATCTCAGAGTTAGTGGATAGAAATCTTGATTCCTCCAGGCTGTATATCATAACATGTTCACAGCTTTCAGGGACTAAGATGTGGACATCTTTGTGGGCGTGGGGGAAGGATGATACTATTTTACCTACTTCACTATTTTAGTCTAAATCTTTAAAAATAAGGATTAAAAACCCCCACAGTCAACAATACCATGGTCCATTTGTTGTCTGTATATTCTCTTCACTGAAATGTTCTTTATGCTTTTCACTCATTTTTAAATTGGATTGTTTGTTTATTTACTGTTGAGTTTTGAGAGTTCTTTACATATTCCAAATACAAGTCCTTTGCCAAATCCCTGCTTTACAGATATTTTCTCTCATTCTGTAAATGTCTTTCACCTTGTTGACAGGGTCTTTGGAACAGCAAAACTATAAAATTTAGAGGAAGTCCAATTTATCAAAATTTCCTTTTATGTGTTATAATTTTGGTGTAAAATCTAAAAACTCTTTGCCTAGTCTTAGGTCCTGAAGATTTTCTCCTATGTTTTTTTCCTAAAAGATTTATAGGTTTATGTTTTATGTTTAGGTCCATGATCCATTTTGAGTTAATTTTTGTGTAAGGTGTTAGGTTGAGGTCAAGGTCATGTTTTTTGGTCTATGGATGTTCAGTTGCTCCAGTACCACTTGTTAAAAGGCTATACTTCCTCCGTTATTTCTTCCATAAATGTTTGACAGAACTTGCTTATGGAACCAGCAAGGTATGAAGATTTTTTTCCCCAAAGGATTTTAATTACTGATTTAATTCATTAATAAAAATAGGACCATTCATATTTTTCATATCTTCTTGTTACATAGTCTTCTTGTATCAATAAATTATATTTCTGAGAAGAGATAAAAGGGATTATATTCCAAAGGAATAGCAAAATTTAGCAAGCATGCCCCAGCCTGACCTAAGGAAGTGCCTTGGGTTTGGATTTTGAGAGTTCTTTTGAGGGAGCTGGAACACAAGACTGGATAAGAAGAGCTTATTGATTTGGGAGTATTCTTTCTGGGTACAGGTTGTAACTACCTGGCAAGGATCCCAGGGGTTGGTAAAAATTTGCTGCCAGGAAAGCTCCAGAAGCCTGGAAAAAGCAATGGATCTTTCTGAGTGAAGTTAAAATATCTGACTTGCCATGACAGATGGAGGAGAAAGGGATGAAGAGGTTCATGGAAGTGAGCATGCTGGAATGGATATATTATGTGAGGCTGGAAGACACACCAGATTATGTTCCATGGGAAATCCCAGAGAACACACTATTTACCAAAGCCATCAGGATTCACTGGTGAGAGGAGCACCAACATCTCTAAAAAGATCAGTGGTATCTCTTCTCTGTAGGCTAGGGCTGATGGTAGGAGTGGCTGACATTAAACTTGGCCCATTGATAGCATAAGGGTGATGTCTTCCCTCTTTGAATCTTCAAAATCATACCTTTCATCAGTTTTGTAAAAATTTTGGCCATTTATAACTTCAGATATATCTCCTGTCTTTTCTCCTTTCTCTCACTTTGGGATTCCAGAAAACCAGACAGCAGACACCTTTTCATATTCTCTTTTGTGTTTTCTATGCTTCTATTTTTCCTTGCTTCATTTTGATATGTTTTAACTTTACCAACATTTCTTCTGTTGTGTGTAATCTACTCTGAATTTTTATTTCAGTTATTGCATTTTTCAGTTCTGGAATTTATTTTTGACTTTTACAAATTTGCAGTGATACTCATTACAGTTTTTAGTGCCTTGCTAAAAAGTTCAAGCTTTGTTTGTCAAGCATTTGTCGCATAACAACTGGGATTTTTATTTATTTGTTTGTTTATTTATTTATTTATTTATTTATTTATTTATTTATTTATTTATGATAGTCACACAGAGAGAGAGAGAGAGAGAGGCAGAGACACAGGCAGAGGGAGCCCGTCGTGGGAGCCATGCACCGGGAGCCCGTCGTGGGATTCGATCCCGGGTCTCCAAGATCGCGCCCCAGGCCAAAGGCAGGCGCCAAACCGCTGCGCCACCCAGGGATCCCTTTTTTTTTTTATTATTTATTTCAGAGTTTGAGATTTTCTAGGCCATTGCAGGTGTCCGAAGCTGACCCCCTGTCTGTTGAGGAACTGGATCACTTCTAATTTACTCTTACTTCTAAGGCATCAGCCCAGACAGAGGATGGTATCCTAAGTTCCTTTCCCTGGGACAGCTCTGGATTCTCCGTTTTTCTCTACCCCATCCAGGCCGTGAAATGTTCAGATTACCTCCCCAGCAACTTCTTCCGAATTGCAAACATCTTTAGTCTAGAAGAGGTCTCTAATGTCAGGCTCACATCTATGAATTTCTGTCTTTTCTGGGATCTTAGACCAACAATTCCTTACTTCTTGTTTGCCTAGTATAGGATGCTCTCGTATCAGGGAATTGTGCATTCCTGGTAAATCTTTTTCAGGGAGAACATGGCACATTGAGAGACTATTTCCTAGAGGCTAATTAAGAGTGTGGGACTTGCTCTGGTCTGCAGGTTTGATTGTAACATTACTAGCTGTGTGACCTTGGGCAAGTTTCTTAACTGTACCAAGACTCTGTTTCCTCATATGTCAAAGAGAGATAAGCAGTATATGCAACACAATGATATTTTGAAGACTAGACAATGTATGTAAATTCCTTGGTACAGACTGTGGTTCGTAGTGAATCCTCAAAAACTGTTAGTCTTTATTCTTAAGAAAGGTGAACTTATGAAAATGCATAAATGTGCATGATAGAATGTCTTGCTTTGTTGTTCATTTAAGTGGTGGATTTCCCTGATGCATATAAATTTGCATTTCTTTTGAATGCTTTGCTTATTCTTCAGCCCTATAAGGGTTGTACCACCAGCATAAAGCGTGGCATCATTAGAATGACATTCATTCTTCCCTTCCTACTCATATGCTCCTAATCATTCCCTTCCATTCTTTCCAACCAATGAAACTGATTTGTCAGAGAAACCAAACCAAATCAAAGAATAGACAAAACTCCAAGATTCACTTAAGAGAACAAAAAGAGTCTTTATTATTCTGATATATGTAACAGAATGAAGAGCTCATAAAAACTCAATATGCATCTATTGATGAATTTGGCCCAGTTTCTACTCAGAGACAGGAACATGGTCATTCATTATCACCCCGAATATGGCAATCACTGTATGATTGACTGGGAAGGGGCTAGAGGATAAGAGGGTGTCATATGATTGCTCAGAGAAAAACACCAAATAATAAAGCAATTCATAATATTTAAATAGCTTTACTAAAGTTTCTAGAATGTGGTTAGAAGAAGAGAAAGGGAATTTCTGGGGTTTTAGAGACAGTTCTCTGGTTCAGGTCCCTGCTGCTCAATGTACCCATACCTCTAATGGGACCACTTGGATTCTCCTCCAGGTCCCTGATATATTCCTGGACTCAGGCACTGCTGGGGTTGACATAGAAATACCGGCCCTGTTTAGTGACAAAGCTGTGGAGAAGGCAGAAGTACTGTATGGAGAATGAGTAAGGATATTCTTGACCACCTGTGCCTTTTCATCTTCATCCCTGTGGGCAGCTTAGGGCTGGTCCACCTTATCAAGGCATCATTTCCCAAGCCTCCGGGACTGCTGGTTCTTCCCTGAGTGATTTATTGAGGTAACCTCAGGCTGCTTCCTTTTGCTGTCTCTTTCTTACTTCTCTTCCCTCTACTTCTGGGCCTTCATCCTCCCTGGCTCCCTGCAGGCCCCGTCCCATGTCAGGAAACAGCTCAGTGCTCTCTCTCTGCATACACAAAAGGCCCCTAGAGAGCCAGGCCTTCTCAGGACAACTCCTTATCTACCAGCTGGAGCATCCCTGATCTGATTCCTGCGGACACTCCCAACTCCCAAGTCCTGTGTCTCCCTAGGGGTAGGCAGGAGGAATGACACTTACATGACACCATATTTGGGGCACTAGCTGCTGCTTAAAATAGGCAACCACAAAGTTGTGGGGGATCTGCTGAGACATGTAGGCAGAGCAGCAGGGGGAATATGGTGTGAACCCTATTATTGAGGGAACAAAAGCAGCAGAAGTTGCTCAGCAGCACAGGCAAACCCGAAAGAACGTGGAAGAAGTGGAGAGAGAGAGAGCATGGCTCAAGAGTTCAGGCTTGAGAGGAAAAGAAACCGGAAATAATTTGACTTTTTTGTTTGTTTGTTTCTCATTAATTTCCCTCATCTTGTCTCTGGTTTTGTCTATTTTGGGCTCCATCTTACTCTACTGGGAACCAGCCTATAGAGAGTCTACTCCCTCCTCCTAACTTCCTTTGAGGAAAATATTTTTTTGAATCCATTAAATTATACAGAGACAGAGTGAAAGTAGGAACAGTTTTTTATAACTCTTGGGAATCGCTGAAGTGATTCTAAAACTTAACCAGCAGTAATAGGATCTAAATAGACCTAGCTTCTACTGCATGTTAATAACCCAATAAACTAAGCTTTAGTGATCTCATCTGAAAAATGAGGTCCTCACTCCCACTCTGCAGCCCAGAACAATAAACCCCTTTTGAATCTTCTTGAAAAAAAACAACCATGTCATTCTGAAAGCCCACTTGAGGCTAATTTCACATTGGGGTTCTCAGGCCACAGTGCTAGGAAGATGGGTACTGACTTCTGGCCAGAGAGTAGGGAACATCTGTTGAAGGCAAGTGGACAACAGAGTCACCTTGTGCATAGGAGCAGAGGGCCATGGTGCAGAAGAGGGCAAAGATGGTAGCCACAAGAACCCTTAGGATGCTGGACAGGTGGACAAGTGTGGGTAGAGCTGAGATGGGACTTGGGAACTCAATATTGCTGGATTCCTTCTGGGATCTGAACTGTCTCTCTTCCTTTCTCTATGGAGCCCTGGGCCATGGGAACATAGAGATTAGAGGTGCCTGAGCAAGAAATTTAAGTATGGTGTCATCATAGGAGTTGTACAACCCAGGGTTGCCTGTACTTGTAAGAGAAGTTTAGGGTGCACATTAGAATGTTTGAATTGCTGATTTGATTGGGGTGCTTGAGAGGAAGTCATTTCTCCAGATGGATGACTAGCCTCCTTCCATAAAGCAGAGTGTTCTGATGGACTTCCACAGTAATTCTGACTGTATAAAGGTGACAGGGATAAGAATGACATTCAGTCTCAAGCAGTATAAGCCAACCTTGGCTTATACTATGTATATACACATGCATTTTTATGCCTATACATATATTGTATATATACATATGCATATATACAATTACATCCTAAGAAAAGAACAGAATTGGAAAGCTTAGAGGCACAAGATGGTAAAAATAAGGATTAGCTTTCCAGTAATTGGTCTATTTATCAAATATTCATCATAGACCTACAGTGAAGTCCGGATTTAATACTGGATGAAGGTCAGCAGCCTTACAAATGTTCATACTCTTTCTTTTTTTTTTTTTAAATTTTTGTTTATTTATGATAGTCACACAGAGAGAGAGAAGGAGAGGCAGAGACACAGGCAGAAGGAGAAGCAGGCTCCATGCACCGGGAGCCCGACGTGGGATTCGATCCTGGGTCTCCAGGATCACGCCCTGGGCCAAAGGCAGGCACTAAACCGCTGCGCCACCCAGGGATCCCTGTTCATACTCTTTCAACCAGAAGTGACTTCTCAGAATCTATCCTATGGAACTGAACTGACAAATGGGAAAATTTTTAGGGACAATGTTATTTGGTGTCGCTTCTCTATAATCAAATAATTGATGCCAAATGACATACTCTACAGTGTTAGAATAATAAAGTTAATCCACTGATGGATTAACATAGAATGACATGAAAAGGGATCCCTGGGTGGCGCAGCGGTTTGGCGCCTGCCTTTGGCCCAGGGCACAATCCTGGAGACCTGGGATCGAATCCCACGTCGGGCTCCCGGTGCATGGAGCCTGCTTCTCCCTCTGCCTGTGTCTCTGCCTCTCTCTCTCTCTCTCTCTCTCTCTCTGTGACTATCATAAATAAATAAAAATTTAAAAAAATGACATGAAAATACTTGATTTTTACTATTAAATATTAAAAGGACAGATGCAAAATGTCATATGTAATTTTATTCCAAACATCCTGGGAAGAAAAAAAAAAAAAACTAGAAAGAAAGAAAACCCTCTGCCTCTGTCTGTCTGCCCCTCAGTCCATGTCCCATGGGTTGTCTCTCTTCCTCATGACCTGCTTCTCTCTGGGAAGGAGGAATGATTATTTTTTTTTATTGGAGTTCAATTTGCCAACATATAGCATATCACCCAGTGCTCATCCTGTCAAGTGCCCCCCTCAGTGCCCGTCACCCAGGCACCCCAACCCTCCGCCCACCTCCCTTTCCACCACCCCTTGTTCATTTCCCAGAGTTAGGAGTCTCTCATATTCTATCACCCTCACTGATATTTTCACTCATTTTCTCTCCTTTCCCCTTTATTCCCTTTCACTATTTTTTATATTCCCCAAATGAATGAGACCATATGTTTGTCTTTCTCTGATTGACTTCTTTCACTCAGTGTAATACAGAAGGAATGACTCTGACATTACACGGGGAGGGGAATGCTGGTGGTCAGTGTCATCATGATTATCAACAAACCTGGGACAGATCTGGAGGGAAAGAAGAGAAAAAGCAGTTAACAATGTGGTGTCTAATCTCAGCATGAGGGAGCAGCAATCAAGTGTCTGAGAAAAGCCAGGTCAACTTCTTCCACCTCTGAGGGGCCCACTGGGAGGTTGATGGATGTGTCATTGCTCAGAGCTTCAGAATAAGGCACAAAAGGAATGAAGGGAACTATTTCTCATTTATCTCAAATTTTTGTTTTGAATCTCTGTCTTATTCTCAGTCTCTAGCTCCCTCTTGAGGAAGTATCACTGTGGATCCTGAGTGGGTTGTATGTTCTAAAGGAGGAGGACTATTCCCTGAGACGGGATCCTTGTCTCTGCAGGAGGAACAGTGACCTTGCTTCTGACCGGTCTTTACTGTGTATGTGTGTGTGGAGGGGGGCTGTTTTTTTTTTCAAGATTTATTTATTCATCTATTCATGAGAGACACACAGAGAGAAGCAGAGACACAGGCAGAGGGAGAAGCAGGCTCCCTGTAAGGACCCCGAGGCGGGACTCTATCCTAGGATCCCGGGATCACACCCTGAGCTAAAGGCAGATCCTCAACCGCTGAGCCACCCAGGAACCCCTTTACTGTGTGTTTTAAAATGATAATAACACACAAAACTTTTGACCTGTAACTTAAAGATGATAAATGTTAGGCAATAATATTTTCTCTGTAAGCTTTTAAAATTATTTTTGCAGATCATAGCTTGTTTTATTTTGCTATAAACTTAACAGTATCTTTTAAAAATATTTTATTTATTTATTTGGGTTATGTATAGAGAGAGCACAAGCAGGAGTGGGGGGAGTGGGAAAAGGAGAAGCAGACTCTCTGATGAGCACGGAACCTGAGGCAGAGCTTGATCCCAGAATCCTGGGATCATGACCCGAGCTGAAGGCAGATGCTTAACCAACTGAGCCACCCGGGATCTCCTAAAATTAACAATATTAAATGATTTATATTCTTAGGGGGGGAAAAGGAAGTATGGTTATTGGACCCATGGGCCCTTGTTTCACCTCTTTTGGGGAAATTTCATCTGGTCTACAGAGTTTTTTTCCTGAAGACCTCATCTTCTGTAAGTCACCCAAAGAGTGGAGCTCCTTGGGAGAATGGAGGGAAACCTGCCATTTGGCTCATCCTAGGAACCAAATAGACCTGGATCTGCATCTTGTTAAAGACAGAGTCAGGCCTCAATTTTCCCAGCTACAAGTGGGTGTTACCTAGCCTTCCTCTGCCTCTCAGATCCAGAGATTAGGACAGATAAAACTTCTTGGGAGACAACCTAGAACATTCTGAAACCTTCTGTGAAGTTCTTTGCTTTCATTTAGAGACTCTCTAGCTATTGGACAGAGGTGATATAGTTTAGGCATCTGTCCAGAGCATAGTTTAAGCATCTGTCCAGAGCATTGAGACACATCTCTAACAAGATGTGGAATAAGAAAGGATAAGTGTTGAGAGTCTTGTGGTATGGACAAGACCATGAACTGAGGGACATGTGAGGAGATGGTTGACAAGGGCAGCTGTAGAGACCTTAATAATGTTGGGTGTGGAGGAGTGTGGGCAAAGCCAAGGTAGGACTGGGCATTCACTGCTGTCTATATCCTTCTGGGGTCCGAACCACTCCTTGTCCCTTTATAGGCAACTCTGGAGCATGGGGAGCCAGAGGCTAGGATGGCCAGAGGAGAAGCTGTTGCATGGTGTCATGTTATGAGTCACATATGACACCTATCAGTCTCATATGCTGGGGTGCCTTGGGTTACACATGAAGGTTCGGTGTACACAAGAATAGCTCATTTGCTTACTTGTTGGGACAGATTGTGTGGGAACGTTTTGGACAGTGGCAGGAGGTGAGATGATGTTTCTGTTGGAGCTCTAAGTGCATGGAGAAATCTGAAGATTAATGAATCCTCCCACAGAGCAGATCTGATGCTCTGCTACAGCTCTTCTAACCACATAGGCTGACACCTGTGGTGATGCTTTAGCATCCTGGGCACACGAGTCACACTTAAACCACACCCTGGGTGAAAAGGACCATGAGATCATGTTGATCAGAATGCTTCTAAGGAAATGATTAACTAGTGAGGGGGAAACCAGGAGTTGTTACCAGGGGACCAGACATAGCTGGTTCCTTCTACCAAAACAGATCTGACTATGAACTACACCATTCTCTTTCCCATCCACAAAGCAGACACATCGAATGTTTTTCACTGGTGTTTTTACTGTACAGATGTGATGTACATAATGATGCCACCAAGTCCTGAGTAGCCCAATCTATATCTGATCTGGACCCAGGTGGACGGAATGGAATTGGGGAACGTACAGCAAGAGTGACAAAATCTGCTTTTTAGTCACTGTTTCATTCACCAAATCTTCACATGTCTCTATCACATGCCACCACTGAGTTTCACAATAGGGAATAAAAATGAACACATATTGGGTATGGGGTATCTATATAGATTGGGAGCCTTAAGTATCCTTACTTTTGGGCCCTGAAAGCCAATAGCTGGGAAAATATCCTATAGAAATAATCTCACTTATGAAAGTTTTATGGATGTAGATGTTTGGTACAGTTTATTTATAAAATAATTGAAAACTAAATTAAAACTAGAACTGGTCCAAATGTGCTATAATAGTACATGATCATGTTGATGGACCAGGACCATGGTTGGATAAATTAGTCAGCTCTTAAAAATACTGGAACTATCTGGAAAGTCTTCCAATGGTAAGTGTAAATAATAGAAATACGAAATTACATTCATATCCTGTTTACAGTAATGCCCCTCCACCCCCAGACATACAGTAAAAAGAAGTAAGAAAGCAAGTAAGGAAATAGAACTATCATAAGACTAGAAAAAGATGCGCTTGAAAGAAATAAACCAAAATGTTAATAGTGGTTAGGTTTTTGGGTAGCAACATTTTTCCTACCTTCCAGGAAAGAAATTTTACTCAAATTATGCTTCAGAATTCACATATGCCACAATGAGACAGGAAGAATGTAGAAGCAAACCACTCACATCCTTACTGGCATTTCTCCTGCTGCTTACCTAGTTTTCAGAAATAAAGTAAGTTTTAATCTTTTCTATTTTATGTATTTTTAAAATTAGCTTTTGCAGGGGTGCCTGGCTGGCTCAGGTGGAAGAGCATGCAACTCTTGATCTCGGGGGTGTGAGTTTGAACTCCACATTGGGTGTAGAGATTACTTAAATAAAAGTAGCTTTTGGGCACCTGGGTGGCTCAGTGGCTGAGCATCTGCCTTTGGCTCAGGTCCTGATCCTGGGGTCCTGGAATGGAGTTCTACATCGGGCTCCTCGAAGGGAGCCTGCATCTCCCTCTGCGTCTCTCATGAATGAATCGATAAAATCTTTAAAAACAAATAAAAATAAAACAAAAGTAGCTTTTGCTACTTTTGGGGGGTAATCTATAGTTCACATTACAAGTCAAATTAAAAAAACCAATTTGAATTGAAAACACTAGTAATGTTGCTTTTTCTCTATTATGAGACTCTCTTCTGTGCCTGTGGAGAAGACTTTGTAAAGACTTGATGCCTGAGCAGCAGCAGCCATTTTGTAACCATGAAGTGACAAATCCCCTAAAGAAAAGCCAACAAAATGTTGGGGGATGGGGAAACAGTTTAAGAAGAGTCCTTGATGATGTCATTGAGTTACCAGTCAAACCCTGGAAATGCCATCTTGACTTTGTAATAAGGGAACAGGAAATGTTCTAGGATTTGAGGAACAAGGACTTCCTTTGAAAATTTCTTCACCTTCTCAGTTTTTAAGGGCTAATTATTGTTACAAGAGGTAAATATACCATAATTGATTTAATTGTATTAATTTTAATAAATTTTACTTTTGTTTTTTCACTTTTTAAAAAAATTACTCATTTCTTTTGTAGGTCTTTTTTTTTTTTTTTTTTTTTTTTTAAGTAGGCTCCATGCCCAGCATGAGGCCCAACATAGGGCTGGAACTCATGACCCTGAGATCAGGACCTGAGCTGAGATCAAGTCCAATGCTCAACCGACCAAGCCACCCAGGTATCCCGTAGGTCCTTTTAAAATTGTTACAAGTAAGCTGTGACAAACACCATCATGCATACAACTTTTTTCATCTTTCTCATTCTACCCATAGGATAGACCCCTGGCAGAGTACTTTGTTGGTCAAAGGGTAACAACCGTTTAAAGGTCATCATTGACATTAGCCTCCAGTTAGCCCGACTAACCCAGGAACCAGCTGTTTTGTGTGGGTCTCAGCCCTTTGATAGTGATTCTGTGAAACGCCCAGGGTAGGCACTGCTTGTGGTAAGCCCCCCAGACATTTCCCGGACTGGAGCCAATGTTGTGACCCCACTGGCCTTTGTGGTTCTTATTATGATTGTGAGGCTTGCACCTCAGCAGCAACTGTCAGGGAAATTTTAAAATACAAGGGGTACATGGCATGCCTGAGAGAGCCATCCAGTGAGGTCACCGGTAGTGAGAGAGGGAGAGCATAGACCTGGCATTCTGCCTTTACTGGGGTGAAGTGTAGGGTGCCTGGGGCTTTGTGAGTTTACTGTTGGTAAATGTTAAACATATGAACAGAAATTAGAACGCAGAAAGGAAAAGCAGAGTCGCTCAAGCAGCCAGTTGTAGAGGTTACTCAGGCCTTTCTCAAAGGGGAAATTTATGGGTGAGGCAGCCTGGCTCTTTATCTAGCAGTATCGCTGGCGATACGTCTTTGAAATGGATGCCTCAGCAATCAAAAGCTGACATGACCATCAAAAGAGCTCATTGCCAGGCATGGACACCGCACAGCATACAGCAGGGATTCGTGTTTGATGATGGAGCCGAAGTCTGAAAAGCCCGTCTCAGTCTCGCCCCTTGAGTAGCTGGGGTGCTTCCCCAATTCTGCTTTCTGCACTCGGGGTGTGTGTCAGCTTGGGGTATGCTCCTCAAGACTCCATGGCATTATCATCTGTGTCGCCTCGATGCCATTTGAACAGCTGGGGAGCATATCAGAAGGCTCTGCGGCAGAAATGCTTGGTCTCAGACCTGCTCTTGTGAGAAGGCACCAGCTAACCGGGTCACACCAGCATCTCACCTCCTCTCACTGTAGAAACCAGTTCCCCCTCAAATAGGCAACTGAGCCATTGTTGCAAATAGCCTGAACTTTTGCGGCGACCCCAATCTCGCCTGCCTTATGCAACTCACAGCATGACACTAACACCAGTGATTTTAAATATCCCTCCTTGGTTTCCTCAACTTTCTATCTTCTATTGCCCTGAGGCTGCCTGTAAAGAGAGGACATGGCTTAGACCCCAGAAGGAGGTAGCAGCCTCACGTCCCCAGTTCTAGCCCCACTTGGGCCACCTCTTGAGCTCACTTCTGTTGCCCAGCACCATGGAGGTCTCCACGGCTGCCCTGGCTGTCCTGCTTCTCATCGCTGCGCTCTGTTCCCAGACCTGCTCTTCCACTTGTGAGTCTGTTCTCCCTTCTTTCTTTTGCCTTGTGTTCTCCTCTCTGGCCATGGCTTGGACCACAATGCCAAAGTCTTGTGCCTGAGCCCCTCCAAGTAGAGAACTTCAGAGAGATTTCAGAGACTATTTCCTGAGGACGGTTTTCTCTCCCATGGTGTTTAGCCATTCTGTCGTTCAGCTCTGGGAGAGAGTGGGAGGAAGGCCCATTGTAAGGATGGAAAAATGGATGCCCAACTGGGATTTTGAAAAGAGGTAGAATCTGTGTCCAACTGGCTCCCAGGAGCGTGGCCTTTGCTCCCCTCATGAATTCCAGATGGAACTGCCCAGTGGGAGGGAGTAGTTACTCCAGAAAGGGAATAGTTCATCCAGAAAGCTAAATTCCCAGTGGGGAGACATGGAGACCCCTCCAAACCAAGACAGACAGAAAAGGACAAACTCTGAAAGAGAGACACAGAAATAAAAACGTCGAGGAAAAGAAGAAATGCCAGCTTCCTTCAGGATTGCTGTGTCTCCACATCCCCACCTCTGTGCAGGGCTCTCTCCTCCCAGTTCTTCCTGACCCTCAGGGAGTGGCTGGCTTGCCCTTTCTTCTGAATAGTGACTTAGGATCTTTCTGTCCTGTTTCCCTCAGTTGGTGCTGACACTCCGACCTCCTGCTGCTTCTCCTATATCTCCCGGCAGATTCCTCGAAAATTTGTGGTGGACTATTATGAGACCAGCAGCCAGTGCTCCAAGCCCGGTGTCATGTAAGGCCCAATCTTCCTGGGGAAGGAGATGGGAGGGCTGGGGTGAGGCATCTCCTTTGGAGGACTCAGCCTTCTGAGACCCATCCGAGCACAGGATACCAGGCGAGGGCACTGTCATGTTCTTTGACCTGCTCTGATGCCTGTGGGGAGTCCATCCTGGAGGAACTGCTTCTGCTGTGGAGGGGACAGCAGGAAGTTGGCTTTCTGAGTGGAGCCTCATATGAGACACAGAGAAGGTTATGAACCCCAACATTGAAGGTACATCTTATGAACATGTGGACATACCCTGAGAGGTCTGAGGCAGAGAAAGATGGAGGGGTCACAGTGGGCCCAGGATTCCCCTGCCGGATTCCTCAGTGTGTGACCCTTCCACGCCTCTCCACAGCTTCCAAACCAAAAGAGGCCAGCAGATCTGTGCTGACCCCGGGAAGGCCTGGGTCCAGAAGTATATCACCAACTTGGAGCTGAATGCCTGAGCGACCTGGAAGCTACGAGGAAGGCGTTACATCCATGTACAGCTGGGGAGCAGGCACCTGAGCCAGCGTGATGACCTTGGAAGTCCAGAGGGCACCTCTTCTATGGGTCCCACCTCCACCCTCATCCCAGCCATACTTCGCAGCCCTCTTTAGCTTTCATTTTTGTTTATGTATCTTATTTAACTTTTGTAATTTATTTCCGTTGTTGAATTGTGTGATGTAATAAATACTTTCTCTGGCTTCTCATAGCATCCTCTTCACCTGCCCCTCCTTTAGGTCTCCTCACACTCAATATGTGGGTCTATCAGCAGGATTAGCTCTCTCTTCCAACAGTTATCATGTATATCAAATAACAAGTGCTCATGGAACGGTTTTTGCCCATCACTACCTTTAAAAATACTGAAGGCACTTAGATTTAGATGGAAGGTCAACCAGCCTTTTCCTTGTGATGACTCCACTGATTTTGTTTTGCCAATTAATCAGAACCATAGGCTGAGAGAATCCTGGGAGAAGAGTAGAGACATCTGAAGAGGATCAGAAAGCACAAGAAAGGGACAGAGAGCTATCACAGTGGTGCTAGACACTTGCTGGAGATCCTTTCCTGGAAAGTTGCAACTGACACACTTTTATTTTATCAGCAAGTCACAATTCATACGATCTAGGAAATTTTTCTACTTAAATGAATGCAGATGATGCATACTGTGATGCAAATTTATACACACAAGTTCATTTTCATAAGTGAAGCTTTCCTCAGAATGATGGCTAACATTTTTTGAGGGTTTAGCAAACTCTGAATGCTTGGATGCTTATGTTAGTGACAGTCTAGCAAACCTGCCTGCAGTCTGGCAAGGACCCCATGTCTGCCACTTGGCTGAGAGCCCCGGACAGCTTCTCAGGTATTCTGTGTGCTGCTTTCTGGGAGAATATTCTCCATAACTATATCTGAGGTGAGGCTTGGAGCTACAGAGTTAGCAAATAAAGATACAGAATAAGTGATTTTTTAGTATAAGTATGTCCCATGCAATATTTGGGATATACTTATAAAAATCCTTTGTTGTGTGTCTGAAATTCAAATTTAACTGGGAATCCTGTATTTTATTTGAGAATCCCACTGAGGGTGAATACTTTTATAGAGGCTGGCTATTTCTTGTTGGAGGTGGGTGCCTAAGGATTGGCTTAAGGGCAGAGCAGTGCTTTTCAACCTTGAATTCACATTAGATCATTTGGGAAAGTCTTAAACACTCCAGTGCCAGGACATCACCTCCAAAGTTATGATTTTCAGTTCAGGTTTAGTTAGGTGGGGACTGGGCATCAGTAATTTTGAAACCCCCAAAGTGATGTAATGCACAGTCAGTTTGAGAATCACTGTTGGGTTTAGTCATAGGCTGTTTTGGCCAGCCTTAAGATGTCAGAGGCAATACAGCTGCTTTCTAATTTTCAAGGCTTCTGATCCAGTTTTGGTCACTTCTATTGAATGGTTAATTAGAAGCAGAAAATCTGTCAGCTAATGTCACTTCTAGAAGCTGGTTCGGAAGGCCTGTCTCATAGCACAGTGATGCTTCGCTGGTCACGGTCACACTGGGCACCCGTTTAACGGCCACGCCCCCTCTCCCAGGCCACTGACTGCTGTCCCCACAGTGCCCTCTGTTGCTGAAATGATGCCATGGACACAGGGGTCACTGTAATCAGCTCCCTGCCTCTGGCTGCATCCCAGCTGTGTCTTCTCCAAGAACTTGATTGCTCATTTTGTCCACAAGATAACTATTTAAAGGGGGGGGAGGTCTGCAGAGAGGGTGGATCCAGCTGTTTCTGGA
Organism: Canis lupus familiaris; assembly: GCF_011100685.1. Lineage (NCBI taxonomy): Eukaryota > Metazoa > Chordata > Mammalia > Carnivora > Canidae > Canis > Canis lupus. The sequence goes on along the minus strand of NC_049230.1, from coordinate 37,673,347 downwards.
CCCTACTTTTACATTCCTCCTAGTCTTCCTTCTTAGCATTTCTGCTCATGCTAACATTACCTTGCCGTGGAGAATTCTGCTTTTCCAGTTTGCAGGCTCCAGGTCATTGGTGTGCAAATCAGCTTGGAATGCAGGCAGCAAGCAAAAAAGGGCTTTTCTTAAGAAAACTATTTTTTCCCCCTCACTATCAGACAAGCCAATTTCAAAGTGAGCTCATCTCTTTCTTAGTGGGCCTTACTGATTTATGCAAGAATTAGTCTTCAACATCCTGAATTTTCCTTTTTGATGCAACCTTGCTAGGCAGATGGCCTTACTAAGAATACATAACAGGCCATGGAGGTAACCAGCTGTTAGACTAGGTGGAGGTGTCCTCACTGGCTTTGCCCTCAGCCAATTACACTTTGTGGGGTGTGCTATTTACAACACTGTAGTCTGTATCAGTTAGGGATACTTTGAGTTATTGTACCAGGAAAAACTGATTCAAGCTGACTTAAGGGATAAAGGAAACATGATAGCTCATGTAACTGAAGCTTCAAGAAGTAGATTAGCTTCAAGCAAAGCTTGACCCAAAGTTTTGGAGGTTTGGTCCTCAAGTATGATGATAAACCATGTTTCTTTCTGAATTTCTGATATCCCTTCAATCTGAGAGCTTCATCCTAGGACATCCCACTGTAAAATGAGTCACTTTGCTTGTAGGCACTACAGGCTTTATGAGTTACCCCCTTGAGACTCCTTCATTTTACAAGTTACCCCTCAAGACCCCTTCACTGGGCTTCAAGAGGATGAGAGATAATGACTTTACCTCCACAAAGGTGGAGCCCACTAGGCTGGCCTCTCTCTTTCCTCTCTCTCTCTCTTTCTCTTTCACTACCCCCTGAGAATTAGCAAATAATATGGTTCATCAGGGAACTATGTAGACAGAGGACCTGAGAGAGGCAGACAGTGAAAAAGACAGAGAGATGCTCTGAGAGAGAGAGAGAGAGAGAAAGAAAGAGAGAAAGAGAGAGGGAGAGGGAGAAGAAGAGGAAGAGAGGAGTGATGGAGCTGTGTTCCCACTACAATGGACTGAGTTTTCCATTGGATTCCTAGAAATAAGACAGCTGGACTGAAGAATATGTACTTTAAAAAATTTGATAGGAACTATGTTATTTCTCTTTAAAAACCCAATCAAAATTCCACTTTTTGATACTAAAAAAATAGTTTAAAACAAAATGAAGTAAGTACACCTTATCAAAAAATTAATATACATTTGCATTTCTATAAGTATGTTGAATTCCTCCCTCTTGAATTTTACAACAGACACCCTGGCTTAGTCTACCTTTCTTAAAAACATGACCTAGGGCGGAAGTCAGCAAATTTTTCTATAAAAGGTCAGAGAGTGAATGTTTTTGACTTTGTAGGCATACAGTCTCAGTTGAAACTATCAATTCTGCCACAGTGGTGGGAAAGCAGCCACAGACACTATGTAATAGAAAGAAACTTTATTTACAGAACCTGGCATCATAGTGGATTTGTTTTGAGGACTATAGCTTTCTAACCCTGATCTAGGCAATTAGTCTGATAAATAATTTGGCATTCAAGATAGAAGTATTGTTGAATATATTGGCTGATTGTTTTTCCCCTCTCTAATGTCAGCCACTGCTTTTGTGGAGCATAGATTCTAGAAAATGGATATCTAGGTAACATGTCTATTGATACATGCAGCTTACTAAGAAATGAGTGGTAAATCCTTATTGACGAATTCACTGGTTTTTGTCTTCTGTCTGCATGTAAATCACTTGAGGATTTGGTAAAAGTCTGGGTCTCCAGATCTAAACTCAAGAAATTCTATTGTCAGCATTTTAAACAACCATCCCTGGTGGTTCCAGGGTGCTCTGAGAAATGCTATCACAGGTTTTATTTATTAGATGGTTGACCATGGGCGAGTTGTTTTAACTCTCTGAGCCAAAATTCCCTCTTCTGTCAAATGGAAACCTTGGTGAAATTGTTAGGATTTAAAGGACAATGCATAATTCTTTTTTTTTTTTTTTTTAGATTTTATTTATTTACTCATGAGAGACACACACACACAGAGACAGAGACACAGGCAGAGGGAGAAGCAGGCTCCATGCAGGCAGCCTGATGTGGGACTTGATCCTGGGTCTCCAGGATCATGACCTGGGCCAAAGGCAGACGCTCAACCGCTGAGCCACTGAGATGTCCCAACAATGCATAATTCTTAAGAAAGCTTGATGCATTAAAAAAAAACTTAAATGCTTAGTGTATATGAAGAATGAATATGCCTAGTACATATACATTATATGCTAGGTACATAATATTTTATAATCATTGCTTTCTAAAATGTTTTATTTTTAACTTTCAAGAATATGTAGATACAAATATTACTGTCATTTCCTTTCTGCTGACTTCACCTCTTCAGATCCTCTTACTCTCTGCCCCTAATCATTTTTCTAACCAGAACTTTGTCACAAAACAAAACCAATTGAATCACCCCAAGGACTGGTTTGCTTTTAAGAAATTCCATTATTTCATGCAGCTGAACATAGAAGTGGTAAATAGCATTCTATAAATATTTGTTGGTTGATGGTTTTGAAACAATTTCCCCTGGAAAAAACTAAACATAAGCATTCATCTACACACTTAAGTATGTGTCAACCGCTGAGTGATTGGAGGGGCGCTGGGGCGTGGTGAAGAGAGTTGCAGGATCTGTCCCTGCAGTCAGTCAAGAATGCATGGAAATATATTACAAACATGAGTATAAATAAATTTAAATTTACATCAAGGAGAAGCCCAGAGTGTAACTGCTTGACAATCAGCACATAGCACAGATAGCTTCAGGAGTGGAAGAAGTATTCCCTGGGCTCAGGTCCCTGCTCCCTAATCTGCCCACAGATGTAATTGGTTTCTTGTTGCTTCTAGGTCACTTAGCGATTCAGCCCCATGGTCAGTAATGGGCTTGGCCCCAGGACTCTGTGGAGCTGGCACAGACCTCCTGTCCTGTTTGGTGGGAAGCTGTGAAGAGGGATGGAATTATAAAAGCTGAGGAGTCAGCAGGAGAATTCCTGGTGCCACATTGCTTCTGCTGACCTCTCTGCCTTGGGAAGCTCAGAGTCTGGCTACTTCCTTGGGACTATTTCCCCACCTCAGATTCCTAGACTTTTCCTCAATGACTGAGGGAGTCTCTTCAGGAAGTCTCTGCCTGGGGCAGTTTTCCCCTGGCTCCCAAATCCTAGGCCAGGTTATAGAACACCCCCATGGCTTCTCCTCATGTCCTGCCACTGAATAGGACCTTGAGGCTCTGGATTTCCTAGAATGGCTCTCATCCACCTGCTGATGCCTTTGAACCCAAAGTCCTACTGGCTCCATTCTGGCATGTCCTGCCTCTCCTGGACAAGAGGACCAGCCATTATGTGGCTCTGGCTACTGGTCTTCTAATAGACATCTACCATTTTGCTAGGGATCTGCTGGGGGACATAGAAAAAGCAGCAGATCCTTGGGGGCCTTTGTCTACTCTAAGGAAAGGAGCTGCCTGAGCCTGAATCATTTTTCATCAGAATAAGTGAGCCAGCTCCTTCTGCCCAATGATAAAGTCAGAAGAAAGAAGATGGAGATAGCATTGTTCAGTAGTAGGAAGCTTCTATCTCTTATTTTTTTCTGAGTTTTTATCTTGTCCTTTAATTTGAGTTGTGTTCCTCTGTCTCCTCACTTTGCTGGACTCTGTGTTTCTGCATATCAGATGAAGCAGCTACCTCTTGAGGGAGTGGCATGTAGGAGATGAAACTTAGAGTTCAACTTCACCCCAGTTCTTGGTATCTCTTGAACCATTGTGATTGCTCAAGCAACCTGTTTTATTTTTGATAGCTCCCAGTTGTTGGAGGTGTGCCAAGACCTGTCAGCATCCCAGCATCTGCACCAGCCTCAAGCTTCAGGCTGATGGGAAGCCAGGGCGAGGAACCAGGTTCTTCACAGAGAGAGAGGATATGTGTCAGTTGCTGTTTGTGCAATGCCCTGGGGTGGTAGCCTGCTATCCCTGATTGGTAGTTTCTGATGTTACAGTCCCATGGGACCCAGAAATGCACCATAAAAACTGAGGCACCAGATGTGTATGAAAGTTCCCCTCCCAAACATACTGCTGCTGTGGAGTGAGGCAGAGGGAGAGCACAAAAATAGTACCTCAATCTGGGAGAGAATCTCCACAGGCCCTGCAGTCTGGGTGCTTCACCAGATTCCTTAATTTACTCAGAACTTTGGGTCTCGAGTCCCATTAGTTTTCAAAGCCAGATGTTTGGGGGCTCGTCTCTCAGGTGAAGTTCTTAACAGTTGGGGTGCCTGATGTGGGGTAGGGTCCCTTGGCTCCTCAGGGAGATGCTCCTGACTGAGCATCACAGTATGGGGGTAAGAGGGGGAGGAGGGAGGGTTATTGTGAGAGCACCGCTCTGTCTTTCCAACCCACCTCCATGGGGTTCTTTTTTCATTTGCTCATGTAAAGTGGCTGCTCAGCTAGTTTTCTGGTATTTTTCAGAGGAAATTGTCCCCATGTAGCTGTAGACTCAGTGTATCTGTGGGAGGAGATGAGTTCACGATTCTTCTATGGCACCATCTTGGATGGACCACCTCCTCTATCTCAAGCTTTTTGTCTAGTCTTAAGTTTGGTCTCTACCTCCCTCTGCAGGGAATGCAGGTAATGGAACAGTCTGGTGCTCGTTCCAGTGTTACTGGGGAAAATAAGAAATTTTTCCAGCAAGAGACTGCCTCTGCAAATACCACCTATAAGGTGGTACTGGGGTCGGTTTGTTACTCAGTTGATCCCTGGGAAGCCATTGAAACTGGATTCTGCCTCTTGTTGAACACCTACTCAGTTTTACCCTTCTCAAAATAAGACAAGTCCCCATCATGCCCTCCAGATACATAGACTAGAATGCTATAACTCCTTTGGAAAGAATAGCCATCTGAACAGATAATGCATGGCATTTTGAAAACCTCTTGTGAAGCTCTCTATTTCACTTGGGTATCATAGGACTTTGGCGTTGTGGTCTGACCCCAGCAGAGAATGGACAACAATAGGAAATGGCAGGAGACTCCTGAAAGGTAGCCTCAGAACAGAGGGCCGTGGTGAGGAGGATAGTGGAGGCCCAAGAGGGTGGGCCAGAATGAGACTCAACTTTCTTTTGGGGTCCCCTATTCTTTCAACATGTAAGCTCTGGACCTTGGGGAGATGGAAACTTAGGGTGATGAGAGAGGAAGTTTTTAAGCACAGTGTTGTCTTGTTGCCTTGTACATACAAGAGGGGTCTTGGGTAACCACAAGGCTCAGGGTATTTGCAAGAAGGGTTCAAGTGTTCAATTGACAAGGGCTGTTTATGGGGAAGTGGTTTCCACAGTAAGAGGAGGTGAGATGTTGGTGTCATCCCAGGACCACATTTAGCTGGGTCCTTTTCATTAGAGCTCTGTAGTCATAGTTTCCCCCAGCAAGGCAGAAACTTCTGTGTGATTCCATAGCTGTTCTTACTGATAGGCGTGACATGCAACAATGCCATGAATATTGACCAGCACACCCGGGCAGAAAGAGCTGTATTAGCAAAGCCTGGGCTTCAGAAGCAATTGAACATGCAGGCAGTCTTTCAGACACTGCTCATTCTAGAGAGATTCATCGAGGGCCCAAAATGTACAAGGCAAACAGCATAAGGACATGTTGGACATGGGCACTGAGGCACATAAAGAACCTTAAAATGACCTTTGCCTTTGACCTTGATAATCTATGGCTCAGAATGAATTATCCTATGTAGACGATCCTTCCTATGTAGATGAATTCAAATATGGAAAGAATATTTATACATTAGAACATTTGGTCTCTCAAAACCACAATGAGTTACCACCTCACACCAGTGAGAATGGTGAAAATTAACAAGGCAGGAAACAACAAATGTTGGAGAGGATGTGGAGAAAGGGGAACCCCCTTGCACTGTTGGTGGCAATGTGAACTGGTACAGCCACTCTGGAAAACTGTGTGGAGGCTCCTTAAAAAGTTAAAAATAGATCTGCCCTACGACCCAGCAATTGCACTGCTGGGGATTTACCCCAAAAATACAGAAGCAGTGAAACGCCGGGACACCTGCACCCCGATATTTATAGCAGCAATGTCCACAATAGCCAAACTGTGGAAGGAGCCTCGGTGTCCATCGAAAGATGAATGGATAAAGAAGATGTGGTCTATGTATACAATGGAATATTACTCAGCCATTAGAGATGACAAATACCCACCATTTGCTTCGACGTGGATGGAACTGGAGGGTATTATGCTGAGTGAAATAAGTCAATCGGAAAAGGACAAACATTATATGGTCACTTTCATTTGGGGAATATAAAAATTAGTGAAAGGGAATAAAGGGAAAGGAGAGAAAATGAGTGGAAATATCAGTGAGGATGACAAAACATGAGAGACACCTGACTCTGGGAAATGAACAAGGGATAGTGGAAGGGGAGGTGAGGGGGGGTTGGGGTGACTGGATGATGGGCACTGAGGGGGGCACTTGGCGGGATGAGCACTGGGTGTTATGCTATATGTTGGCAAATTGAACTCCAATAAAAATTTTTTTAAAAATTAACTTCAGCGGAAAAAAAAAGAACATTTGGTCTCCACCATATTGATAGCAATTTAAATTTGGACCCAATTTAAATCACCTACAGTATGGAAATAATAAGAAAAGTCATGGTATCTTCACTTGATTTGTTGTTAGGGAGGCTTTACAAACCATGCAATGTCATGGGAAATGCTTATGTTATGATAAGTTAAAACAAAACAAAACAAAATGTAAGTTGCCTTATTTTAATCAGGACCCACTCGGTATGTGGGGATGTGGTCAACTCCATGTGATATTTTTTGCAATTGCTGTTCCCAGAAAGGAAGGAGAATAGAAGAAAGGAGTAAGTATGAGGTATCTCCCGTCATCTGTGCTTTTGTCCATCTAATATTAAAGTACTCTCTTCTCTTCCTCACTACAGGCAAGCTCAGTAATGTTAGCTCATTTTTCAGGGAGTTTGCTCATTTCCCTGTCCTCAGGCTTCTGTTTCTATGAAGCAGGGTTGGTGGTGCCTGTGGTAGGGCCAGTTCTACCCCACTTAGTATGTCCTAGAGTGGACATAGAGCCTTAGTTTTTGGTGGTTGTTTTGGCATCGTGAAGAGCTTAATGTCTCTTTAGCCTCAGATTTGAGCAATAGCCAATTACAAGGCAACAGGAAGTACACAAGTCAACATGCTTTTACAAATAAAGTCATTCAAGAAGATGGAAGACTAACGGTTTCTAACCCAGAGACCAAAGGAGATGAAGCATTTATCACCTACAAAGAGTTAGTGCCTTTTAGATAATAGGAAAAAAGTCCACTGGAAAAGGACATATTACAGTGAACATGTGTTTTTGCTGACCAGCATCCCTCCTGATACCAGAAACCTACGTTTCCTCTGGGAAGCCACACTTAAGCCTAATTCTCAGACTTTAAGATTATGTGACACTCATGCACTTCACAGATCCAGGAATGCGTTGATTGGCTTAAACAAATCAATGGAACACAACCCTAGAGCCACAGTGATTGATTACAAATTGGGTTTCTGACTTAAGGATGGGTCAAATGGGAAAGAACCTAGTGATTTTCTTCAATGGGAACACAGACAATGAGCAAGGATTCATGTAATGCTGGGAGGTACAAGCAGCCATCCTGGGATCCGACATGGATGGGAGGTCAGGGAAGAAAATAGGACCTGAGGGATACCGTAGGGCTGCCACATGCAGCCTTGCCTGGAGCCAGTGCCCTTTAGTCTTGGGGTCACAAAGCTCATTTATTCAAGCCTCTTTGAATTAGATTAGTTTGCTCGCTTACTCCCTTCAAACTATCGGCATCCTGAGAAATGCAGAGACCTATGTCTGTGCAGAGATTGAGAGTCTTTTAACAGTCACAGCCCCTAACTGAAGTGTGGGATCGACTGAACTGAACAAGTAGGAGGATATTTGCCAAGGATCTCATTAAATGGAAGTGGCATTTAAATTTTGTGTGCATTGTGAAAATGCCTTGTGAAAATAGATTGCTGGGCTCCACCCTCTAAAGGGAGGAGAAGGGGCTGCTTAGGACTTGTATTTTTAATATGTTCCCAGGTGATATTCATGCTGTTTTCTGAGCACCACCTTTTGAGAACCACCCCTACGTGGTATTGCTACTGGTTGAACTGAGCCCTATCGTCTCTTGGTGCTAAGACTGTGTGCCAAATACTAAGTCTGCAACAGTGAGGAGTTTGATAGGAAAGCATCTTAAGTATCGGAATATAATAGCTACTTCTTGCATCCATCAGTGAGCTACTTTAGGAAAGAGTTTAGACAATTTTGATATGGCCTTATCTGAAATCAGAAAAGGAGAACAATTCAACTTTGTTATGAAAGGCTTTTTCAACCTGCCAACTGAGAGCCAGTCATCTGGAGTTTCTACTTAAAGCTAAAGTTAGTGCAAGCAGAGGCAGGGAGGTAAGAAACTTCACAGGAGAGAAATCTGGGGTCTAACTGCACCCCTCAACCCCCTCCCCACCTTCTCTTATGAAATTTTTATCTCCCTCACTTAACGAGGACAGTCAGCTTTGTGTGAAGGTGCAGGGAGGCCAGGGTTTGGGGCGAGATATCAGATATTCGTCACTTCCCTACGTTGCCCCACCTCTGCAGGGGCGATGTGGAGGCAGAGGTCTGTCCCCAACAAGCTGGGAGTCAGAGGTATAGGGGTGGGACTCAGGACTGAAGCCTGTGCTAGGAAGCTCACATTCTCACCCCCAAGTTAACATGCAAAATGTATGACTGGACAAACTCTCTGCTCTGCTCTTAGACAATCCATGGAATTGATCAGAAGCAGAGAGATTCAAAACCTCCAATCGTTAGAAGGGTGTTACCTTGCCAAAGAAACCACAAGACCAGCCAGAAATGGCTGTTGATTGCTCAATGCCCAAAGCAAAGGCCAAGCCCCTAGCTCATGCAGACAGGAGAAGGCTGCCCCCAGTGAAGGGTTCCTCCCCAGTGCATATCTCAGACAAATCCAGGGAGGACCTTCCCTAGGGCGGCCAACCAGAGAGGCTGACCAAGGAGCTCAGTCACATCTTACTGCTCTGCGATGCACCATATGCTAATTAGCAATGCTATTCCTGTTCTCCACTTTCCAGCACAGGGGTCCTTGTACTATTTATGCTGTTCACAATGTTTGTGTTTAGGGAAAGTTGGACATGGTTAAGCTTCTTATTTGGGTTTGGGTCACTGGACCTTGAGAAATCACTCAGTGTAAATAAGCAGATTTTGTTTGTCTCAAGACTCTGGACACCAATAGAGAAAAGTGACAGTTTCTCTGCTTCTTTGGAGACAAGGGCTGTTCCTCCCATTCTCCTGATAGTATCTACACTCTTACCATGGCTGTGGCTGGTAATGGTGTTAAGGGAATGGGGCGACTTGTAATAGAAGGGGACTGTAAAATGTTGCCTGAGAGGAGTTGTGTGTGTGTGTGTGTGTGTGTGTGTGTGTGATATGAAAGTCCCAGGGAAATGACTTGTCACATTGCCCTCATTATATAAAAGCCATGATGGCATTCAAGCTGTTATGACTGGCAACGATGAGCTCTGTCTTATGTGCCAGTTCAGAGTCACCAGAAAGTTATTCCAATGGATGGAGTATCATCACCCATCAGTGGGTAGGGTCAAATGAGAGAGGCAAAGTAAGCAATGCATCCTCATTGAAAAAGAAACAAAAGAGAAGTGCAGAAAATAAAAAGGAGAAGTGTCCATGACAAAATTAAATAATAGTCTTCTTTTCCTCTAAGAAACCACAGTTAGCTACTTGACATATATATTTCCAAATATTTGCTCTTGTAAATATACATGTGTATACGGCTTTAAAGAATGAAACAGGAGTAATATTATTCTAACATACAGTTCTGTAGCATGCATGTAGAGTATATATGCCTATACTTCATGTAAACACAGACACTTTTTGCACCTAACATGACGCATACTTTCCATAGATATGGATGTGTGTTACTCTTTTTACTGATTGCAGAGGTTTCCATTGACCGGCATCTCAATCCTCTATTGACTTAATCCTCTGCTGATGGTTGTTTCCATTAGTTTGCTATTTGCAAACTGTGCTGCAAAGAATATTCTTCTGCCTACGTATTCCTGTTCTTAGTAGTGTTGCTACAAAATACATTCCTAGAAATGGAATCCTGGCAAATGGCAGCTAGATCAAATACTACGTGCATTTTAATGTTTGCTTCATAGTAGCATTTAATTGTACTCTAAAGAATTTGATCACTGTAATTCTAAACCAGTTTTGGATCAAAAATTAGATTATTCTAAACAAAATGAAAAATCATGGCTCACAGAATTAACACATGCTTGGTTTTGGCACAGCCTTTTGAATTTCCCTTCTGCGGAAGGGGATCTGGCTCAGTATACATTTCTTATAGTTATAACTATGACTGAATAACCCATCTATTAAATAGCTCAGCTTTCACAGTGAACTTAGAAACTGGCATATAGTATAAATCTATAGCCCCACATATGGGCTGGTTGTCTTTTCCTCCTCTAACATTAGCCATTTACTCTGTAGGGCATGGAATCTACAGAAATAATGTATGCTATCCCTGTAACTGTATGCAGATATACACTGCATTTGGAAAAAAGCAGTGAATCATACTGACTATTGCCGTGGTCCTCAGCTGTTAAACATGCATGTTGAACACCTGATGAGGTTGTAGAACTATCAATTCCCAGGCCCACACCTAAAGATTCTGATATGAATGTCCTAACCAATCATGGCGTGTGATTTGAGGACAAGTGGATGATATTTGGGGACATAACTTTGCTAGTGTTTAAGGGTCTGTAGTTACATCAAAGTCTAGTTTTAGAACTCAGTTGTACCATTTACTTGCTGTGTGCTCTCAACCAAGTTACTTACCCTCTCTGAGCCTGGCTGAAGTTTACTCTTGAATCACATGAGGATATTAATAAGTATTTAAACTGTACTGTTTCATTGTGAAGATCAAATGGACCCTACTTAAAAAACACGCAGCCTGAAGTAGGTCTCAATATGTTAGTAATTGTTATTAAGAAAGCTTGATTTATTATAAATAAATCTATTTATTATTATTTACTATTATTTATTATAAATAAATAAATGACACTCTTCTTACTAATATCCATAGTAAACTTTCCTGAAGCATGTATATTATGATTTGATTTATGAAATATTGATAATTTCAATGATCCAGAAAAGTGGCTCCATTATAAAGCAGAGTATCTCTGGGCTAGCTACTCTTTTATCTTTCCCAATTCCCTCCTTTTCACACCTGCCTATTTTTTGCCTATTATTCCTTCTGACCAGCGATTCTGACTTTGCAGACAAAACCAAACTCAATACCAGTTTTCAAAGGACTACCTTTATTATTTCTCTAGGCTGAACACAGCATTGAACAGAAACATCTTAATACACACGTCAGTCTGGTGGCTTGCATGCCACTTCTGCCTAGAATAAACCAGGACAGTCACTCAATTGACACCAATCCACAGTGCAAATGAAGGGACCAGGGGAGGACAGTGAAGAAGGTATCTTGGGGTCTCTCGGAGCAAATGGTCCCAGTATGACATTGAAAATAAATAACAAAAATTAAATAGTATAAATAAGTTGAAATTTAAGTTAGAAAGAGTCCCTGAGTGTGGCTGTTTGGCAACAACCAACCCACAGGAGAGGTAGCTGTGGAGGTTAGAGGGGTGTTTCCAAGGCTCGGACTTCTGCTCCCCAGTCAGCCCACTGAGGTCACTGGGTTCTCCAAGCTTCCAGGCCACTCAGGCTTTCAGCTTCAGATCGGCCACATATTCCTGGACCCAGGCCTCACTGGGGTTGGCACAGGCCTGGCGGCCTTTTCTGGTTTCGAAGCTATGGAGAGAAGTGGAAGGATTATATACCAAGGAATCCAGCAAGAGGATGCTGAGTCCACTGTGGCCCCTCGCCCCACTCTCTGTCCTGGTCAGCTGGGGGCATACCTACTTTCTCAGAGACTCTCTGCCCACCTCAGTCTAGAGAGCAGCTCTCACTGACTTGGGGTGGTGGGGGTGCATCCAGGGGACCCTGCTGTCAACTCCTTTATTTCTCTCTTCCTTCTGGGCTGGATCAACCCTCTCTGACTTTGCAAGCCCCTGGCAGGTCAGGTCACACCTCAGAGACTGGGGTCCTACATACCTCATAGGCCCCAGAGGGCTGTGCCATTCCAGGATGGCACCCCAGGCCAGTCTTTGCCCTTGGGTGCTGCTCCCATTGTAGACCCTCCCTGCCTCCCCAGAGCTGGGCAGGAAGACTGGCACTTACATAATACCGGGCTTGGAGCATTGGCTGCTGGTCTCAAAGCAGTCGACTATGAACTTGCGTGGAATCTGCTTGGAGACGTAGGAGAAGCAGCAGGCTATTGGGGTGTCAGCACCAACTGTGGAGGAAGAGAGAGAAGGAGCCTGAGTCACAGTTTGGAAGGAAAAATGAGATTGGATCCCTGAGAAGGTGAGAAAGACTTGGAGGAAAACTTCGCTCGGAGTGCAGGCTGGGGGACAGGATCACTGGAGGGCACTGGGCATCTTTGCCTAGAAATATGCCTGTCTCTGTCCTGGTTTCTGTCTGTGTCTTCTTTCTCCTTGACTTTTTGTCATGGGCTGTCTTTCTTGATGTGATCCAAACATCTAAGCAGACTGCTCTTGTCTCATCTCGCCCCTGGAAATTTTGCCTGGTTCAAGAAGTCCTGTCTTGCAAACAAAAAACCTTGGACATCTCTCTTATGACATCCAGGGGACAGTGCTCTGGGGAGGTCTAGGGTGAGTGAGGGGAAGAATGACCCCACCGGGAGGTCACTAGGCTTGGATTGAGCCTCTTGCAGACTCATTTGTTTAGGGTCCCTATTTTTCCATCTGTAAAATGGGACTGTAACTCCCCTACCTCACCCTGGCTCTCAGATCTGGGGCCTGGGAAAGCTAAGATCCCTTTATGAAGATGAAAATAAAAGTCTTGAAGAGAAAGGCCACGATGTTTTCTAGCCCTCTGAGAAGCTCCCTATTTTCTCCTGGGGGCTCCCAACGCCATGAGACAGAAATGGATGTGGTCCGGCTGTGGGGACAGAGCATGGGGACATGTGCAGCAACAACAGAGACTCACATGGTGCAGAGAAGACCTGGCTGCAGAGGGACATGGTGCAGAGGAGGACGGCGAGGGCAGCCCCGGGGACCTTCATGACGCTGAGCTGTGGATGGAGCAAGGGCTTGCTTGTCTGCAGAGGTGGGCCTGGGCGCTTGCTGCTGCCTGTGTCCTTCTGGAGAGTGAACAGATCTCCCCTGCTCTTTATAGGCAGCCCTGGTGGAAGGGGAAATGGAATCTGGGGGTGTGGAGGGAAATTTTTAAGCACAGTGGTGTTGTCACGCTGAGTGTTGCACAACTCAGGGTCCCAGGGTACCACAGGAGTTCAGGATATCCAAGAATAGCTTCTCTGAGTTATAAGTTTCAGCCTGAGACCCATGACTTGTTCTGGTTTCTTGTGAGGAAATGGTTTCCCCCGTGAGCAGGAGGAGAGAGCTATGTGTTGACCCAAGGCTATTCTTAGCCGGTCCCTTCCCATAAGACCTGATCTATACACAAACTCACCAGCCCTGTCCTTTCCACAGAGCTGACACTTCTGTGCTTCCTCAGCTATTCTAACCACACAGATGGGGTAGATGTGGTGATGCAGAGGATGGCACATACCTGCCTTAGATGCAAGGAACTGAACCAAGGGATCCTCACTAGGGGACTTGGAGGCATGAGATCACATCTCCATTGTTCATCCTGTCATCAGACAGTGACCGAGTGACTCGAAGCTCTGGATTAACACCAGATGAGGATCAGAAAGACACATTAGATGTGGGTGTTCACATGTCAGGAGCCTAAAAAATATTTATACCTTATAACCTAGGAGATGCATTTTTGGAAAGAGTTCTGAAGAAACAAACCCAAATACAGAGGCATTGTTAAACATAAAGATATCAGACTCAGCATCATTTAGGATTCTAAAATAAGAAAACCTAAATTCTCCTTTATTAGGGAATTATAAAGTAAACGCCTGATTGTTTATTATTAAGCCCTTAAATGGAATGAAGTGAAATCGTGTAAATGTATCATAACAACAGTTATAAAAAAAAGTAAGATGAAAAATTGTACAAGATGAAGAATTATATATATATATATATATATATATATATATGCATCCACACATGAATGGCAAATATTGTAACTATATATATATATATATATATATATACACATATATATACATATATATGTAAACACTAGGCATGGAAAAAATAAAAAGCATTGGGAATAAATGTCTCAAAGAACCAATAGTAGCTATATTTGTTTCTATGGTCTACAGGTGATTAATTTTTTTGTGATTAATTTTTTTGTTTTCCCCTTTTTCTAGATTAAAAAAAAATTTTTTTTTTAAATGAGAATGTTGGGATCCCTGGGTGGCTCAGCGTTAAGCACCTGCCTTTGGTCGGGCACCCTGCGTGGAGCCTGCTTCTCTTTCTGCCTGTGTCTCTGCCTCTCTGTCTCTCTTTCTCTCTGTCTCTCATAAATAGATAAATAAAATCTTTAAAAAAAATGAGAATGTTTTACCTTCCTGATTAGCTTACCAATTTATGAACATGTTTTATTTATTTATTTTTAAAGATTTTATTTATTTATTCATGAGAGACACAGAGAGAGAGAGAGAGAGAGAGACATTTCCCCACATTTTGTTTTAAAACATTCACAACATTACCATTTGGAAAGTAGGTTGCTATCAATTGTCTAATTTGAAAGAAATTTTTGATATATGAAAGTTTCTGTTCAATGGTGTTTGCTAAAATGAAGTCTTGATTTCCATTTCTCTGAACTATTTTAAGGAACCTGTGTGATACTTACATAAATAATAGCAAATTCAAAGCAGTTTTCTTATTCTTTTTTAAAAAAGACTTTAAACATTTATTTATTCCTGAGAGACAGAGAGAGAGAGAGAGAGAGAGAGAGAGGCAGAGACACAGGCAGAGGGAGAAGCAGGCTCCTTGTGGGAAGCCTGAGATGGGACTTGATCCCAGGACTCCAGGATCATGCCCTGAGCCGAAGGCAGACGCTCAACTGCTGAGCCACCCAGGTGACCCTCTCTCTTATGCTTTTTAATTCATAATTTCAGTGATGTGAAAGGCTCTCCTTTTCAGCCAGATCTACATATTTTTCTTTTCTATCTTTTATGATCTTATTATTAGTGTTTAATAAACATAATTCACAAATTCACATTTGGACTCTAGATACTCTCAGTCTGATAGGAATGGGTAGAGCATATAAACAGGTAACCACAGCACTTAGCAGAAAGTGCTAAGATTCCTAGGAGGGAGAAATGACCTCCTTCAAGAGAATTTGGGGAAGGCTTCACAGACGAGATGGAGCTTTGCTTGCGTGTTAAAAGGTACACAGGTTTCAAACTCATATAAATGGAGGGTGGGGTTGGCAGGAGAGGTCAAGCCAGCGTAGTCAAAGGTGTGGACTTGCCAGTTCAGAGGGAGGAGTGAGTAGGTCAGTGTAGCTGCATAGTGGTGGGACAAACAGGGATGAGGAAGCTAAATTGGGGGTCAAACAAGGAGATCTTTGAAGTCCCCTCAAAAGGGGCTAGCACAGTGGTGGAAATAAGATATAAGCAAAGTGAGATCATATCTTAGGAATCCTGCCCTTCTTGGGTCTGTAGGGTTCCTGCTCTTAAAACGCATGGGCTCTCTTCTCATCCCATTCCTAGGATTGCTAATGCTGGTTCTGAGAGAGGCAAAGGCAGGATCAAGGACAATGGCAGGTTACCCTGGGGCTTCAGCATCCAAGTGTCTTCCTTTGTTCCTGTCAATTCCATAAAAGGAGTCTATCACTAGTTTCAGTGGAAACTCTAGATCACAGACCGTGCCTCCTCCTCAGCCCGCCCCCTTTGCCTTAGCTCTCAGCTGACACCCTGAACTGCACTCCCTCAGTTCACTTCTTGGGGAACCCCCTTCACATTTGTGATTCAGTTTCTGAGAGTTGGATGCTATGAGTTGGGAGGGCCAGAAAAAGGAACTGGAAACTGCTGAATCAACCCCTTGGCTAATAATGGACCTTATTATATCCTCTTCTATAATTACAGAACCTGCCACACTGCATTGTAATTAGTTACTTATGCAATTTTTCTCTCCAGAAATTTAGACCATGTCCTGTTAATTTTAAACCAAATTCATATCATGGCTTGTTGGTTAATTTAAACCAAATGCTAGCCCGTGATGATTATAGCAGGATGAATTGTCTGCCATTATAGCTATTCCTTATATTTTTGTTCTTTTTAATAAAGGTGCTTTACTGAATATAAAATTTTATCTTAGTGTTTATATATTTGTAAGCCTCTCCATATCAACCCTCAAATCAGAAAATAGCCCTTTGTTGTATGTGCTTTTATTGGATTGGAAAATAATATACTTGTGTGCAAAGTATGTCTTAATATGTATATGTTGAATGACTAATATAAGGGGATCTTCAGGTGGCTTTGTTGGTTGGGTGGGCCTTAGAAATTTCTTTTTTTTTTTTTTTTTTTGCCTTAGAAATTTCTTAGGTGGGGGCACCTAGGTGGCTCAATGGTTGAGTGTCTGCCTTTGGCTCAGGTTGTAATCTTGGAGTCCCGGGATCGAGTTCCGCTTCTCCCTCTGCCTGTATCTCTGCCTCTCTCTGTGTGTCTCTCACAAATAAATAAATGAAATCTTTTCTATTTTTATTTTTTTAAGATTTTATTTATTTATTCATGACAGAAAGAGAGAGGGAGAAGCAGAGACACAGGCAGAGGCAGAAGCAGGCTCCACGTGAAGAGCCTAATGTGGGACTCGATTCCAGGACTCCGGGATCATTCTGAGTTGAAGGCAGAAGCTCAACAGCTGAGCCACCCAGGGATCCCTGAAATCTTGTTGAAAGAAAGAAAGAAAGAAAGAAAGAAAGAAAGAAAGAAAGAAAGAAAGAAAAGAAAAAGAAAGAAAGAAAGAAAGAAAGAGAAAGAAAGAAAGAAAGAAAGAAGAAAGAAAGAAAGAAAGAAAGAAAGAAAGAAAGAAAGAAAGAAAGAAAGAAAGAAAGAAAGGAAGAAAGGAGAAATTTCCCAGGTGGTAAATTGGTGTTCTCAGGTGACTTTCCCGGGATCACACAGATGATATTGGTCAGTTTTATGATTCACTGTCTGTTAATTGGCAGGTTATCTCCAGTGATAACCACAATGCCTGACATATAGTAGAGCTTAATACGTATTTGGTGAATGAATGAATACAGTGCTAATTTGACTAACAGTGTGTGTTATGCCCAAAGTCCCAATGTGGAGTTGAAAGACTAACAGGAAGGAAAAAATCAGAAAGGTCCTGATGTCGAAGTCTTTATCTTTGGTAGTAGAGCACCCAAAATCTCTTAGTGATGACAGAAAGTAGCTAGCAGTCAGCATGGTGGATCTTGCAGTTTGGAGGGGGCTTACA
The DNA here is from genome assembly GCF_011100685.1 of Canis lupus familiaris. NCBI lineage: Eukaryota > Metazoa > Chordata > Mammalia > Carnivora > Canidae > Canis > Canis lupus. Next base: position 37,655,764 of record NC_049230.1, on the reverse strand, counting down.
TTGTGTCCTAGCTTCCCTGGCTCATTCTAGCCTCTTTGAGGTCCCACCCCTGTCCACCAGAGTATCCTAGCCATGAGTACAAGGTATTTGGGCAGAACAATTCATGTTCTGCAACATCACTGGCTGTCCTGCTCTGCTCACATCCTCACTGCTTCCCATGCCCTGGACCTGCTGGATTGGTTTTCCTCCAGTTTCCAGCTCTGTGGCTCCGCTTCCTTGGGCATCAGTTCCAGCTCAAGGGAAATGATGGGCTGGCTGGCAATGATAACTTATTTGACCCAGCCTTGGCTCCCTTTTTTTCAGGCGTGGCCCTACCTTTCAGGTAGGCGGAAACTATGTCCTGGAGGCCCCTTTATAGCATTCTAGAGACACAATGTCTCGTTGATGCAGCCCCTTCTTTCTGCAGCCTGGCCCTTTGCAATCTTGAGTTCTTCATGTCATTCTCCTCTGGCCATTTGTATGTGCAATAGATCAGGGCATACCTCTTGGTATTGGATTAGATTCATCCTTGTGCCCCTGCTCCCCCTTCTATGTTCTTGACTCAGTAAAAACCATCCTCACCTATGAAGCTTCCATGCTAGAAACCTGGGAATCACCCTGACTCCTCCCTCCCCCTCATCTGCATCTATTGCATATTTGAAATGAAGTAGATCTCCTTCTCACTGTTCCTACTGCCACTGCCTGGGGTCCAACCCTCATCATTTCTTGCCATGACAGCTGTAAGAGTGTCCTGTCAACTGTGTTTCCTTCTAGTTTTGCCTCTCTTTGATCTGTCCCATCACATGGCACCCGAAGTGATTTTGCTAAAGTTCAAATCATTGTCTATCTCTGTCTGTTGAAAATGTTTCAAATACTCTGCATGGTTTCCAGCATGGAATGGAAGCTTTCCCTCTGTGAACTGACCCCTGCCTCCCTCTTTGGTCTGTCTCTTGCCACCTTCAGACTTCCTGGAAATTTAGTCAGCCCTCTGAACGACATGTAATTCTTTAAAAGTTCAGGCCTCTTTTCTGCTTTCTATGAATAAGGTGTCAGCTCATCCTGGGAGATCACAGGGCGGAGTGAAACCCTAGAAGCATGGGTATGTCCCATGACAGCAGTGGAGATTAACATTTAGAACAAATAAGGAAAGTCATTATTTAATTAATTCCCTTACTTTTCTAAGGAAAAGAGAAATCCATGGACTCCACTGTTCAAAGACATGCAGAATGCAAAACTGAGAGACATTCTATATCGCAATAACAACTCTGGTTTGTAAGCTTCTAACATAAATTTATAATAAGCCCATTTCCCTTTTATGATTTACTTATGCTTTGGAACCAGACTTCCTTGGCGTCATTTCCAAATCTAACATGTGTTAGCTGTGTATTCTTCTGTAGGCTACTTACCTCTCTGTGTTTCAGTTTCCTTGTGTGTGAAAGGGGATAATAGTACGTACCTCAGAGGACTCCTAGGAGGGTAAAATACATTAGCATCTATGAAAGGCTGTGAATAGCTTTTTCCTGTAAGCACTATGTTAGTGTTAGTTACTATTATCATTTTTACTGAAATATACCAGTCAATCTATTTTATGTATTAAAAAAAGCACAGGTCTCGGGCAGCCTGGGTGGCTCAGCAGTTTAGCGCCGCCTTCAGTCCAGGGCCTGATCCTGGAGACCTGGGATGGAGTCCCACATCCGCTTCCTGTAAGGAGCCTGCTTCCTCCTCTACCTGTGTCTCTGCCTCTCTTTCTCTTTCTGTGTCTCTCATAAATAAATAAAATCTTAAAAAAAAATTTAAAAAGCACAGGTCTCTTGTTCTTTGCCTAGTTAACCCTGGCCCTATACTCTTTGCCTGGCTAATCTTTCTTCAGATCTCAGCTAAATTTATAATAGAGAAAAGTTAGAACAACCTGAATGGGCTGACCTAAGTAACAGAATGGTTAATTATACATTTAAAAATAAAATTTTGGTATATTCACGGAATGAAATATCACACATGCCAATTTTGAATAACTTTAGTGTTTTTAATGACATAGAAGAATATAAAGTAACAAAAATAAGATATACTAATATACTAGTTCAAGAAAGAGTAGTAAGTGACAATAGTAAAATATAAAAACATGTACAGAATGTTGAGTCATTTTTATTTTCTTATTTATGCTTTCCTATATTTTCTAATTTTTGTACAGTGACTATGTATATTTTCTATGAAAAAAAACAAAACAAAACAAAACTCAGGCATTATCTTTTTTGACATTTCACCACCACCTTCCAAAACATGTATCCCAATGCTTGAAATAGTGCCCAGAATATAGTAGACCCTCAGTAAAGTTTTATTGAATTATTTTTCTCTCTTGTTGGATATTCTCTGTGACCAAACTGGAAAGAGCTTGAAACAGATATAAAGGGGCACCTGGGTGGCTCAGTGGTTGAGTATGTGCCTTCAGGTCAGGTCCTGGGGTTCCGGGATCAAGTCCTGTATCAGGCTCCCCATGAGGAGCCTGCTTCTCCCTCTGCCTATGTCTCTGGCTTTCTGACTGTGTCTTGCATGAGGAAGAAAGGAAAGAAAGAAAGAAAGAAAGAAAGAAAGAAAGAAAGAAAGAAAGAAAGAAAGAAAGAAAGAAAGAAAGAAAGAAAGAAGAAGAAGAAAGGAAGGAAGGAAGGAAGGAAGGAAGGAAGGAAGGAAGGAAGGAAGGAATAAAAGCACTGTTTGAAGGAAGAGTGATGCTTCCTAAAGAATACTGGAAGTTTTCCAAACACTGATGAGCCTTTAACCTTCTCTCAGGAATTTAACAACTGTAAATTCACTGACCTCCATCCTTGACAGCAAAGAGCAGGCAGTGGTGGGTGAAGAAGACTCATTTCCTCTTTAAGAAGAATGAGGCTGCTGGCTTGAGGGGTGGAGTGTGATTGTCTCTGATGAACTGCTTCAATTAGCAACATGTCCTATGGACTCCATCCTGAACCCCGTGCTTTGGACAATTTTGTACTTGTTTCTTCAATCTACAATCCAGTTTCTGCTCTCATTTCCCCCAAGTGACTTGGTTATAACATTGGCAAGACCAAATAATTTATCCTAATTGGTTTATTATGCTGGCAAAGTGACCATCCAGCTCATTTTGGCTTTCCAGTCTCAACACTTGCTCACAAGAAATTCTCTAGTTTTGGGCATTACACATGCTAGTGGCTAGCACTCTTGGCCCTGACACTCAATGGTCTCCCCAATGCTCATGCACCTCTGCACTTTCCTTCTAGGAGGGCACAAAATGTCAGGATTTGACCACTTCTGTTTCCTGCTCCTCAGAAGTTTTGTAATCTCTTTGGAGAGTTTGGTATCTTCTGAGACTTCCTGTATTTGCAATATCAGAGGTCATACCTGTAGAGGAAGTCTGGTTATCTCTGAACCAGGACTTGGAAGACTTGAGTCTTGACATACATCCTGTGTGACCTTGATTAATAAGTCTTTGAACTTCTCTGAATTTGTATTCCTAATCTGTACAATGCCAAAACATATAGAGATCAAATAAAACCATGGAGGTGGATATGCTGGGGGAAATCAGAAGTACTAGGACCTTTGAATGTTCATATTACTGCTGTGGCTAGTGGTCCTGTTTGCAGCCTGGGGAGTCTGGGAGAACAAAAATGAGGAGAAAACAGATGTGAAAGTGACCAAAATGGAATAATGAGCACAGTGCCAGTCAAGGGTATAGAAGGGGAAACCTTAATGTTACCACGAGTAAGGGGAAGTGAAGGGCTTTCCTGCTCAAGAGTGAGGAGATGACCACAGAATGTGTATGGAGCTCCTGGGACCATGGTTGACTCTTGCTACCACTTCTCACAACCTTAAGCTGGAAAGAATTGAGTCTAGAATAGTATCCTTGATGATAAAACTACTGGGTCTATGGGTTGAGGGCAGAAGAAGGAAGAAAATTATCCCATTAAAGCTGGGGAGTCACACTTTGGATAGAATTTTTCAAAATAATCAGTTTATTCTTACTTCATTTAACTAAATGGAATTCATATCCTGAGTCCATGTTATCTGTCACAACCCCTCCCATTAAAACCTCTGGGCATATATTAAGCAAATGTTTATTGAACACCTACTGTTTTCACAGAGATAAGCATGACATGGTTTCTATATCAAGGTGCTCCTTTTTAGTGAGGGAGACAAACAAATAGATATGTTATAGGTGATAAGATGGAGGGAGCTCTGGAGGCTTCCTCTAGGAGCATGGAGAGAGATTCAGAGTTTAGTTGGAAGAGGGGTCAGGGAGGGTTATCTAAAGACAATGAGCACTTTTTTTGTAGTGTATTTGGGAGGGATTTGTTCTTATTCTCTATTGACTATCACTTAGAAATAGCTTCAATGTATGAATCTCAGAGGCCATTGATTCAGCTTAACATGTTGACAGAAGCCTTGGTACTTTTGGTGTGGAATTTCACTGGTGTGAACACAGCATTATTGGTGAGACCTTCACAAACAAAACATTTTATCTCTATGAACCAAAGATCAAACCAAGGCTAAGAAGCCAAAGTCAACAGTCAAACTCATTGTGTGGCTCAATGCAGATTAATTATCCATTTTTATATATCATCATTCTCCTATTGTTCCAGAGCAGACACCTTCATAATCCCTCCACAGGTTGAAGATCAGCACACCCCACTCATTTAGACAGAGGACTCCATGTCAAGTGCTCCTTCTTAGTGCATGGTGGGGTTTAGATTTGACTGGGAACCATTCATTGACAGTCAAGGAATGGCCTTCTCTGACATTTTGTTTCTACCTCTGATGTGATACTTACTTTATTCCATCTCATGGCATTGTTATTTCTGTCACTGTCAATACCATCACTAGCCTAAGAACTCTTTGAGGGTATATTTGGGGTTTCACTCAGTTTTGTCTGCCCTGACAAACAGCAGATGACTACTCAACTGAGTTGGATGGAAATGCCATGAAAACAAAGTCTATAGATTGAGGGGAACATAAGACACATCCTTCCTCCCTTAAAGCAAGGTGCTTAATGCATGAACATGAAACTCCATCAACCAGGAGAGGCCATGAGAGATACTAGCATAGGTGATACAGGGATCACAGAAACTTAGAGCTGGGGATGGAGGTCTTGGTAAATATTGGAACATTTGGAGCAAGACTTACACAAAGAAAAGGGTAAGGACAGGAGAGAGGAGAGAAGTACAGTTTGTGTGTGTAGGTGGAATATGGGTGGGGGGAGTGATAAGGTAGGATGACATTGAACTTTATTTGTAGCCTGAAGCACTCCAAAATGCTCCTCTCATCTCTCCTAGCCCACATTTCTACAGCACCCAGGAGGCCTGGCTCTCTCCTTTCCCTCTTCACTCTTCTTTCTCAAGGCAGAGGCAGATAGCCACGTGAGGCTGGGGGTGAGAAAATGGGTCAGTGTGGATGAGCTAATGGTGGATAGAGATCTTGACCAACCACTCTAATTGCCCCCACGTGTCCCACCCCACGCACTACTGTATTCCTGGTTGACTTTATTCTAGGTCAACAGCAGTGCCCAACCAGGTAGGGCTTTCCATGAATGTAAGGAATACCCTATGGATGGCTGGGGAACACCCACGTGCTTATACTACACATTTTATCCATAACATGGTTAAGCCCATTGCTAGGTATATCCAATCCCAATTTTACACTAGAGGAACATTTTTTATTTGAGTCTTCCAAACTTGATTCTTCCTTTTTCTCTTTTTCTATTATCAGTCCAAGTAAACATACCAACTTCTTTATTTCTTTTCTGTTCCCTTCTTGTTCTAGAACAGACTGACCCAAACTCCTTTCCTGATTTCAGCCCTAATAAGATGGGTCTTTGTGTGTGGCATAGGCCCTAGTGGTCAACATTTTCTCTCTTTGTGGTCATATTCTATATTTGTACTGAGGCAACCAGGTAGAAAGAAAATGGATTTTAGAATCAGATGACTCTTAGTTCAAATCTTGGCACTGCCCCTTAACCAACCACGTGTCCTGGAGATAATGAATTCTCCTGTGTGGTCCTCATTGCCCCAAGGGAATAATCATAGTCCTGCTCATGGGTATGGTAGGGTTAGATGTCATGTGTATGTGGAAGCTTGCCCAGTGCCTGGTCCTTAGTAAATCTCCAATAAGTAGAAGTTATAGATGTTCCTCAGGTGCCCTGCTGGGTCTTTCTGCACATTCAATGCTGGACTCTCTCTTTACACCTAAGGAAATGTACAGGGCACTAAGGTCACTCAGCTCAGTAGAAGAAGGCCCAAGAATGGGACATGGATTCCTGGCTACCCCTTCCTTCTTAAGGCCAGGCTTGCAGCAGCTTTGGAAAAACATGAAGCCTCAAGTTTCTGGAGGTGCCAACCACTGAGAACAGTACGCTTCTCATCTACAAGCCTCTTTTGGCAGATGTGAAGATTTCATCCTTCCTCTCTATAGTCTTGATCACTGTCTTTGGTGTACCACTTCCCTCTATGACGCAGCCCACTTCTTCTCCACTACCCCCCTTTCCTCCCGTGATGACATCGCCCTGGGGAAGAGAAGCTGTGAAGGGCTGCTCTCTGTCAGCTAGCTTCAGTTTCCTTATTGGCACCATGACATCATCTCTACCTTGGAAATTCCATTTGCCCTCCTGTGCCTCCATATCTGTTTGAGGCCTCAGAGTTCCTATAAAGAGGAGTTCCCAAGTCAGTTTCAGCACAGAACACAGTTGGGCTCTGAAGCTTCACTGTTCTTCAGTCTCAGCTCCTGAAAAGCCTCTCCTCTGCCGAGACCATGAAGCTCTGTGTGACCGTCCTTTCTCTCCTTGTGCTAGTGGCTGCCTTCTGCTCCCCGGCGCTCTCAGCACCAAGTAAGTGGCCACTCTTCCAGCTGCTACTTCTAGAGTCATGGTGTAGATAGTGCTGGCTTTTCTAGCTGGGTCTGATCTAACGGTGGCATCTAGGGACAAAAGGGAGATGGGAAGATTTCCAAATAGCCTGCTGTTAAATGTAGAATCTAATAGACATTCAGTAGGAGTCAAGTTCCTATTTTCTTAAGAAATAGCAACCAGTAGACTCATTTAAGCAAGTTCCTGCCTCTTTCTGTGCCTTGGTTTCCCCATCTATAAAATGAAGGGAGTTAGACACAAGCCCTGAGACTCAGTCCAGTTCCAATCTTCCAAAATTCTTTTGTGACTTTCTCTTATGATCTTCTATTCAGAATAATACTCCTACTTAGGGTGAGTGGGATTGGAAAAAAAAGACCATATTTTGGGATCCAGTAGTCCTACAGAGATGGCCACTGAATATCTATTGATTAGAAACCAAAATTAACAAGTCATAGAGCTTCTATCTCACCCCTGCCTTTCTTTCCAGTGGGTTCAGATCCTCCTACTGCCTGCTGCTTCTCTTACACCCTGCGGAAGATTCCTCGCAACTTTGTGGCAGATTACTTTGAGACCAGCAGCCTCTGCTCCCAGCCAGCTGTGGTGTGAGTATCAACCCTGGGTCTGTTCTAGGAGGCAGGGGTGAGGGCAGGATTAGAAAATGGGGCCTACTGGCAGAAGATGGAAGCAAACAGTAGGGAGACAGGTCTCAGGGCTGAAGCCCTTCCAGAAATCAGTGAGGATCAAGCCATGAAATTACCTGTTGAGTCTGGAGGAGGTTGGGTGGGGGCCAAGGGAAGGCAAGGGGACTTTTGGGGGAGGAATTTAGCCAGAGGCCAGGAAACCAGGGAAACTAAAAAAGATGACAGGAGATGTGCTTAGAAACTGTGCTTAGAAAAACATGCAGAAAAGTCATTGCTAGGGGCAATAGAGACTGAGTAGGGTGATGTATTCATTTTGATTGCAAAACTCATTTGTTCCTAATCTGAGCAACCCAAGAGGTGGAGCTAAATCCAGAGTAGAAGTTGCAAGGAGTCCAGTTTTAGCACCACCCCAGGAAGTTTTCCCATCTATTAGAGCTATCCAACATATACCATGGTCAAGCAGAGGAAGATACCTACCACAGGCAAGGTCCCATGGGATTCTAATCTGTCTATTCCTTGTTCCACAGATTCCAAACCAGAAGGGGCAGACAAGTCTGTGCTAATCCCAGCGAGCCCTGGGTCCAGGAATACATGGATGATCTGGAACTGAACTGAGCTGCTCCAGGTCAAGGTGCAGGAGGTCTCCAGGGAAGGTCACCTGAGCCCAATGCTTCTCATGAGACGCACCTTCTCCACACTCATGACTCTTCTCAGTAGACTGTTCCTTTTCTTAATTTAATCGTATTATGTGTTGTGTTATTGTATTTGAACTTATTTCTATTATTTGTTTTGCCAAAGGACACTTACTTGTCCCCCATGGGGATAGTCTACCATCATTGTTTCTCTGCTATTGTAGATATATGAATAATGCAACTGATTCCATATGTTTTCAAAATAAAATTTCTAAAAAATTATAGACAATTTCTTTGCATTTTAATTTGACTTGAGGTGAAGGGAATTGCCTCATATTATGACTGGGACAAACTACAGTTTCCAAACACAATAAGGACAAGCAATTACTGAGTACTTAATATGGGCTAATATGGGGCAGCCCGGGTGGCTCAGTGGTTTAGCGTCACCTTCGGCCCAGGGTGTAGTTCTGGAGACCCAGGATCGAGTCCCACATCGGGCTCCCTGCATGGAGCCTGCTTCTTCCACTGCCCGTGTCTCTGCCTCTCTCTTTCTCTGTGTCTCTCATGAATAAATAAATTTTAAAAAAAGAAGGATGGAGTCCCATCCTTCTAAAAAAATATATGGGCTAATATGTCTAAAGATATGATATCACTCAACAATTTCAATGGGATTTTAAAACCCTTATGAAGTAGGAACTGGTTATCTCCAATTTTACAGATGAGGAAACAGAGGCACAGAGATTATGTGACTTGCTAAACCTTATGGATCTGCTGGGGTAGTAGCATCATGGAAGGACGATCCAAAAGGATAGCTATATGCTAAGAGGTAACATATCAATATTCTGTAGGAAAGTTGTGAATAGCAGTAGCAGCAGCACAATGTAGAAGGCGGAAGTGGTTCAGAGTCAGAAAAGTGGGCCTGCATGACTTATTATTGGCATACCATTAGGAAAGTCATCTTGCCTTACTGGACCTCGATTTTCACACCTAGACAGTGAGAGTTTCAAAGGGCTATTGTAAGGTGACATGTACATTACCCATTGTGGGGGCCTGACATTTGGAAGATTCTTTCCTTCTCTGAGCCTCAGCATTCTCACTTAAAATGGGCATGGTGCCCATCCTCCTAGGGTCATCATGTAGATTAGCTTAGTTAGTGAATAAGCTCTCTAAAGGCCAACACAAATATGAAATGTTATCATGAGAACAGAAGAGTGAATATCAGATCTAGTTCTGGATGGTGGCAGGAGTAACCTAGAGCCACAGCTTATTTCCTTAATTCATCCTCAGAACTTCTTCTTACAGGGGTGCCTGGGTGGCTCAGTCGGTTGGGCATCTGACTTTTGATCTCAGAGTTTTGTCTCTTCCTCTCTCTCTCTCTGTCTCTTATGAATAAATAAAATCTTTTAAAAAAATTCTCGTACATGGGTCAGAGAGAACATGGGTCTGGAATAGAATTACATGTATGATCAAGTCTTGATTCATGGGACTTAGAATTTTAGTCTATTAAAAGTTCAGGGACCCTCTCAGACCATCTGGTCCAACTCATTTTTTTGGAAACCGAGAGCCAGGGACTGAGAAGTGACTTACTAGAGGCAATTCAGCAAGTGTGTCACAGATGACTTTAGCTAATTCCAAATCCCAGGTAAATCCCTTTTCCATACTCCTGGTGACATTCCTTTGTGCCCCCCCCCCCCAACACACACAAAGGAATGATCCATTGTGTAAGTAGGGTGAAGAGGGGCTGACCTTGAAAATCGCTTGAGTGTTCTTGGCCCAATGCAAAAGCAGAACTGAGACAATGTACCTTTCCGGAGCCAACAAAAAATTCCCTTCCTTGTTCTGCACTTAGCCACCCTCATCATCCCAGAGCCTGATGGGGCTTGGCTTTTGCTTTTCATCTTCCCACATCTGAAGTGTCCAGTGTATTAGCCACTAGCCACAAGTGGCTCAGTAATTGCTCATCCTTATTGTGTTTGGAAACTGTAGTTTGTCCCAGTCATAAACAGGAAATAACATTTAAAATTCATTTCCTCAGTAGCACTAGTCACAATCCATGTGCTCATTAGCTACATATGCTTCATGGCTGCCATGTTGGACAGTGAAGATATAAAGCATTTCCACCATCACAGAAAGTTCCATTGAATGGCACTGTCCTAAAGACACAGAACCTAAAATAGTGAAGGGACGGGGTGTTGGAAGTAGGCTGGAAAGCAGGGTGTGGACTTTGGTGAAAGATACATATACTCTGTTCTGAGGAAAGTGGTTGGGAGAGAAAATGGATAATCCCCGGGCCTAAGACAAGGTATAGATCACCATAGTAGGCTGAATAATGGCCATGAAGATGTCCACATCCTAATCCCCAGAACCTGTGAGGATTGCCTTATACAGCAAAAAGGACTTTGCAGATATGATCAAGTAAAGGATCTTGAGGTGGAGAGATTTTCCTGGATTATCTGGCTGGACCCTAAAGTGTAGTTATAAATATCCTTATAAGAAGAGATAGAGGGAGATTTGATTACAGAGAGAAGAAGGCAATATGACGACCAATGCTATGCCATCGACTTCGATAATGGAGGAAGAGTGCAGGAGCCAAGGAATGCGAGACTGCCATTCTAGAAGCTGGAAAAAACAATGAAATGTCTTTTCTCCTAGAGCCTCTAGATGGAGTGCAGCCCTGTTGATAACCCTGATTTCAGCTTAGTGAAAGAGATTTGATTTCTGAACTCCAGAACTTTAAGAGAATAAATGTGTGTTGTTTTAGGGCACCAAGTTTGTATTAATTTGTTATAGAAGAAATAGAAAACAAATACAATCACCAACTGATTGGTTGGTCACCCCTTCCTCAGTGTGGAAGGAAATGGAACATTCTAGAAAGTGAGACAAACTTCCCTACAGGAGAAACCCAAGGTGAAGTGGGCACATTCCAAGGGAATGGACTATAATGAAGTGAGGCATCTCAAGAGGAGGGTCTGCTCCTAAGCAGGAGGGTCTGCAGCTAAGTACAAAGCTGAGGCTTCACCAAGGGTACAAACCCATGAGTCAAGCTAAGAGGAAGCCTGACTCTTCTTGGGGGCCTTTAAGGGGGTGGGGGTCGGTGATCTTGGATTCTTCTCAGAAGGAGTCCATCCTCTCCTTTGTCTAATGAAGCGTGGAGGAGAGCCACAGCTTGTCTCTGGTTTCACCATTAGAGAGGGCTGGGGTAGAGCTAGAATCTGGGTCTCCTTGCTCACATGAAGCCCTTTGCCCCACATGTCCCTGGCTCTGAGCAAATTGGAAGGGAGGAATTCAGCATCTCAGAGACCAGAGTGCCAGGGAAGCCTGCAGGAGACCTGAATACCCTCGCGAAGAAATCCTTCAGTCAGGAATTCCCGACGACAGAGTGGAATCCTTGTGGTGGGGCAATGTGGAACTTCACCTGTTGCACAACAAGACACTTGTTCTTCCTTTTTCCTTTTCTTTATGAAACTTCCTTTTTTAGATTGAGGCCAGGATGTTGGTATCTGATTTTCCACGTACTTCTCCAGGTTTCTGGGTGGAGACTAGAACCTGAACAGATGAAGCAGGATAGGAAATGAGAGCTACAGTTTGTGGAGCAACTTCTGGAAAAAACATAGCCCTGTGTTTTTCTATTCTCTTTCAATATTTGCATCCCCCATCTCCCTCCCCAGTTGGGGGGAGAGGGGCTCTGTTTCTTCATGTTCTGATTCATGAAATTCTACATTCTCACCCCCATCTCACTCCAACCCAGAGCCTTCCACCATGTTCCCATGACATAGGCATTTTCCTCCTAGGAGACCAGGAGCTGACCCAGCAGAAACAGTGACCTAGGATATAAGTTGAGCCACAAATAGTGGAAGAAACCACAGTTTTTCCTGGCGGCTGAGCCCAGCGGCCACATGATTGTTCTGAGCTGCTTTCCACACACACCCTTCACAGACCTGAGGGACGTGTCCTCTCTCCCTTTTCCACCTGCCCCCCCATCTAAACACATCTCTTCTTGGGCTCCCATTGAGTCCAGGCAGACGGGAAAATGTTAAAAGATGTAGGAATTAAGAGAAAAAATTGTGAATGCATTTTTCTACATTTTAAAGTTTCATTTTTAGAATATGAAAATTGTATGAAATACAGACATTCAGAAGAAAAGAGAAAATCACCTTTTTTTTTTTTTTTTTTTTGCAGGGGAGGACAGGCTTGATCCCAACAGGATGGTCTGGGGACTCCCTTCTTCTTCTTCTTCTTCTTCTTCTTCTTCTTCTTCTTCTTCTTCTTCTTCTCCTTCTCCTTCTCCTTCTCCTTCTCCTTCTTCTTCTTCTTCTTCTTCTTCTTCTTCTTCTTCTTCTGATTTTATTTATTTATTTTAGAGCAAGAGAGAGCAGGGGGAGGGGCAGAAGGAGAGGGAGAGAGAGAATCCCAAGCAGACTCCACGCTGAGCACAGAGGCTGACATGGGGCTCGATCTCAGGACCCTGAGATCATGACCTGAGCCAAACTCAAGAGTTTGATGCTTAACCGACTGAGCCAATCAAGTGCCCCTACATACCTGGTTTATAAAGTTCTTGTCAGCTGTACAACTTTAATCGCAGCATAAAACACTTCCTTGAGCTTTGAATATGCTACCTTCTCTTTCCTTTACTCAATTCCCTATACAAAGGGTTGCTAGAAACATCCTTGGTAAATTTCTTTTTTTTTTTTTTTATTGGAGTTCAATTTGCCAACATATAGCATAACACCCAGTGCTCATCCCATCAAGTGCCCCCCTCAGTGCCTTGGTAAACTTCATAAGCCTCCTTACAGCCGGGGATACTTGTAAATGTCAAAGTCTCAGGCTTTGAGGTACAAAAAAATGTTACCTTTTTTTCCCCATAATTGAACCCAACCCTCCAGTGCCCCTTCCTTTTAGTGGTAGAAAATGTAATCTGACTACAAGGTACACATTATTACTTCCTGATGTTTTTTCCTCCAGTTGAGAATCCTTCCTGAGGCATACTTCTTCCTATTCTCTCCTCCCCTTCTTCCCAGGGTCCATCTTCATTCTGAAGGGCTACCGTGTGATCAGGCTCACCACACAGGAAGGCGCAGGAATCTTGCTTCTTGTTGTCCGTTGGCCTCTGCTGGCATCTAGAGAAGTGCATCTCAGCCTTCTGGTCATTGGGCATCTGGCCCTCTGTCATGTCACTTGTCCTGCCATGGCCTCCAGGGTCAGTCCTTATAACTCTGTCCTTTCTGTCTCACTCTAAGCTTCTCTGAGCCCACAGGGCTTGGGACTTCTCGGAAAGGCTGTCAACCTTCTTGGACTGTGCCTCTTTCTTGCTCCTCTACCCCTAGTCCAGCCACTTCCTGGGAAGCACTGGGAAGGTCATTCTCAGATGGCTAATTTTAGGCTCATGCTTTTCACTATATTCTGCTAATAGTGCCTATCTTGTTTTCTCTCCCAGTGTATGGAAAACTAGCTCTTAAATCATGAACTTAAGAAATACATCTATTATTTATGATATTAACCCTATTCCCAGTTTCCTTTGGGCCTTGCCTTGCAAACACCTTCCCCCCCAACACAAACCTTTTTCTCTCAGAAAGCCCAGATCTTGAAATGGAAAGTCCGTGCTTTCAGAACTATTATGTCAATTAGAGTTTTAAGAAAAACCCACCAAGGAACTTAATGAACTTGTCTCTAAACTGTGTCCACTCTCCCTGGAAGGCACTGAGTCTAGGTTATAATCCACTGTGTGTCCCACAAGGAAATAGGAGTGAGTATAAGGAAATGGGGGAGAGGGAAGATACCTTGTTAATTCCTCAAAATATGGTACTTAAAGTACCACGGACAGACATACAGGCCTGCCTGTATTAAGGGGATTGTAAGGGGATTTCCTTGGCCAGATCTGTATTGGATCCATGCCATCTGACTTTAAATGTCATCATCTCTGACCTAGCCAAGTCTCGTGCTTTATAACAAAATGTCCTGGTGTTCACCCTTGGCTTGTCATGCCATAGGACAAAGCTGCAATATGAGCAAGATCTGGGACTGGTGGGCTGAGCATGCAGTTAGGTGTTTGAAGGATCTGGCAGGGATGAGAAATGACTCTTTGGGACATGGAATTCCAGGAAAAATGGACTTCCAGCCAACTTAGGATTCTAGATATAGATGCTGTACCCCAAGGTCTCACATGCCATCCTGAAAAGAAAAAAACACACCAAGGAATAAAACCCTGATGGCTATAGGTGTAAAGGATAGTTTTTGCAGACTGAAGAAATCTGAGAATTCCCAATATCTAGACTCAGTTTTCTCCTTTAATTTCTTATGTATGTCTGACAGCTTCTGCAGACACCTGGCCCTTTCAAGTGGTAATAATATGTCACAAGGACTTGCCAAATACCCAGATTTCTGATCATCACTAGAGTAGTAGAAAGAAGCTTTACATATGGACATTGTTTTTTTTTTTTTTTCCACAAAGAAATAAGGTTTTATCAGGTAAGTGATGTGTTCCTCACTTCACGTGCATGAAAGACACCTGGGAAGCTTTTCTGGACCCCACCATTGGAGATTCCACAGCAGTGGGTCTGAGGTGGGCTTGGATATTTGCAAGGCATGGACTTTGAGTCTCAGACTCTTCATTCGTGACATGGGGATGCCAATGGAAGTAACCTCACAAGCTTGTGAGGCTTTGGTGAGAGGATGGGTGTGAAGAACAAGCACAGGGCCGGACATACTGTGCTTAAGTATGACATACTGTCATACTTAAAAAAGGTCAAGTACTCCCATTATTATGGAAGAGGCTCTCCTTAGCAACCTCACAGCTGCCAACATTGACATGTGTGCTTGTGCAGAACTGTCACAGGTAATCATTATCCTTTGCTTCTTTCTGGAAACTTGGAATAGTAAACACCAGATTATATTGTCTTATGCAATTTCTGTTAATTAAATTTCTTTACATAACTGTGGTGAGACTTACCTCCTCTACATTCCCAATTGGGCTGCATACAATGGGGAGTATGGGAATACACAGCTTGAACTAGTCCATTAGAATCTAAACTTGAGGAGGAACCTGGGTGGCTCAGTTGGTTAAGTTTCCAACTCTTGATTTTAGCTCAGGTCATGATCTCAGGGTCATGAGATCGAGCCCTGAATCAGCTCTGTGCTCAGCATAGAGTCTGTTTGGGATTTTCTCTCTCTCTCTCCTTCTGCCCCTCCCCTTGCTCATGCTCTGTCTGTCAAATATAAAAGCAAGTAAAATTTTTTTACAAATTTAACTTGAGGAAGTAAGATTAAAAATGTATTGGGTCACTTTGGGAGGAATTGTCTCTTTCACTGTAGGAGAAAGTGTAAGTCTTACAGTCTTTTTGAAGGACAATGTGACAATATCTTCCAATGCTAGAGTGGATGCATCCTTTTATTTCCATGTTAAGGCATCTCTTCTGGGGGAAATACTGACATGCATAAACAAAGAAATATATACAAAGTACATGATGCATGTACACAGCAATTTGTTTATAATAATAATAATAAAACCCCACCAAAACCCATCTAAATGTTCAACAATTGAATCTTGGTTAAATAAATTATGAACTATTCATTAATGGAATTTTAGATAATAGTTATTTTAGAAAAGGAAAAAAAAGATATCTGGATAGCTCTCTAAGACATCATGTTAAGTTGAAGAAAGCAAAATAACACATATATGTACATACATATAATACATATTTCTATAAAGAAAATGATATGTTTGTATATACACATATATGTGTATGTAAAAGCATAGAAAAAGACCTTAGAAAAATAAACAACAGGGCAGCCCGGGTGGCTCAGCGGTTTAGCGCCGCCTTCCGCCCAGGGTGGGATCCTGGAGACCCGGGATCAAGTCCCACGTCTGGCTCCCTGCATGGAGCCTGCTTCTCCCTCTGCCTGTGTCTCTGCCTCTCTCTCTCATTCTGTCCCTCACGGATAAATAAATAAAACCTTTAAAAAAAAAAAAAAAGAAAAATAAACAACAAACTGCTAACATTTGTGTATCTCCTGGAAGGTTACTATTCTGGATATATCTGTATTTTTGAATTATTGATCATAAGAATTAGTGCATGTGTTTGTTGCATAAAAATGAACTTTTAAAGATTATGTTGGTAGATGATGAGTCACGTCCAGGTCTCACTTTTAGAGGAGACACTTTAGAGAGTGTCCTCCCCTTGCCAACAGCGTACTGGAGGCTTCCACTGCAAGTTCCTTGGGGCTGTCTGGCCTGGCTCCACTCACTCATCCAGGCCATGCTACTCAGCAGCCTGGAATCTGGCCAGCCTCATTTGGTTTGGATTTGGGCTTGCCCTGCCTGTGCTCTGCACTACCTGGGTGCACTGCCTGGGTGCCATGTACTGAGCTGCCCTGCCTTCTCCAGGTTCCCTTATCCCTCCTTCATACCTTAGAGTCATTGCTGGTGTTGGTGCCCATTTTTGTATCCAAAGATTCTGAGATGCTGGGTGTGAGCTAACTACCTGGGTTATTCAGAGCCCTCCTCTTCTGGGTTTGCTTACTATTTCTCTGCTCATAGGGTAGCTTGTCCAGGCCTCCCCAGAGGCGGTCATGAGGTGGTTGTCCCAGCTCTGACCACCAAGGACAAAGCAGGCTTTGTCTTTGCTCCCATGGTCATTGGGGTTTTAACCCTGCACTCCATTCTCTGAGATTCTGTAACTGAAGAGGAAAGAGGGTGGGCCTCTTACTCAGGCTCCTATGAACACTTAGTACTCTCCTCTTATAGTTCAGCTCAGCCTGCTCACCTGCAAGCCCTGTTTCTGGGAACCTCTGCTTACAGAGCAGGGGAGGTCAAAGATCATCAGTCATCAGGATGGATCTTGTCTCTCAACCCCCAAGGGCTTGGCCAGCTGTGATTTTTGAACATTGATTTTTCCTTGCAAGAGTGACTTCACTACCACCTGTTGCTACCTTTGTGGTTAAGGGGTGGCCCACATTTCATACCTGCTCAGGGATCTCAGCCCCTAGAGGAGGCTCCAAAGCATACATTTAACCATCTCCCCCACAAAGAGCATGTATCCATATCTGGATCCCTGGATGCCCCAGATGGGCCCTGACAAACAATACTTCATGCTCTCATAGTTCAAGGTCTCACTCTGAAATCTAAATTTCACAATCGTTTTCTTTGGCCACAGTTCCTAAGAGCACCAGGAAAACCAGTGCCAAGTTGCAATAGAACAATGAGCAAAGGGCTAAGAGGTGTCCCTAAACTTTCCTGTTTGTCACTTGCATCTTTAAGAAACCACCCCGTAAAAAAAAAAAAAAAAACCACCCCGTAACTGGAGGGAAATCAGCTATGAAACAGAACGAAGGAACTAAAGCTTCTGAGGGTGTTCCCTAGAGAGCTTTCTTTTTCTGCAGACCAGTCTTGCTCTACTGCCTCCCGCCCCACTCTCCTTTCTGCTGACACTGACCGTATAAACTAGGACCAGGCTCTGTGTGTGCATCACATCGAAGGCGACATGATGAAGGGTGCAGTCTTTGTTCTGGTGGCTTTCATCACTGTGGGGATGGAGTTGGCCTGTGCTTGGAAACCTTTGAGAAGTGAAGATGCTGAGGGGATCCTACTTAAGAACAGAGAAGACTCAGAGCCCAGCTTCCAACCCAGGAATGATTTGGCACAGAAGCAGGCGGTGTGTCTGCTATAGAATGGAGATTTGGCATTCATCAGATCTGTTTCCTTTGACCTACAGGAACAATCACCCTGCATTTCTCATTTTTCTTATCAGATTGGGATGGGTCTGATTAGAAGTTGGGCTTCTCTCTAGTTAGGAGATGTATCCTGGATGGGGACTCCAATGAGGAGTAGCTCTGGATGAACACAGGGTATGTGTGAGGTAGGGAGATGGCTGTCTGTGATCATAGATTTTCTAATCAGGTGGAAAAAGAGGGTTATGTCAGTACAGCACAGGTTTCTTGCCTGCTGGGACTCTGAAGGCTTTGGAGCAGGGAAAACATTCTCCCTAGGACCAGGCTGTAAAATGCGGGCCTAAGAGTGAGCATGTACATTGAAGGAGACGTCAGGAACATGAAGGAAGAACTGGAAGAGGTGGGAGTCCCACCAGGCATGAGGGCTTCAGACCTCCAGCATCAGTTCTCTGTCTTAGGAACCATTACAGACCCCACAGAAACCATTGTATGTTGCAGAGCAAGAAAGACCCAGCATCTGTCCAGAGGTGCCTAAAGAATTCTCTGGAATTTGTGCTGAATTGTGCTTGGGAGGTCTATCGTGTCGTAAGGGCATGAAATGCTGCAGCAATGGATGTGGTCATGTCTACAAGTATCTTGTCCCCCAATTAAGTATAAATCAGTCAAGAGCTGTCCAAGGGGATGGACAACTCCCCAGTGGACTTTGCTGGGGTAGACAGATGCTCACATGTCCATCGCACACAGATGTCTGGATAACTCCAAGAGAAAGAGGCTGAGTACCTATTCCAGAACAGCCCCGAGGGGCTCAAGTGGGACAAGTCATCCTGAGTCTACAACCACAGGTCATTATTAACCAAGGGTTCCTCACCCTTCTTCCCCTCCCCTGGCAAAGAGGCTTAACTATTCCCAGAAAATGGGTGATCTTGGGAGGAGGAGGGAAAGGACAGGGAATCACAATTTATTGAGTATCTCCTGTGTCAAGCAAGCATTGTGCTAAAGTTGAGATAAAAAGGTAAACACAACCAGGTCAGGGAGACAAACCCATATAAAGTATTATAATCCAGAAGTACTTGTGCTTTGTACAGATTTCTACTAAGTTCCACGGCAGCAAAGGAAGGAGTTAGTGTCTTTGCCTGGGGAGTTGGACAATTTGTCAGAGAGTGAAGAATATCTACAGGAGAGCTTTAAGGATGCATAAAGTTTGCCAGAGGAAGGATGTTCAGATGATGGGAAAAGTGTGGGTTCTCTGTTGGGGATGGGAAAGTGATATGGTAGGTAGAAGTTGCAGCATCTCAGGGGGATAGTAGAGGGTCATCTGAGCCAGTGTCTAAAGAGGAATGAGCAGCCTGCTGAAGAGTTTGGAAA
The DNA here is from genome assembly GCF_011100685.1 of Canis lupus familiaris. Lineage (NCBI taxonomy): Eukaryota > Metazoa > Chordata > Mammalia > Carnivora > Canidae > Canis > Canis lupus. The sequence continues at coordinate 37,636,616 of NC_049230.1, read as the reverse complement.
ACTGGTAGTGGTTGCTCAGCAGAGGAAATGTCATGATCAAATTTGTATTTTAGAAGAGTGGCTCCGGTGTCCATATGAAAGATAGACAGGATGTTTATTAAGCATGTCTGGATACCAGCCCCAGAAGATTTCTCATGGATCCATGAATCCGATGCTTGGCAGAACAAGACTCTCCCACAATCCATTCCTGGCTATTACCTATCCCTGGAATTACAGCCCTAGAAGAAGAATATCTAAAGTACTAGAGCGACTGCTTTCTAAAGAGCTTGTGTCCAAAATAAACTGTAACTGTGGCATTATTCAGGGTGTGTTATCCTTCCTTTTTGGGCATCATGGTGGACTCCCTGTAGGTTAGGAGGTCCCTAAGTGTGTACTGGCAGTGAGCTCGTAACTAAGAGGCACTCAGAATACCAATAGATCAGGGGCAAGGTCCTCCCAGATAGTTCCTTTCCTTCTTCTGTGTCTATGACTCCAGACCGAGCAAGTGGCATGAGAATATTTTCTCCAGCATCCGATGAGTACAAATTTGGCCAGGCAAAAAAAATTAATGACCAGGTAGCAGCACATCACAACCCTATTGGAGCGGCCTTCATTAGGGCAAGACTCACAAGGGGCATGGCCAGGGGCAAGTGTGGAAATATTATTCCATTCTAAGGCAACACACTAATATCTAGCAGGACTAGGTGCCTAAACCCAGGAGAGTGACCCCGACTCTTGAGATGTGGGGCTTTGAGTGATGTGAGTCAGGAAGTGCCATCTCTTGCCTGGAGTGATGAAGGGTAAGGATACAGTTAGGAGGTAGGCTTTGCGGGTAGAGCCTTTGATTCAGGTTACCTGAAGCAGAGGATAAACCTAGATCTCCCAAAAAAGCCCTGACATAAATGATGTTCTAAGTTGAAAAGTATAAAGTTCTCTGATTTTGTTAATATTTATAATTTAAATTGTCTTCATTTTTCTTTATTTTTGTCTGTATTATCCCTCAATTTCTGAGAGAAAAATGATAAAATTTCCAACTAAAATTGTTCATTCATGTATTTCTTATACTTCTCTATCAGTTGTCTCTTTGTATATATTTCAGGTAAAATGTTTAGAAGCATATATGTCCATGATCATAATTATCTTCTTAATCCATTATTCCTTTTAATACTAAATAATATATTTTCCCTCATATATTCAACAGTAAAAGCTATTCACCAAATATCAAGATTGATAATTCAGCATTCCTTTAGTTCATATTTGCCCAGTAAAATTTTCCTATCTCCTTATTTTACTATTTAAATTTTTTCATATGTTTCTTAAAGCAATATATTGATTGATTATTCTCATTTTTATCCAGTTGGAGTGGTCTTTTGATCACTAAGTTTAACCAATTTATATTTATGACCCTCACTGTTAAATTAAGACCTGTTTCTGTCACTATCTTTCATATTTCCTATTTACTATATTTTCTTATTGTTTTTGTTTTTCTTTACCATTTCTATTAGCTGGACTAGATTCCCATATGCCAAATGGAAGCCATACTTCTATTTTTATTCTTCTGGAATTTACCCTTGAAGATTTTAAAAACTTATTACTATTTTCACCTTTTTAAGAACAAGGCAATTACCATAATGTGCCCTCATTTCTCTTTGGACTTGTGTTCTCAACCCCATTCCTCTGAGTAACCAAGCAGATATCACATAGAATTTTAGTTCTGGATTCTATGCTTGTACTTTAAGAAATTGTCATTTCTTTTGATACTAGCCAAATTTAGTAGGTCCTGATCTTTCCCCCTCTTTTCTTGCTAAAATATTTCCTTTAGTGTGTTTTCAAAAAGGGTCTTTTTGAAAGGTCTTTTTGGAAGGGTACAGCTCATCTGGCTGCTAGGGGTATTAACGTGTAAGGAGCCTTTCCTACTTGGTGAGGAATGTGTCTAGAGAAAGAACAGAAGAACCAGTAGTGAGAACTTTGGGGCCCTGTGAGATCAAAGACGTTAAGGCATCTCTTGAAATTACAGGCCTTACCATACAAATGGACCAAATGTTTTTTGCCTGGCTTCTTTCTGCTGGGACCCACTTCTACCCTATTGTTAGAATCTCTTGGTTCATAGGGGAAAAAAACTCACAGCGAATTTTCATGACCAATAATGTCCACAGTATGCACTGAAGCCTGATTTGCTTCTAAACAATAAGCTGATGTTCAACTAACACGGGCGTGAGGGGACATGCCTGAGTGTAGGGAGGATTCCTACGTGGAAGAACTGGTGGTTTAGGTGGTAGAGGACGATGTTACAGTGTAAATAGGACCTGAACAGCATCCAGTCTCATCTCTTTTGAAGTAGGTGCCTGACCAGAACTGCCCATAGGAACCTATGGCATCTGTGTTAACATGCACCCAGAAGATGAATCTTGTCCCATGGGACAGAAATGCTGTGGCCATGGCTGTGGCCATGTGTACAGTGTTGTCCCTAAAGTGAGTACAAGCCAGTTTCAGAGATGTCCCCAGGCGAAAATGCTGCCCTGGTCTTCCTTAGGATAACTGTGGGAGAAGCAGAATTGTCCTACTTACTCTAGGATTTCAGGCTACCTTATCTGAACTCTTCTGTTGTCCTGACTTCCCTGAAGAAAACCATGCTGAGCAGTTGAGTTCAGAAGAGGCAGCTTGATCCTGGGTACACAGAGGGTGAATTTTTCTTAGGGCTTAGCCCAGATGTCAGTACAGCTTCCCAACTCCTGCGCACTTTCAGCTTATCTCAGGCTGGCAATAGGGCAAGTGTTTGGGAGATATGGGGAGAGAAAAGGGACCAGCATTCGTTGAATAGCTGTCTTGTGTTACATTCCTGAATGCAAAGCTAAATCTGGCAATGTCACTCTTTTCAAATGCTTTCAGTCCAGTCAGGGAGGTAGAACCACAAAACAAATGAAAAACTATGGAACAAGGGAACAAAGTTCTGAGGAAGCCAGGAAGGAGTCAGCATCTTTATCAAGAGGCGTCAACAGCATCTTCAGAAAATAGGTAATAGTCTGAACTAGATTTTGATAGAGAGCAGGATTTAACAGAAAGAAAAGGAGGACAAGGTATGCAGAGGGAGCAGTGAGACTTGGCCTCAGATGTTCCAAAATGATGGAGGTTTAGAGCACAGGAGTGGAGACTTGCTATGGGTAGTGGCAGGGAGAAATCTACAAAAGGAGGATCAAGACAGATTCTGGAACATCTTAAACATATCTTAAACACTTAAGCCCCTGCACAGAGTGTGAATGGGGCTCTAGGATAGGTTTTTAAGCAGAGGAAGAGTCCTGACAAATCTGTGTTTTCTGTCAGTAGCAATGATGATCATGTTGAGGGAAGGAAACACCTTGACAAAAGGTTCTGGCCACCTCCCTGGAAGATTCCTCACATATCTTCCAAGCCATAGAAGTGCAGGCTCTTCCACAAGGCTTTCATGATTGTTCTTCATCTTTGGAACTACAACCCTGAGAGAAATGCTATATTTTAATTGTTCAAGCTTTGAAGTTTCCAGGGGTAAAGCTTTATACAGAAAATCCTTATCTGAAAATCCCTAATCCAGAACAAGGATACTATTATGCTGGCATTATCCAATCTGAATTTTTCACTATTTAAAGTTTCTAAGGGGTCCCTTCTGGACTAGTGGCATCATAAGTAGCATAAAATACTAAGATGCTTGCATGTGGAGCCCTGAAAATAATTCTGGGGTTTCTAAGAGGACAAGGTGAAATGTCTCTCTCAGGTTCCTTCCTCTGTCTTTTATGACTACTGGTATTACTCTAGAGTCTCTAAGTGTGAGTGGTTCTACAAGTGTTTGTTCTGGGGACCAGTAGAACTCTTAGCCCAGTCTCCTCAGGGAAGGAGGTAGATATAGGGTAGACTTAATGAGCACCAAGTCTGAGCTCAGGGACTGACTGAAGAGAATGAGCAAAGTCAAACCTTCCTAAATCAAATTTGGGCCTTCCAGAAAAGGCAAAGACAAGAGTTTGAGTTGACAACACAATGGCTCTAGAACCTGGATGTGATCCCCCTGTTTACTCCTGACAAGGATTCTGACTGGCCCTGCGGGAACTTGGGGTCTCTTCCTGTGGCCCTCCTTGCTGACTCTGGCTTTTGCCACTTAGACTGGATTTTCTTTCTTTCTTTCTTTCTTTCTTTCTTTCTTTCTTTCTTTCTTTCTTTCAAGATTTTATTTATTCATGAGAGAGAGAGAGAGAGAGAGAACGAGAGAGAGAGAGAGGCAGAGAGGCAGAGACACAGGCAGAGGGAGAAGCAGGCTCCATGCAGGGAGCCCGATGTGGGACTTGATCCCGGGTCTCCAGGATCGGGCCCTGGGCTGAAGGCGGGTGTTAAACCTCTGAGCCACCCAGGCTGCCCTAGACTGGATTTTCACATTCTGTCCAGCCTTCCAGGGCATCTGACCCTGAACAGCTCTTGGTTTGCACTTTGCCACACCTGACTGAGCAGCCTGAAGGGATTCAGCAGGGGCCAAGGCCATGGGAAAGTGTCAGTAAGGAGGAAAGGTAGACAAATGAAATAATATCTGAAAGCAAGTTTGGAGTTTTTTCTCTGAAAACACATTTTCAAACTCTTTCTTCAAATATATTTATTTTTAAACTACCCCAAAATTGAGAGGTAATGACAACTTTGATTTTATTTGTTTTTAGATAGTCTAGATCAGGGACTAGCCACCTAAAGCCCATAGGCCATCGGGTTCTGTAGATAGCCCATGAGCTATGACTGGTCTTTACACTTTACATGAATTATACCTAGTGATATGTAAAATTATATGGAATTCAAATTTTAGTATCTGTGAAGTTTTATTTGAATACTTACATTTATACATTGTCTCTGGCTGTTCTTGCCTGGTGGCATCAGAATTCAGTAGTTGTGACAGAAAAAATGACCTGCAAAGCCTAAAGTACTTACTATCTGCCCTTTACAGAAGATATTTGTTGACCTTTGGTCTAGATCCAAAAAATGAAGAAAGACATTATTTCAGAAAACTATGGTTTACAATATAACACAAATGAATTCACAGATTCACAGATTTTCTAGCTCTGGTAGCATGTTTTAATCCTTCCCTTCCCCTTGCAAAAAGATTTAAACAAAAATATAAAAAAAAGCAATTATGTCTGAATAATAGTCCAGTGTGTGTGTGTGTGACCTTTTCTTTATTCATTCATCTGTAGACAGACATTTGACTATTATGAGTAACGCCACAGTGAACATAGATGAGCAGATAGCTCTTAGAGATACTTTTTCCCTTTCTTTTGAGTATATATTCAGAATTAGGATCGCTGGAATATGGTAGCTCTATTTTAATTTTTTGAGGAACCTCCATACTGTTTTCCATAGTGGCCATACCAATTTACATTCCCACCAGCAGTGCTCAAGGATTTCTTTTTTCCACATCCTCTCTCACACTTGTTGTCTTTTTCTGTTTATTTCTTTTTTGATAATAGACCTTCTAATGGGTGTGAGGCAATATCTAATTGTGGTTTTGGTCTGTATTTCCCTGATGACTAGTCATACTGGGCCCTTTTAAAGTACCTGTTGGCCATTTGTATGTCTACCTTTGAAAAATGTCTATTCAGGTCAGATGATTATCATTTTCCTCCTTATACACTTCCAAAATTTTCAAAATTTATACAATGATTATTTGTAAAATTAAAAAAGTGTTTAAAAGGTTATGTTTATATTATCTCATATTTTTTATTTCATTCTAGTTAACACCGACAAAATAAAGAGATCTGCTGTACAAAAGACGTCTCTTCCATGAATATGAAACAAATCTAAAACAACACCAGAGAGCTCTTGACATAATTGTATCCCCGTAGACTGAATACTAATGTCCACAGCACTAAGGAAATGGAAATCAGATGACACAAATATTACATTACTTGCACCAACCAATGTTACAATGTTATAAGCTGATGGGAAATAAATGCCCAGAGTAAACACAGAGGGAGAAATTTCAAATGCAAGTACAATATAGCAATCCATCTACTATTTCTGCAGGACTAAGGTATGAATCATTCCAACTCTGCAGAGAGAATGCAAAAATCCACAATTCTTGCTTTCTCCCTGCCAAACTGTGTTCTACCAACGTGTATCAGAGGAAGGACATGCGGGTGCCTGTGACTGAGGGTAAATTCCTGATGAATAGACATTCATGGAACTATGTGTACCCTTCAGAAAAAGACTTCTGGAGTGCCTTGCTGGCTCAGTTGGTGGAGCGTGGGACTCTTGATCTCTGGGTCGTGACTTCAAGCCCCACATCGGGTGTGGAGCCTACTTTAAAAAAAAAAAGACTCCTGATTTTAGGAAATGCAAGCTTTTAATTGCCCATCTCTGCAATTAATATAAGATTATATGACATATGGTAAAACAAGGAACAGAAATAAAGAGGATAGAAAAAAAGTTGTATAATCAGGAGATCAAAAAACAGCTCAGGTATGTATCTTGAAATTAACCATATATGTATCAGTCCAAATATACATTCCAAATGATCTTGACATTAATTCAAGCATTAACTTAAAATATTTTCAAAATATTCTTGTCTACACAGGGAGAAAGAAGCAGAGATTGAGAGAGAGAGAGAGAGAGAGAGAGAGAGAGAGAGAGACAGACTATCTCTAGAGGGAAACCCAAGAAATTACAATAGTGGTCCCTCTGGAGAGAGAACAGGGTGGAAGTGCCTGAAAGTCAGGGATGGAGAGAGAAATTATTCTTCATTGTAAATCTTTATGTTTAAATTCATGCATTTACATTCTTCCTTAAACTACAAATATAACCTACAGAGGTCCAACTCCACTTACACCAGAAAGGAGATTATCAAGACAGAATGTGTACTCTGACCCTCCTTTTTCTCCCTGAGAGCAGGAGATAAAACTGCCATATGAAAGGTACCCTCCTTATACGTAAGAAGGAAGACATTCTCATCATCAGAGAGTAGAAAATGTGGGAAATCTGTACAAAACTCGTGAACTAACCCTTGTCGTCCTAGTCACCTTCTTGCCATTTCTAACCTCAGCTTAAACCCCTTTGTCATGTCAATTCTTGACAAATTTATTGTTTCTATGGTATAAGAGCTTCCTGCTCTGGTCACTTCGGGTCTTCATCCTCTTGTGAAGGCTCCCATTTACATGTAAAGATTTTAGGAAAGTTTGTATGCTTTTTCCCATGAATCTGTCATATGTCAGTTTAGTTCTTAGGTCCAGCCAGAGGCCCAAAAGGATGGGGAGAATATTTCCTCCCCTGCACATCCTATATCCAGCCTCCCCTCTCTTCAGCATGGTCGGGCTCGACGTGACCTAAGCTGCACGGCCATACATTCCACAAAGTCAGCCTCCCAAGATATGAGTATTCCCACCAGCAGCTATGCAGGAGACAGCGCAAGTCCATAGGCAAGAGCTGAGTGAACAAGGTAAAGTCATCAAGATCATAATGTAATTGTGAAATATGGACTTTTAATTCATTTTATGGATGTTTTATAAAAGCTGGTGACAGGGGAAGAAAATCATCCTATCTAGGCATGGCTCCCCTTGCCCCCCTATAAATAACAACAAGAGACTGATTCACAAGAAAGAAGTGTTGACCAGCGGTCTCTCAGGTGGTATAGCCAAGTGAAAAACTTCAGTGAATGAGTGGAGTTAAGGAATTTGGGAGGCAGTGGTAGAGAATGTCAGCTCCTCCTTACCCTGGCCCCCTGCAACATGACGGGTTCACCTGAGTCCTGCTGGGGATGAGCAGTAGACAAAAGGGCAAGGCAGGTGATATGGAGGAAAGAGCACGACCTGAGAATTTGGAAAGAACTAGTTTATCTCCTATCCACCCCTGCAACTAAATTCCTCAGTAATTCTGAACACAGTGAGCTATGTCTGAGTCCTGATCTGTGGATGGGAGGTGCTCTATATGATACCCACGCTACTCTGTGTTCTTTCATTTGCTCACGTGGCAGCCCTTAATCTTTAGTGGTTTTGTCTGTTGAATGGGGAATTCTATTACTGTTGGTGCAAAGAGCTTGTTAGAGAAGGCGGCACACACAGGTGTGTGTTATCCTGGGCCAGTTGCCTGAGGGATTCAGTTTCCAGAGACACACTCTGGCCAAGCTCCGTGGGCATGAAGGAGGTCAGTCTCCTTCAGCTCTGCTTCACCTTCACAGAACCAAGGCTTTAAACAACAGCATGGACTGGATATCTTCTCTAGGCATGGAACTAGAGTTTCCCTGAGGCCCAAGAGATCACAGGTAACAGCTGCCTGCTAATCTCAGGAGGATAGAAATGAAAACAGAGAAACCTGGGGCTTTCGGATTCTGTGGTCACCCAGATTTGGAGAACCATATACATTAAGGGAAGATAGTTAACACTCACCATACATAGGCCGGTGCACACGTATCATCTCACTTTATTCTCACTACCAACTTTAGAATATCTTTATAAACTTTACAGTATCTTTATAAATCTTACTATCATGATTTTACAGATGAATAGGCAAAGAGGCCAAGAAGTTAGATGTCTTGCCCAATGCTACACTCCTAGTGAGTGGAGTTGCCCAATGCTACACTCCTAGTGAGTGGAGTGGCCAATCTTCCCATCCAGAAGAAATCTTGGCTTTTAGGTAAATGCTCCCTGTCTTTTCTGCTCTGATACTCTGTCCCAACGAGAGAAGATGTTCATTTCACTGGCAGCCTTCTTGTGGGCAGGTGTTAAAGTCTCAATAGAAAGGCATGTATGGGTTGCGTATGTATGTTTTGTATTTAATGCAAGGACACAAGAGAAGGTAGAGGGGCATTGCCTGAATCTTTGCTCTTTCCACACTGTCATTAGCAATGGGCTATATAAGCTTAAAAAACAAAGTTTGCTCGGAGTCCTTTGTGATGCCCACCTGTTCACCCACATTTATAATTTCAAAAAGGATTTATTTTGTAGTTATTAACTTTTTAAAAAATTTTAAGTATAATTAACATACAGTATTATGTTAGTTTCAGGTATACAGTATAATGGTTCAACAATACTACACATCATTCAGTGCTCATCATAAGTGTACTCTTAATCCCCTTCATTATTTCACCCATCCCCCTGCCCACCTCTGTCCTGGCAGCCACCAGTTTGTTCTCTGTATTTAAGAGTGTTTTTTGTCTGTTTGTCTCTTTATTTTGTTCACTTGTTTTGTTTCTTAAATTCCACATAGGAATGAATTCATATGGTATTTGTCTTTCTCTGACTTATTTCACTTAGCATTATGCCTTCTAGATCCATCCATGTTGTTGCAAATGTTAAGAGTTTGTTTCTTTTTGTGGCTGTGTGTGTGTGTGTATCACGTCTGTTTTATCCATTCATTTATCTATGGACACTTGGGTTGCTTCCTTATCTTGGGTATTGTAAATAATTTGCAATAAGCATAGGGGTGCATATATCTTTTCCAATCACTTATTTATTTGTTTGTTTGTTTATTTATTTATTTATTTTCTGTTTTCGTTTTCTTTGGGTAAATAGTCAGTAGTGGAATTACTGGATCCTATGGTAATTTTAATTTTTTCTGAGCAACTTCCATACTGTTTTCCATAGTGGCTATACTAGTTTGCATTTTCACCAACAGTGTCAGAAGGTCCTTTTTTCTCTGCATTCTCACCAACACTTGTGTAGGATGGCTGACAACACTGACTCCATCTTTGGCCTGCTATCTTATTCATGCCAGCACAATGACCTCCCTCAGGGCTATGTGTTCTAAGCCCATTGGAGGTTAATGTATGCCATGAATGGAATGAAGGAAGGCTTGACTGATCTTCCCTGAAATGGTGCATAGAAGGCACCACTTTAGATAACTAGTAGAGCGCTCTGACACATAGATGGTCACTATAGATAACGACCCTGTGACCTTACCACCATCCCCTTGTTCTATAATTGCTGTGGCATAAGGTCCAGACTGGGCAGAGGAAAGCTGCATGGCACCTGCATTGTTGCCCACCTGACTACCCACCTCTCTCCACCCTTTACCCTGCCCTGGTCAATAAGTTACCCTGAGTAAAACTTTGTGTAAATTTTATGGAGTGGCTTGCTTTGTTTTTTTTTGTCTCAAAGTGTCCTCTCAGTTTGGAGGATACTTCATTGTCCCTCCTCCACCTTCTAACAACTTATTTCTTGTGTTTTTGATTTTAGCCATTCTGACAGGTGTGAAGTAACAATCTCATTGTAGGGTTAATTTGCATTTCCCTGATGATGAGTGAGGAGTGTCTTTACATGTGTCTGCTAGCCAAATCTGTATGTTTTCTTTGGAAAACTGTCTATTCAGGTCCTCTGCCTATTTTTTAATTGGATAATTTGGGGTTTTGGTGTGTGTGTTTAAGTTTTATAAGTTCTTTATATATTTTGGTTATTAATCCCATATTATATATATCATTTGCAAATATCTTCTACCATTCAGTAGGTTGCCTTTTTATTTTATTGATGGTTTCCTTCAGTGTGCAGAAGCTTTTTATTTTGGTATAGTTCCAATAGTTTAATTTTGCTTTCCCCCCCCCTCACCAGATGAGACATATCTAGAAAAATGTTTCTATTTAAATGTCAAAGGAGTTACTACCTATGTTTTCTTCTAGGAATTTTATGGTTTCAGGTCTCACATTCAAGTCTTTAACCCATTTTGAATTTATTTTTGTGTATGGTATAAGAAAATGGTCTGGTTTCATTCTTTTAAATATAGCTGACCAGATTTCCCAACACCATTTATTGAAGAGATTGTCTTTTTTCCATTGTATATTCTTGCCTTTTTTTTTTAAAGATTTTATTTATTTATTTATTCATGATAATCACAGAGAGAGAGAGAGAGAGGCAGCAACACAGGCAGAGGGAGAAGCAGGCTCCATGCACCGGGAGCCCGACGTGGGATTCGATCCCGGGTCTCCAGGATCACGCCCTGGGCCAAAGGCAGGCGCCAAACCGCTGCGCCACCCAGGGATCCCTATTCTTGCCTTTTTTGTCATAGATTAATTGACCATAAAACCATGAGTTTATTTCTGGTCTCTATTCTATTCCATTGATCTATGTGTATATTTTTGTGCCAGTTCCATACAGTTTTGATTACTAGACCTTTGTAAGTATATCTTGAAATCTGGGACTGTGATACCTCCAGCACTTTCTAATTGGCCAAAGCTTTACACCATCTTTGGAGTCTCTGCCACTCCCCACAGCCTATACATGTCATCTCCTGACCACCCATCACTCCTCAATCCTGTGTATGAAGTATGGTTGACTCCACCTGACAAAGCAGAAATGTGTGTGTTACAGGTTCACAGGATTCTGAGGCTCTGATTCCAGTCTGGCTGGGTAGCTGTGAGTCTCTCCCTTCATATTTTGTCCGTACATCCTTTAGAAATGAAAGCCATCTAAGAAACCCATGCTGGAAAAGATTTTTTTCAAGTACTCCTTACCGTGTGATTATTTGATTTGCCTCTTTGGAATGCCAAGTTTCTGAGTATGTCAAAGCAGAACATTTCATATCACAGGCACAAGTTGTAGGAAAGGGTAGCTTTGGGCTTCCTTGGGCTGCTCCCCTTGCTCTGGTTTTGACTATTGGAAAGTCTGTGAACATGTTGTAGGAAGGTATCATCTGGGAGGCAGCATCTTTCAAATTTGTTTCTTTAATTCCAAATGAACTCTTGACTTTGAGGGGAAAAAAAATCACAGATCCTGAAAGGGCCTTAATCTCAGTGGAATGAACCCAAAGCCTTATTCTCTTAGAAGCTATAACCACTCACTGCAAAGTGATTGAGAAAATGGAAAACAATTGCCCATAGAACCAATAAACCCATAAAAACCAGTCTAACACTGCACTTAATAGCTCCCTGCAGTTTACACAGAAGATTGGCTTATTTTCAGCTTCTTGCCCCTACTCCCAAATAATCATTTCACCAAACCTTCATGTGTAAGGCATATGTACAGTATAAGCTGTTTGGAGAGGCTGTGGAGATTGTTAGTGGCCCCAGTTGGGAGCGCTGGATACAGACTTGGAAAACATATTTCATTTCAAAACAACTTTCTCGGTGAGGTAGATACTCTGAGCACAGACCCTACAGGACATGTGAGAAAGTCCACATTTTCTGTTTTAATCTGAGATTGTTTACTTAAGCTCTGTTTGTAAGGACAAATGGGACTTCTAATTAATGAGCTCTTTAGGTTTGGTTAGCTTCTACTGAAAAAATACCCTTCAAATGTGCAAAGATAGGCTAAGAACCAAGACTATATCCCTAATTATGTAAGTATACTTATTATGGCAAGGGGAATGGTGGGTGGATGAGCCATTCTGGGAACTTGAAATGGAAAATCCCAGTGTGGTGTGTTTTATTTATCAAATGTGAAACAGGCTTTAATGTTACATAGCTTAGACTTTTACTTTTGACACTTATGAGAAACTCCTTGAACATAATTCTCAAAGGCGCCAGGAAATTTTGTGTCAGATAACCAGACACTGATGAGGAAATTGGCTGACAACTTTTCTAGCTATACATTGATTTGTGTTTTTATCTCTCCAAAGAGGCATCTGAACTAGGCAGAAAATTCTCCCTCCATAATGAAACAGAATAAAGGAGCCAGATTACTATGTGGGTATCAGAAGTTACTCAGTACCATTCATATACCCAGCACAGCTCAGCCACATTCCCTCATGATGGAAGGTGATAAACTGGGTTGGATTCTGTGTGTGTGCATCACTCTGCCTGCCAGCATGAGGCTAAGCATCACCTTTATCCCGGGGGCTTTCTTTTTGGGGAGGGTAAAGGTGCCTGGGCTCACAGACTTGGTACAGCAGGTCAGTCTGCTGAGGGCTTTCCAGCAGCCAGCCTTGGGGAAGATTAAGAAAGGTAACAGAGGGGCACCTGGGTGGATCAGTGGTTGAGCATCTGCCTTTGGCTCAGGTCGTGATCCTGGGGTCCTGGGATCAAGTCCCACATCAGACTTCCCCAAGAGGAGCCTGCTTCTTCCTCTGCCTATGTCTCTCCCTCTCTCTGTCTCTCATGAATAAATAAATAAACAGAATCTTAAAAAATAAGAGGTAACCCAACCTTAACCTGAGACTGGTTTTCCTATGTGAAGCTCACAGAATGAGGTACTATCTCTACAGCAGTAGTAAAAACTTCTCAGTTATGAGTTTTTGTTCATTGTATCCATATGGATGTTCTCTTTCTGAGCTTCTTTGTAGGTTGAGTAAATTTTATTGCAGTTGTCGTCATTGGGGACAGAATAGGGATCTCTTCCTGTGAGGAGGTATGGGTTTCTTTTGAGCCTTGACTCTAGAACGATGATAATGTATTACAGGGACACCACGATCTGAAAGGATAAGAAATGCTACATTAAATGTGTGTACTGGTTTACAGGGTTGCTGGCTGAGAAATGAGTGGAAGGACACTGGTGATCTGCTTGTGGGTGAACGATAGGCCCCCAGTCCTCATCTCAAGCAAAAAGAACACCCACCCACTCTACACGCAGAAGTCTTCGGAAGTCCTGGGGAAGAGCTGTTGGTTGCAAATGGCAGGAGAGCTGGAATTGTCCTACCTAACACAGGACATGGGAAGGAATAAAGAACCCTCCTCATAGGGAGGGATGCAGCTGCTTCCAACTGCTTGACTAGAGACATAGGACCACACTCTTGGATTCCCAAGGCACTGATTAAAAATCCTAGACATGAGACCCTTCTGGCAGGTTGGGGTAAAGGATGGAGAATAAAAATTAGAGTAAGGAAGCATTTATTGATTGCTGGTAGCCACCAAGACACCATGCTTGGTGTTGGAATAAGAACACATACAAGGCAAGTTCAGCAAGATAGACCCATGTAAGCCATTATAATATAACCTGCCTGATGCTATGGCAGAGATTTGTGCAAAGTTCTACAGGAGCAGAAAGGGAAATTATTAGCTCTTGCCCAGGAAGTTGGGAAAATGTTTAGGTGGTGCCAAGTACATGAGCTGGAAGCTGAGGGGTGAGGTTGAGGTCACCAGGTGGTGGGGGAGCCAGGTGAATCATCCAGGCAGCAGGACCAGCATGCAATAGCCTTGGAGGTAGGGAGGGCTGGGGTTGGAGCACTGGGGGAAGTAGGATACCAGTATAGGGGGATTGGAGGAGGCTTTAACAGGAGCTCCAGGCCAATTCTAGAGGGACTTCATTGCCATGCCAAGCAAGGTGGATAGGAATCCACTGGGCGTAGTCAAGTCAGCAAAGTGCCATGACCAAATTTGTATTTTTTAAATTTATTTTATTTATTTTTTCACTACAGCAATATATTTCATAGTCTTTATCCTGAAAATACTGTTGACATTTTGGAGAAGATAAAAAGCCCTGCATTAAACGTGTTCACATATATTTATGACACTCTAAGCAAAACAAGAAACTCTATATTGCCCAGAAATCATTTTAAGCCTCATTTCAAAGCATCTAATGAGAACACATTCAACAACCATCACAGGATCACTCATGGTGATGCTTTTTTTTTTCTGGTTGTTTTTTTTTTTTTTTTTTTTTTTTTAGTTAATGCTTTGAGGCTGGATATGATATTTCTACAGATTTCTACAAATATACCACAGCAGTTTTCCAGGTTATGTTGCATCAGGCTTTCTGGATTAGTCAGCATCTTAAAGAATAAGTGCAAGTTCCCCTCCCCAAACCACCCCCCAAGCTAAAGCATGTTATAGTGCTGTATTTTAGATTCAAACAATGCAACATTTAAAAAAAAATCAATTATACACCTCTGGAACCATTTGACAACCAAACTGTAACACTCTAAAGATTATCACAACTTTGAACTGAAATGGCACCATCCATATCATCAACCGCTCTCCCTTCTTTTGTCTTTTTTAACTATTTAAAATATAGTGTGACATATATAAAAATTAAACTTTTGTTTATTCACTCAAGCTACTATTACTATATATACTGTCTTATAAATTAATTTTGGATTAAAAACCAGTTAAAATATCGTGAATTAAAATATTTTTCAGTGGTGGGGAAATGAACATGAAAACGATACCACCTGATGTGCAAGAACTTTTTTATTAATAATAAACAGCTTTTCTTCTTACACAAATTTTATTCCTTTCAAATTAAATTAGTAACCTATTTAGTGATGGAAAAAAAATACCCTTGGTGCTTACTAACTAGATTTTCTTAACTGATTGGGATTAAAAGCAAAAAAACATATGCCACATCAGAAACATGTTGACATAATCAAAGGAAACAGTGTTTACAAAAAAGGAGTCACTATAAATAAGTGAATGGTATTTGTGAATGTAAAGCTATATTTTGTTGCTTACAGCTAGTATCATTTTAGACATATTGGGACTTACAGAAAGTGAAACTCAAACCTTAGTATATCTGTTAAAGACCAAAAACAAAACAAAACAAAACAAAACAAAAAACCCAGTTATGTCCACATTGGGGAAGAATAAATAGCAAACTCACAGGGCAGGGTTTTGTATCTAGCTCTACTGTGAAAGATAATCACTCTTTAGCTTAAAAAGGCTCCCCTGCTGTCTTGATTATAAATCGAGACACAGGAAAGTTTACTTGAGCCTGAGTCCCTACTATGAATTAATTGTAAAGATGTGTGAAATCAAAACATATATTCATTTACTGATAGATATTGTCTTAACTGAAAGCTGGCAATCTTGAAACAAAGAAATGCTTATTTCCGACAAGTGTAAACACAAATCTTAATGAAAAGATTTTCTAATTTTTCCTCTTAACTCATACATTAACCAGCAATAGATCTCTGTAGTACCACAAGAACTATTCAAAATTAACATGCATATATCCAAAAAACCTGTTCTAAAGCCCAAAGCAAAGCAAAAAAAAAAAAAAAAAGATAAATCAATAGGAAGATTGTCTACTTATATCTCACTCATTAATCTTCTATTCATGTGACTACCTCCAAATCTTAGAAATAAACTTTCATAATTACCAAAATCAACAAAAATAATTAAATGATCTGTAGGTATTGTTTTTTTTTTTTTTAAATAACCGCACACTAGTATTACACTGGTGCTTTGAACGTGGATAACGCTTAAGGGTAGCTCCAAATATCATTAAAATATATCCGGACCAGTTGCAATCCATGAAACAAGAGCGAATACAACATTAACATAAACCTTAACGAAAATATTCAGGACTCTACAGAACAAATTTGCAGAATAATGGATAATTACCTTGTGTGAGCTGGCCAGGGGAGCTCAGATGGTTGCCTCCATATAAAAACTTCTCAGAAGGCTTTATGTTCTCGAGTCCCTCCCTCACTTGCAGACAGCAAGTTAGCCACCTGTGCATATCCCGGGTTGGGTGCCGAGCTTCCTCAGTGGCCTGGAGGAAGGCCCCTCCGTCAGAGAACGATCTAGAAAGAAAGTGCCCTGGCGTTTGTGCTCACGCGTACTGGTACTGGCATGTTAGGGTGTGTGTGTGTGTGAGGACCTATACGTGTGTAGGCCCCTGAAATGTTGCAAAGGCCTGGTTTCCTGGTTTCTAATTGGTGCACCATCCCTTCTGGCCTGGTCACCATCAGGAGCAGTGCACAATTCTATTCCATCGGAAGAGAAGGCCGATGGATGCCTTCATTTCGGGGCATCTTCAAGAGGCGGCAATTAGAAGATCAACATACTAGGGCCCACGGTTTTTGGTTTTACAGTAAATAAAAAACTTTTTTTTCTTTAGAGAAACAAGCCTTTGAGTTTAAAAACCAAAGGGTCTGTGGCTTTCAAAAATCTTTAATTTTTTTTTAAATTTTTATTTATTTATGATAGTCACAGAGAGAGAGAGAGAGAGGCAGAGACATAGGCAGAGGGAGAAACAGGCTCCATGCACTGGGAGCCCGATGTGGGATTCGATCCCGGGTCTCCAGGATCACGCCCTGGGCCAAAGGCAGGCGCTAAACCGCTGCGCCACCCAGGGATCCCAAATCTTTAATTTTTAAGGAAAAAACAAAAAAACAAAAAACAAAAAACCACCCCACCCCAGTTCACCTGCGAACAAACAGCAATTGCGCTTATGCTATGCGTTATGCGAACAAGACACACATATACACTGGGGTACACCCGTAGACGTGGAACAGGGAAAATCTTTCCAAGGGCTCGGCCCCCCGAGATCTCCCCCCTCCCCCAGCAGGAGCGTTAGGAGGAGGCTGCAGACATGTTGGGGGTCCAGCCCATCTGATAGGCCCTCTCCAAGGTCCTCTTGCAGTCCTGCAGCACGGTGCTGAAGGTGATGTGGGGGTACTGCTGCACCAGCTGCTCCACCGTCACTTCGTTGACTTTATTGCATCTCATCAGCCCCAGATATCTCAGAGATTTGCTGCTCTGTGCAATCAGGGTGGCTCCTTGGTCTGTAATTTCTTTACACCATCCGACATCCACAGTCTCTATCGTCATGCTGTACCGGCCGATGGCAATCAGTGCATAATCTGTGATTTTACAGGACACCAAATACAGCTCTTTCAGGTTTTGTCCTTCCTTTGCAATGACCTCCACACACCTGTCATTTATGATCCAGTTCAGACAGAGATTGAGAGAGCTAAGATTTTTGCACCTCTTGACAATTTCCATCACAGTTTCATTATCCAGTTCAGTGACAGGACGTAGGTCCAAGCTGGAAAGATTTCGTAGCTTGGTTAGGTGAATGACTCCTTTCGAAGTAACTGAACAACCCATGAAGCCAACATACTGAAGTTCAGGACAGTGGTCAGCGAATGCTTTCACCGACTGATCTGTTACTAATTTGTTTTCCTGCATGTATATTCTTTGTAATTTCAGACAGCCCTTAGCTATGACGATCATGCCTTCATCTGAGATCTTGTAACACTGGCCGAAATGAATATCTTTGAGTTCTCTGCACTTTGATCCCAGCTGTTTGAGTCCTTCATCAGTAAGTTTGTCCTGGTTGCCTACATGAACTTTCTGAAGTAAAGGCCGGTGAGAGGCAACCGCAATAATAGAAGTGTCAGAAAGCTGTTTACACCTGTAGGCTGTATACCTAAGAAGTCCAGGACACTTAAATGCTAGAACACATACGCCAGTATCAGACATACTGCGACAATCAGAAATGTTGATTTCAATTATATCCTGACTTCTTGATGCAATTTTTTCCAATGATTCATCAGTGACCTTGAGCAGGATGGACGGTGGCAGCTGGTTGATGTCCGAGGTTTCGGGGGGCGGATCCCTGTGACAATCGCAGGGGTTGGGGGGGGCTCCCGGCGGTTGGCGTCGCAGCAGTCGTGCTGCTGCTGCTGCTGGGCGGCCGAGGGGGCGCGGGGGCGCTGGGGTCCCCCGGGGGCGCGGGGGCCTCGGGGGGCGCGGGGGCCGCGGGGCAGCAGGCGGCGTCGGGGGGCCGCGGCGGCTAGGCGCCCCCCCCCCGCCGCGGGCCCTCCGTGCGCCCCTCCGTGCCCGCCGCGCCCGCCGTGCCCGCCGCCGTGGCCCCCGCAGCGGGGCTGCTTGCAGGGCGTGCAGGCCGGGAGCCCGGGAGCCCGGCGCCCTTGCGCTTGCACACGGTGTCGGCAGCCGGCGGCGGGCACGGCGGGGGAGGAGGGCCCAGCCAGGAGGAGGCCCCGGCCGCGGCACTCCCAGGCGGCGGCCAGCCCCAGCTCGCGGCCTATTTTATTTTTTAAAAAGATTTATTTATTTGAGAGAGAGAGGGAGCGTGAGCATGCATGATTGAGGAGAAGGGGAGAGGGAGAGAGGGAGGGAGAGGAGAAAATCTTAAGTAGGCTCCCCCCTAAGCACTGAGCCCTATACCTGGCTCTATCTCATAATCTTGAAATCATTACCTGAGCTGAAATCAAGAGTCGGATGTTTAACTGACTGAGCCACCCTGGTGCCCACCAAATTCGTATTTTAGAACAGCATCTCTGGTGGTAGTGAGTGATTGATGAGACCCTGTCTCCCTTGTGCAGTAACTCATCCCAGAAAACTCTTCTGGAAGACTCCAGAATAAGGGGAGTGTGTGCCCAGAATAAGGGGAGGCTCAGCCACAGTCCTTTACTAACTGCTCCTTTCTCTACATCTGCACCATTGCACTGGATGGAAATATACAATAAATGTTTGATTTCTGAAGGTTTCAGGTTGCATTCCTGGTAGTTCCTTTTATAGAACATTTATTCTGAATACACTCTTGCTTGATGCTATCCATCCTGGGTCATGTGACTAATTAAGGTGTGTATGGGAGTTCCTATAATCAGCAGCATCTCAGTGAAGATATACTGAGTTCCATGCGGGCAGAGTTCTTCCTTCAGGTGATGGAGATGCCAACAGGGCAAAGAAGACATCCTGCCTTCCAGTCCCTTCTTGTTGACATCTTCTAAGCCAGGCTACTTGCACTCATTTGGGTCTACTTTCCTGGCCAAAGGCAAAGAGAATCCTTCTCTCTGCACAGGTATTATCAGTGTAGCTCCTTCTAGGCTGTGACTGTAGACTGTGTCCTTATACGAGTCATCTGGCCAAGTAAATCAGCAGACTTTGAATAAAGCCGATGTAACAATGTAGGTGGGCCTTATCAGTTGAAGGCTATAAAAGAAAAAAATCCCCCCCAAAACAAGGAATTCTGCCTTCAGACTGCCTTTGGACTCAAGATGCAACATCAATTCTTCTTTATGCCAGATTCTTTCCTCTTGAGCCCAAGAAGAAAGAGCCTCTTAACTCCAATATGGGCGATGTTGAGATCTACAGATCAGTAGGCCATATAATTAGTTGAAATTCTAGAAGGTGAATGCTCTGGGGATAAAGGAAGTCAATAGGTCATGGCAGAGATAGTTAAGAATACTTTAACTGAGAATACAATTTCATTTTGAGTGTAAAGGAAACAACATCCCCCTAGCCAGGCACTCATACCATTAAGTGCCTTAGCTAAGACTTGAAATCGATCTCTCTACTACTCCACCTTGGCTATAGCACCCCACTACAAAACAAATAATTGACTCTAATTCAGTGCTTGAAGGGCAGTTCTGGTCACTGCTCTTCCACCAGGGAAACCCCAAGAAGGCGAGAGGCTTAGGGACTGACACCTAAACTGTAGGTCCTGAGTTCTCCCTTGTTCTGGGGTTGGGTGTTTTATAAGGACATGTCGAGAAAACCAGGTAGTGAATGACTGTCCTGCATTAGCTCACTGACTGTGAGCTACAGTTTGATACTTTCTGAAAACCTGGAACTTTAAGCAAGTTCTATAAGAATTTGGTTCTTGTGGCCTTGCAGATGCTGGTTTTGGAGTGGCTGGGATATCTCAGAAGTATGAGCCACACAGAGCCCCTGGGGTAGAGGTTTTCTCCAGCTAGTGATTGGAACAGGGCTGATTGGTGGTTTGTGAAGCTGTGCAAGGTCACTTAAGTACATGCTGCTTCCCTTCTTTCCCCTGGATTTGGCAGTCTTAGTGTGGAGCCTGGTGCCCTCAGATCTTGGATTTGTTCTCCTTTACTTTTCTAGCACAATGGTTAGAACAGATGTACAACTTCATGTCTCAGGCCCCACAGCCTGGGTGGGGAGATGAAGTCACATTCGCATGTATGCTCATGTTTTCAGGGCTGCTGTGATGCCTAACTCCAGGGTCAGCCAGGACATTGTAGTCCATGGGAATAGCGCCCCCTGGTGCTGTGTCCTGTGCCAGCTCCACAGCCCCGCATGGGTCCACGCTTTGCTTACTGATCAACCTTCTGCTGGTTCCTTTATGCCTCCTCTGCCTCCTCTGCCTCCCTAGCTTCCCCGATATTTCCAGGGATGTCTCTCCTTTGAACACGGATAAGCCTCTAATGTTCTACTGTTCTGACTTCTCAGTCCTGATCTGACCCTTTGCAAGGCCATGTGAATGTGGAACTCACCAGCCACTCCTGGCCCCAGGGCTCCATCTCCTGATTGCAATATTTTTCCTCAAAACCTACAATCCTGGGGCACCTGAGTGGCTCAGATCATGATCCCGGGGCTCTGGGATCAAGTCCCACATCAGGCTTACCATAGAGAGCCTGCCTCTCCTCTCTGTGTCTCTCATGAAGAAATAAATGTAAAATCTAGAAGAGAAAACAAACCTATAATCCTAGTCCGATCATGAGGAAAACGTCGGACAAATACATATTGGCAGATGTTCTACAAAATATCAAGCCAGAGTAGATTAGGGTGATGTCACATACCAGAGTAAGGAATAGTAACAAATAAATGCCACATGGTACCCAGGACTGGATCCTGGACCTTAAAAACGACATTAGTGGGAAAATTGTGAAAGTCAAATAAATTCTGTACTTTGGTTAATAGCACTTTTGTAATAGCAATTCTGTACTCTTGGCTAATAGCAATATTGATTCTTTTAGGGTTTTTTTTTTTTTTTAAGATTTCGTTTACCTATTTGTGAGAGACATGGAGAGAGAGAGAGAGGCAGAGACATAGGCAGAGGGAGAAGGAGGCTCCTCGAGGGGAGCCTGATGTGGGACTCGATCCCAGGACCCCGGGATCACACTCTGAGCTGAAGGCAGACGCTCAATCACTGAGCCACCCAGGCATCCCTGAATTTTTAGTTTTGACAAAACTACCGTGGTTATATATGAATTAATAATAGAAGACCAGGTGAGAGGTATACAGGAATTCTCTGTACTATCTCTGTTGTACAGTTGACAACTTCAATGAAATGGCCAAATTCCTTGAAAGACACAAATTGTCTGTGCCAGTTATTGATTTATTGCCTCTTGGCTCCAAATTCACCCTTTTAGGCTATTCCGTGGAAATGGATCTGGGCCCTTTAAACAGTTTTTCCTTTGCCAGTCAGCACTGAAGCTTCACCAGCAGATGGCACTAGCGAGATATGTCAGGAGGGAGAGTTTTGCTTCCTGTAGCATCTGGAGCTTTTGCAGCACTCAGCTTCTGCTGTGCTGGCAGCTTCTCAAGCTTTCAGCTCCTGCTGTGCACAGAGACAGCAGCACCCAATAGCCAGCAGCTTCTGCACCCACACCATGGTTATGTAGCCAAGGACCTCCAAACCCCGTAATGCAGGTGGTTCCCCCAGGGCTCTGCTCTTGCAGTGCTCAGCAGCCAGTAGCACCCAGCAGCCAGACTCTTCCCTTGATACTATTTCTTGGGCAGCATGGGAGCCAAGAGCCTCTGCTGATACATCTCCGGTGAAGAGCTTTCCTGAAGTGCCTCCTCAGTATCAAAAATGCACTATGACGCTCAGGCTGAGGTCCCAATGCAGAGACAAAGCATTATAGAAAAAAAGTCGTGAAATATGAAGCCAAAAATATCTGAGTTTGAATCCTGCTTAGGAGCTCTGTATCTATCCTTGAACAAACTAATCTTGTTGCACCTCAGGTGTGGTGCTTAATAAATAAAATACCTTGCACACACTTGTTTTTGAGTAACTGCTCCTCCTCCCTATCTGTATCATTTTCTCTCCCCTTCCCTCCTCCTCTCTCTCTGGTAGATGTCTTTATTATCCTGAGAAGATAGTCCCCTTGTCTCAAAGAACTTGTCTGGAAAACACACGTGGTCTGTGTTGTTTTGTTGAGTCTTTTTTCCACCAAAGTCAGCTACTTTGCAAGCCTGAGGTTCAAGGTTCCGAGATGCCGATGATGGCCTTGAATTCTGGCCTGGCTCACTGTCCAGGAGGGTGTAAATCTCAGCTCCTTTGACATTGCTGCATTATCACCAAATGATGTCTTCAACTAGCTACCTGAAGTTCGGTGTCCTCCTCCCTGGCAGTCCTCCCTGCCTTCAGCACAGAGCTCCAGAGAGTCAGTAAGTCCAGGCAAAGACCAGCCCCCCACCCATCTCAGAACAAGAGTCACAAAGTGAGAAATCCAGGGCTGGGTATGTGCAGTATAAAAGAGGGGACAGAAATGAAGATGGATAAACATGGAGAACAGTCCAGATCAGGAGATACTGGGGCACATTTAACTGTCACCACCCATCATCGTGCTGGTATCTCTGTGCCTCCCTACCTTCCTCCACTCTTTCTGCCACAGCCAGCCGCTCCAACTGCACTCTCTAGGCCTTTACCTCCTGCTCTGACCCCGCTCCATCAGTTACTGCATCTCTCCACTAGCTTCTACCTACAAACAGATATATCTTCTTGTTCTTTTTTTTTTTTTTTAGATTTTATTTAAATTCAAGTTAGTTAACATATAGTGTATTATTGGCCTCAGGGGTAGAATGCAGTGATTCATCCGTTGCATAGAACACCTAATGCTCATTCCATCAAAGTGCCCTCCTTGATGCCCGTCACCTGATACATCTTCTCATTTCTGAGAAATCATTTTTCTGATTTGAAGCCTGCCTCTGTCTTCTGTGTCTTTCTTCCTCACCACCAATCACTCCTGAGCCCTTACAGGGTAACTTCAGCCCACCTCCAGCATCATTACAATCACCACCAATTACCTCCCCCCACCATACACACACTGCTTCCAATGGCACCTATAACTTCCTGGTGGACTATCTAATAATTTTCCGGAACTGTCAACTTCCTTGATATCTCTGCAGTATCTGACATTGTTCAGGATCCTTTCATTCCTGAAACTCTCCTGTGATCTAACTCTCTGTGCTTTTTCTCTTCTCTGTCTTCTGCTTTCTCTTCTTCCTCTTTGTACTGTCTGAAACTTATGGGCTCACAGCCAAAGATGATTTCTCTGGCTGCCTTAGCACACCCCACCTCTACGGTGCAATCAGTTACCAGACCTTGTCAACATTTATTCTTTGAACATTTCCTTTACATCCTTTCTATATCCACTGCTACCACCCTGATTACCTACCCAGACCATCGCAATCCTCCCCTTTTTCTCTGTCCCATAAAATATGTGTTGTGTATTGAATTCCAGCCAGTTCTATACATAAATGAGAGATTGTGCTTCCTACAGTGCAGCTCCAATCAGGCTACTGTTTTCCTAAAAATGCAAATGTCTCATCTGACAACTTCCCTCCCCACTTTCTGCCTCCAACCCTTGAAAATCTCATTTACATGGTTATTTCCAGGACAAATGTAATTGGCCTACTCAGTTGTCCTGACTAGAGCAGTATTTCTCGAACTTTTATATGACAAGGATCACCTGAATTTCAGCTGAGTCTTTTTTGATCATGAAAGTATTTGTGTGGAGCAGTGCTCCCAAGACCAGGACTATGGTGGATCAGGAGGACAGGCATCGGCAACGGGAGTGGCCATGTGTGCTCACCAGCCCTGGAAAGAGGTGAGGGTAAGAGCCCTGCCTGATTTCCTCAGTCCAGTGGGATCATGTGCTTGGTCCTCAATCTTTCCAGAAATGTGTTAAATAGTAATGAACTCTTTTTTTAAAAATATTTTATTTATTTATTCATGAGAGACACAGAGAGAGAGAGAGGGGCAGAGACACAGGCAGAGGGAGAAGCAGGCTCCACGCAGGGAGCCTGATGCGGGACTCGATCCTGGGATTCCAGGATCATGCTCTGGGCTGAAGGCAGGCACTAAACTGCTGAGCCACCCAGGGATCCCAGTAATGAACTCTTGAGTATGGATTTGAAAGTTTCTATCACAGAATGTAAGTAAAACCAGGTTCTTTGGACCCCTCTGCCACAATTCCCATGGCATTCAGCCACTCTCAATTTTTTTCAGGATGGGACTTGTTTTTTTATGAATGACTTTCAGGCACCGGGTGGCTCAGTCAGTTAAGTCCTCAACTCTTGATTTTGGCTCAGGACGTGATGGTGAGATCCAGCAAGGGCTGCTCAGCATGGAGTCTGCCTAAGACCTCCCTCTCCCTCTGCCTCCCCCCTGCTTGCGTGCACTCTCTCTCTCTCTCTCTGTAAATAAATAAATAAAATCTTTTTCTTAAAATTAACTTCCATCGCTCCCAAATACATATTTATGGTTGAAAAACAAGACTCTATAGCCTAAACTGTGTAAACAAATATACAAACAGCACCCACAATATAATTCCAGCCCAGAGAAACATTATTGTTCATCTTGTAATGTATATCTTTCCACAGTTAGTTTGTGAGTACAAACACTTCGTTTGCTCATTAAAATATTTTGAACATCCCTCAACATATTTTATTTTTAAACTTTTTATTATGGTAAATATTAAACACAAAACAGACAGAAGAGTTTTTGTTCCCTAGTTTTGGGATAGTTTTACTTTCCCTAGTTTTAGGATAGACCCTGTAGCCCTTACCCAGCTTCAACCATTATCAATGTGTGATCATTCTCTCATCTCTAATCCTGCTTGCTTCTCCTCATCCCATGTTATTCTGAAGCAAATTTGAGACATTATTTCTTTACATATTATTTCTGTATGTATCTCTAAAAGATGGGAACTCCTTTTAATTGAATGGTTTATCCTTTTTGTTATTATTTACTGGTATAGTTTTATACTCTATTTGTTTATATGGCCTTTTACTAGTTTATTTCACTCATTTATATAATCTCTCCCTCTATCTCTTTTTCTCTCTTTTACTGTATGTCTTGTATTCAAAAAGGTTTATATTTTTGTTGTAATAGTTACCTTATAGCAAGACTTTTAAATATTACCCTTGGTCCCTACACTTTTTGGATTATTATCCATAGGTGTCCTACTATGAATATTAGTAATAACAAACTTTCCTTTTCTCCTTCTTCCTCACTCCCCAACCCCCTGCAGCTGATTTGAAGTAATATTTTTTTCATTCTCATTTAATCATTCTAAGATACTCATCACATTTACTCTACTTTTTATATGTTCTTTCCATCCTCCCCAATTTTTGATAGGTATATTATGTTTACATTGTCAAAGTGTATAGCTAGTTCACAGACTTTCTCCACAGATCATTATTCAGTATAATTCTGTAAATACATATTCTATGGTTTTAATAGTCCCCATTTTGATATCTCTCCAGTTACTTTGGTCCGTTGAAGATTAATCTCTGGTAGATTCCTCAGAAAGTCAGAGGGGAGCAGTATCCCCCACACACCTCGTTGCTTCCTGTGGATTTCTGCACAGATACAGACACCTTACTGGTCTGATAAATGGTAGTGGTTTGTTCCCATTTGTCCACTCATGTTTTGAAGTTTGAGGGGATACCTTGTTTCCTAGTTTTGTTGTCTCTGTGTTTTGAATTTTGCTTTGTGTGTGTGTGTGTGTGTGTGTGTGTGTGTGTGTTGTGGGAAGATTTTAGAAGATTCAGAAATTATGTCAACCAATTAAAACCACCTTCCCAGAATTTGACATTATTTTTTAACAACTTACAACTTTTTCTTTTGTGAAGTGTGTGTGTTGTGTTCAGTCTTTTTGCCCATTTTTCTATTGATTTGTAAGGGATTCTGGATACAATCATTTTGGTTATTTTTCTATTGCTTTGTAAGGGATTCTGGACACAAGCTGTAATACAAACGTGTTAGCATTTTTTTCCAATGTGACTTTGCTTTTCACTCTCTTAATGGTGTCATTCAATGAAGAAAAGTGCTTAATTTTAATGAAATCCCATTTATCTATCTATTTATATGGTCAGTAATGTTTTTATAATAGTTAGGAAATTAAGAAATATTTGCTTCTCCCAAGACCATGAAGCTATTTACTATAGTGTCTTCAACAAGCTTTATTGCTTTACTTTTCACTTAGGTCCCTGATCCAACTGAAACAGATTTTTGTCTGGTGTGAGGTAGGAGACAGGACCTGTTCTTTCATATGAATAATCCACTTAATCTAGCCATATTTGCTGAAAATACTTTTTCCTGCTGTATTACAGTGGCTCCTTTGCCATAAGTCAGGAGACTTGTACATATAGCTTCACACTGGTCTGTCTGTCTTACACCAATACCACACTGTCTCATTTACTGCCGCCTATAATAGTAAATCTTGATAAATAATGGCCAAGTCTTGCAGCTCTGTTTAGGATTGTCTTGATTATTCTTGATTTTTTTGGAGCTTTCATATAAGTTTTAGAATCAATTTATTATGAATCAGCTTTCCATGCATTTTTATGAAAAATCTTTTTAAGATTTTGACTGGGATTGCATTATATTTCAGTTTGAGGGAAACTGACATCTTTATCATTGTAAGCCTTCTAACCCATAAACATGGCATATCCCTCCATTTATTTACACATTTTCCATTTTTCCCCTTAGTAATATGTATTTTCCTGCACATGTTAGATTTATTCCTAGGTAATTGACAGTTTTTGAATAATATTGTAAAGGCACTTAAAATCATTATTTTGGAATTGTAAGACTCCAAAGCTTTGAACTGAGCTTTTCCTCTTATCAGGCATCTGTGAGCACCAGTGCAGAGAAGTCAGGGGCTGTGAGAAGGGAAAATAGTGCATCAGGAGGATCATGATCACATCTGCTCCCCACCGTCAAATAGGTAAGTCCTGACTTCCTCCACCCTGCCTGTTCCAGGAGAATGAGAAGTTTGGTGCTATCTGAACTTTCACAGTTGTGTGGTCACCCAGAAATGTGGGAGAAATACAACTGAATGCTGAAGCCTCCCTGCGTTCTTGCCCTTTGGAGGTAATGGTTGGTCCTGAGGCCCTTCATCCCAACATTTTCAAGTATGAGAATCCTGAAAATTTTTTCGTCTTTCTCAAGGAATATATACCAGAAAGTATAGAACAAATTGATGGCAAAAAAATGTGCCTATAATCTCATTACCAGGAAATAAATGTGTGTGTGTGTGTATATGTGTATATATTTTCAAGGGGTATGGTACCCAAAGATCATGGCATCACACTCCAAAAACACTTTTAAGCTTTCTTTTTTTGTTGTTTCTACACTTAATACATAGTGAACAGTTTTTCATGTCCATGGAAGTATTTCCACAACTCTTTCCCCACGGGCTTCAAACTGTTTTCATTGTGAATATAGCACATTTTGCTTACTAATTCTGGCTAATGCACTTATAGGCTTATATTTGCTATCAGAGGATTCTCCTGGAACTAAATCTGTCTGTGTATATGTGGTTATTTCCTTAGGAAATGTTCCTTAAGTATTATTGCTGACTCCAAGGTCATACATTTTTTTTAAGCCAAAGATACATTGCCAATTTGATTTTGTAAGGATGCATTGTCTTTTTCAAAAAATTCAATAAACTTCAAAATGCTGGATGTATTTTAAATTTTCTCTACTTGACAATAATCCTTTCATGAGAATTTATTATTTTAAACCAGATGCAGTTTTAAAAGTTTCAATTATGTTTATGAAATATTTTTTTAGGGAGTGTTTCAATAATCCTTTGCCATTAGTTGGTATCCCTAGAGTGGGAAAAGAGTGAAAAAATGCATACTTGACAACTTCTCCATGGAAAGTCTTTTCAATACACTGTTTTGTTTCATCTTGAGAGCTTTAGGTATAAGAGATGTAAGTATTCATCTCACATCCATTTTACAGATGAGGAAACTGAGGAATGAACCAAATCCTTTTTCCTTTTGCTCACCTTGCCATGATTTCTCTCTACCCTCTTTTAAGTCACTTGGATCACGTTGCAAACAGTGACATGGGAGTCAATCATACCTCACCGTGTCCCTATTCGTGCTAATTATTGGTATCCTTCTACCTCTCCATGCAGGGCAAAGCCTGAGTACCTGGCTCAGGAGCAAAACCTGGGATGACATTAGTCTCTATTGTGCCATCTGTCAGCTATCACTGTCCAGCACACGACCTACCCAATCATACATGGCAGTACCGGCTGGAGCTGATGAAGTGGAAATATCCATATATCTCACACTTTTGCATTTGATCTTTATAACACCTTCCCAAAGTAAATCTTATTACCTGTATTTCAAGTGCTGAAACTGGATCTCAGATTATGTGCTTATCTTGTATCAGGAAGTTCATACATGACAAAGCCGGTCTCTTCACATCCAAAGCACATGATGCTACCTCCTGAATGAAGTAATAATGAGGGGACACTAGCCACATGGTTCCGCATTTTCCTCCAAACCAGTGAAACCATAAGAAAAAATACCCAGCATCTTTGCATAGAGTGGCCACAAGTGTGTGTTCTGGTGTTGAGGTGGCTGGCCACACTCTGACTCATTCTCATGGCCAAGCTCCCCACTTAGGACTGCTCCTTCCTGCTCAGACCCATCTTTTCCTCTTCTCTGTGAAGCCCAACCAGACAAAGCAGTCTCTGTCCTGTGGGATTTCCCATTTCTGCCTAGTAGACTGGGCTTCCCCCCTACTTCTCTCCCTTTCCCTAGGCAAGACCCATACAGCCCCATCATGAGGAGATGAGACAGGCCAGGGGGGCTGCTGACTGGAGGCAGCTAATCTTGGGGCTGTCATCATTGTTCTGGTTCATGGGAGAGCATAGCTACTAGCTCCACAGAACCTTGGCAGCAGTGTAGTGTACTGAGGTTTGAAGTCATGCAGACCCCATTCTGACCCAGGCCCCTCGTCTTCCTAGCTCTGAAGTTTCGTACAAGTTACCTACCCTAAAATAGGAATAATAGTTCATGCCCCACAGAGTTGTTCTAAGGATTAAACAAGATTGTGCTACTAAAGGGCCCAGTGCCTGGCATATACAAGTGCTTAATAAAAATAATAGCCAAGAAACAGGTGAGGGGTTGGTGCTAAATATGCACCTTGCTTGAGGTTCTCTTGGTCAATAGGGAACATTAACATCATGTGAAGATAAAGATCCAGAAGTCCGGAGTCAGACAGACATTGTTTGGCTTTAGGCTTTGCCACTTATTGGCTGTGGGACCACATGGTGACCTTGCCTCTCCTCTCTGTGGACCCATAGACAAGTCTTTATTAAAGACAATGTCTTTAGGTATATATTTCCAAATTGTACATAAAGACCCTTTGAAAATACCAGAAACACTAAGACACTCATAAGATTGCTAAACTTTTAATATCCAACACACCTAAGAACATCATGACTAATGGATTCAGTAAAGCCACTGAATGGAAACTTGTGTTATTATTTACAGCAGTCCATACTTATATTTGAACAGAATAACATATTTACTCATTTTATGGACAAAATATGGGTGACATAAGGGCTTACTAAGCCCATGCATACCCCTGTTGCCTGATTCTGCATGACATGCAAGGCTTAGGAAACTGGCCCCCCAAGAGCTCAGGCTGTACCTCTCTCCCTGGCTCTGGGTCCCAACTCTGGCTTTCCTGGGTGCTTGTGATGGAACTGAAGTTTGACGGTCAGCCTAGGTCTTGGACCTTCTCAAATCCTGTTATACTTTGAAATCTCATTGGCAGCCAGGGACTTAGAAAAGATGAAAACCTCAAAGGTCTCTCCCTTAAGTGGATAAACCAAAGGCTTTTTTTTTTCCCTTTCCCTTGTCCTTGCCAGGGTTTATGCCCATCCTATTCCCAGAATAAACAGAGTCTCATTAGGTTTTCATGCCTACAATTGTCACCTAGTTTGTACAAAGGGACAGCTTGGTTCCAGACAGGAAATCCATAGCCTCAAATCTATAGAGGGTGAGAAATTCACATGGGAACAGCCTGTGTTGGAGTTCAGAAAGTCATGACAGTCTGGATGGAGACCACAACTAGGTCAAATGACACTTCTGTAAGAATCCGGAAAAGGCTCCTTCCAGCAGAGTCCAATGGGTGCTTAGTTTGGTAAACAGACAACACCTTTATCCTACTATGGAAAAAGTACACCTCCTCTAGATGGAGGCTGTGTCTGGGTGTTGGACTTCAGGAATGAAGTCAGGGAATGAAGTCCCATTTATCCTGTCACCAGACATAATTGTGCAGTGCACCACCTATAAAACCATACATGGCAGCCCTGGTTAGAGTGGATGAGATGGAAGTATGGGTGCCTTCATTCCTCATTACATCTTTTTGAAGTCATAGTGTCATGCTCATTTCAGAGACATGGGAATCAGGGCTCAGGAAGGTAATTTGATCTGTTAATAAACGGCAAAGCTGGTCTCTTTAACTGGAAAAGCCAGATCGCTTTCTATCACACTATACAGCCTCTTTGCATAAAACCTTTTAAGAGCCACCATTTCCCCACTTCTGTATCTTTCTTCATTCATTTCATCAAGGCACAGGAACTTCAAGAACAGACAACCCAGCATCTTTGCATATAGTGTGTTCTGTTCTTTTTTCTGAAAGACCCAGCTAGAGTAAGCAAGCCCTGAACCAGTGGTATTTCCTCTCTGACTGGCTGGCTGGCTGGCTGGACTTCCTCCACAACTCCCCTCCCTTCCTTTGTCGGGGAGGCCAGCTATTCCTGGGGCTACCTACATTGCTCTGGCTCATGGGGGGAACAGGATTGCTAGCTCCATGGAGACTTGGCAGCCATAGTGAAGAGGCTTCTTTGCAAATCTTTCTTTGGGAAACCGACTTAGTTCAGATTCTAAGTCTGACTTTTCCTAGCTCTGTGGTCTCATATCCATTGCTCAAAGCTCCCAGAGCTTTAGTTTATGTAAATTGGGATTAAGAATACCTACTTCCCAGGAATCTTGTGACAAACAAATGAGACCATGGCACAATGACAAGTATGAAATGGTAGAAAAAATTCCCTGGGAGCTTAGGAGCCAAATATGCCCCATTTCTGAAGACACCTTTTATCAAGAGGAAACATCACTCCATGAGATGGTGAGAAACCAGAATGTCTGGAGTCCCACAAATCTCAAATTGCATCCCTGTCTAGCCACAGCCCTTTCTTCTTATTACCTTGGTCTCTGGGTCTGCAGACCCATTGACAAGCCTCCATTCAAACCCAGGGCCTGTGCACCTATAAGTGTTTAGATTTGTATTTTCAAATTGGCCCAGGAAGACTGTTACATGCAAAAAAATGAGAGGCAATCCACAGGGTAGTAGTAGAACCCCTTTGACTCAATGATGCTATTAAACAGCTTTGTATTTTATTAGTTACAACAGATTCCACATGTGTTTGACAAATAGTAGCATGTCCTTAACTTGACAATATTTGATCCCTAGGAAGATTTACCAACCTCATGCAATAACTACTTCCCCAAAAGACACAGTCACTGTGGGAAGAAACACCAAGTTCTGAGCTCCTGCTATTTGCCAGGCAGATTCTGAGATTATTGATTTTAAATCTCAGTTACCCTGCAGAGCAGTTGATAATATCACTGTTACACAAATGGAGAAACTGAGGCTCACTGCAGTTAAATGACTCAGCCATGGCCACGTAGATAGGGTCTACATAGGGTCTGTGAAAAAATGAAATTAGCACAGGCCCTCTGGTAGGGGCCTTCATTTGTATGCATTAACATATACCAATTCTCTCTACAAAGTATCCCATTTTTTTAATTTAAAAATTTCTTTTGGTTTTATTTATTTATTCATGAGAGATTGAGAGAGAGAGAGCGAGAGAGAGGCAGAGGGAGAAGCAGGCTCCATACAGGGAGCCCGACGTGGGACTCAATCCCAGGTCTCCAGGATCACGCCCTGGGCTGAAGGCGGCGCTAAACCGGCGCTAAACCACTGAGCCAGCCGGGCTGCCCTCCACATCATTCTTTTTCGGTTATATGATTACTAATGAGTGACTTTTTTTTTTTTAAAGATTTTATTTATTTATTCATGAGAGACACAGAGAGAGAGGCAGAGACATAGGCAGAGGGAGAAGCAGGCTCCATGCAGGGAGCCCGACCTGGAACTCAATCCCCGGATCTGGGATCACGCCCTGAGCCAAAGGCAGACAGATGCTCAACCGCTGAGCCACCCAGGCGTCCTAATGAGTGACTTTCTTATAATTCATTTACCTAATGCCCTTTTGACAGTCATTTCATTTACTTTACATTTTCTGCTATTGTGTAGATCGCTGTAATGAATGTGATTTTATATTTTTGTGCACCTGTGGAAATGGTTCCTTGAGAATAAATTCCTAGGAGAGAAATTATAAGGTCAAAAGTTATGAATATTTGTTTTCATAAATTCCCTCTTCCTTCCTACCATCTTCTTCCTTCCTTTTTCCCCTACTCCTTCATCCTCATTAACTGAAAGAAAAACTTTCCCCTTTGCTATGGGATGAGAATGCATACCATGTCCTGCACATTCTCTGTACTCAGATCTCTGAACCCTGCTCTTATGTGTGAAGGGACACATCTGAAATTTTGAAAACCTTCCTTAGAAAGAAAGAAAGAAAGCAAGCAAACCTTCCTTCTTGGTCAGAGTCCACTGTTGTCTCATTTGAAACTCATTGCTGAGTCCTGGCCTAGTATTCCAGGTGGCTGTGTCCTCCCCATGAAGTGGAGGCTGCCTTTGACTCAATGAGTGTGTGGGGCAGCCAGAAACTGGGAAGAATCAGAAAAAAAGAGATACATCCTTCTGCATGTGGCTGTCCAATTTTCCCAGCACCATTTATTGAAGAGACTGTCTTTCTTCCAGTGGATAGTCTTTCCTCCTTTATCAAATATTAGTTGACCATAAAGTTCAGGGTCTACTTCAGGGTTCTCTATTCTGTTCCATTGATCTATGTGTCTGTTTTTGTGCCAGTACCACACTGTCTTGATGACCACAACTTTGTAGTACAACCTGAAATCTGGCATTGTGATGCCCCCAGCTATGGTTTTCTTTTTTAAAATTCCCCTGGCTATTTGGGGTCTTTTCTGATTCCACACAAATCTTAAAATAATTTGTTCTAACTCTCTGAAGAAAGTCCATAGTATTTTGATAGGGATTGCATTAAACATATAAATTGCCCTGGGTAACATTGACATTTTCACAATATTAATTCTTCCAATCCATGAGCACGGAATATTTTTCCATCTCTTTGTGTCTTCCTCAATTTCTTTCAGAAGTGTTCTATAGTTTTTAGGGTATAGGTCCTTTACCTCTTTGGTGTATAGAAATGCCATTGATTTCTGGGCATTGATTTTGTATCCTGCCACGCTGCCAAATTGCTGTATGAGTTCTAGCAATCTTGGGGTAGAGGCTTTTGGGTTTTCTATGTAGAGTATCATGTCATCGGTGAAGAGGGAGAGTTTGACTTCTTCTTTGCCAATTTGAATGCCTTTAATGTCTACAATAGCCAAACTGTGGAAGGAGCCTCAGTGTCCATCAAAAGACAAATGGATAAAGAAGATGTGGTCTATATATACAATGGAATATTACTCAGCCATTAGAAACGACAAATACCCAGCATTTGCTTCAACGTGGAGGGACCTGGAGGGAATTATGCTGAGTGAAGTGAGTCAGGCAGAAGGACAAACATTATATGATCTCATTCATTCGGGGAATATAAAAAATAGTGAAAGGGAATAAAGGGGAAAGGAGAGAAAATGAGTGGGAAATATCAGAGAGGGTGACAAACCATGAGAGACACCTAACTCTGGGAAACAAAAAAGGGGTGGTGGAAAGGGAGGTGGGTGGGGGGTGGGGGTGACTGGGTGATGGGCACTGAGGGGGACACTTGATGGGATGAGCACTGGGTGATATGCTATATGTTGGCAAGTTGAACTCCAGTAAAAAATATGTTAAAAAATTATTAAATTGAATACATTTCTTCATTTAGTTGACTTACTTTATTCTATGCCACCAAATGGAATACACCATGTCGCCTCAATAGATCACCTTCTAGTGGACATTCCAGGAGGGGGGTGTTGCTTTGTTGTTCTGTTTATTGCTGCTATTCTAAGCGATGCCTCAGTGATAATTCTTGCTAAATCTTTTTTTTTTAAGATTCTATTTATTTATTCATGAGAGACACACACACACACAGAGAGAGAGAGAGAGGCAGAGACACAGGCAGAGGGAAAAACAGGCTCCATGCAGGAAGCATGATGTGGGACTCGATCCCAGGACTCCAGGATCACCATTCTTGCTAAATCTTGTGACCCTCCTTATTATGTCCACGTGAAGAAACTGCAGCTCCTCAGATTTAAGCGGTCTACAAATCACACTGGTGGCTGGGAACACAGACAATGAATGAGTTAGGATGTATTCCAGGTCTGTGCTTGGCCGAGTGGGAAGCACGGGGCTCTGGAACCTTCCCATCCCACCTTCACCACTCACCCATGTGGGGCTCAGGTCAAGTTACTTCATCTTGGATTCTTTGTCTGCAAAATGGGGTGAAGCCTATCTCTGAGGGGTGTGGTGAGGACCACAGGAGCTAAGGTAATAATGTATTTGGCCCCAACCCTCGCCCATAATTTGTAAGGAAAATGACCTGTAGGGAAAAGAAGGAGGTAACAGAAAACATTGTAACATCACATGGGATTTTGACTTGATTTCAAAATGTTGTCCTGACACTTAGGAAGTGCATTTAATTTATATAATCCTTCATTTTCTTATCTCTGAGCCCCAGAAAATTATATCTCAGTGACTGCATTTCATGAGGATTAAATGAAACCTGTGAGTATATGTGGAATAAGCATCCAGCGAAGCATAAGTACTCAGGAAACAAGTGACTGCCAGGGTGTGGGCTGCTCTGTAGCAGAACTCAGGGGAGCTAGGGTGAGCAGAATGAGTCTAAGGGTCCTCTCCTCCCTGCCACTTCCCCCCTAAATAAGGAAATTTAATTCATGTCGCCCAGGAGAAGGAAATGAAACAAAAATTGGGAAAGGAGCAGATGTGACTCTCAGGTGACACAGTGTTTATTTGATATGGCTCAGCCTCAACTGTCAAATTACTGTATTTGATTTGTGTAAGAAACTCCCCATTCCAAACCAGAAAACTATCCTGGAGAAGAAACAGACTCTTCAGGAAGCCAGTGTTTGTCCACTGGCTCAGCTGACAGGATGGTGACAGAGATGATCTCTTTCCTTCTGGAAATCATACAGGAGATGAGCTCATTCACCGAATGTTCTTGCAGACCAGAGAATAAATCATGTAAGTTATACCATCCTGTAGACAGGAACCCGGAGCAGGCAGTCTAGGGCCTGAACTCCCCTCCTGTCAGGCCTGATCCTGGCCTGAGGCCTTACAGCCAGGCTCACTGAAGCAAAGCTTGCCCCCACATTAGCCTGGTTTCCCAAAGCCACGGATACCGGTGTCTCAGCTGGTGGACAGAGTCAAGGATGTTGCCTCCCCCTACAGGTGGCCGGGGTTTGGCGCAGCTTCCCTTTCTCATGTTTTTCTACTGGAGCACAAAGCAGAGTTGGCCCCACTCCGAATCCCCTTGGAAGGCTTTGGTTGCATATTCTCTTTAGTTTGTCTTGCTCTTTGATGGGCACCCTATTCCCATCTCCCTGGCCACCTTTCTGCACAATTCTCTACATAGTGCATCAGAACATTTTGAGAAGTCCTTTGGCAAGCTGCACCCCACGGCCCCCAGTTTACCCTCAACCAGTGCCCCAGACCAAACCTTTGGTCCCTCTGAATGATTTTCTTTCTTGTTCAATATGATTTCTTAATCTGTGAGCCATTAATAATTAAGGTCTTGATCCTGATATGATATATGACTCTAAAGCACAAGTTGCAAACTCGGCCAAGCCACTTAGATGGGAGGAGATACTGCTTTGAACCTAAAGGATGCTGGTTACAATGGCCACTCAGGCCCCTCAAGCATGCCATTGGCCTCGCTGCCAGAGAAGGGACTAGGCTGTGCTTCTGCTGTGGCCAGGATGACGGAGGGATCTCGTCCTAGATCTGGTGACTTTAATACCTTCGTCACAGTCCTTGATTTTACAGCTTCAATGATACAAGGTGGCTTTTGCTCAAATTAGCCTTTGATCAAGTACTCCTCTGCCATTCTAAGTATGTGGTGCATTTTCTCACTGACCCCAAGAAAGGGAAGAGAAGGCAATGAAGTTTGCCATGTGTCAGACTTCAGACACTGGAAAGACCTGGTGTTGGCTCCTGCCACTACATCTGGAATGGTGTCACAAACAGCAAGAGATCTCAGGAGGCACCAGGGCTCAGGGGGCTGAGCAGCAGCACTGTCTCCTTG
Source organism: Canis lupus familiaris (assembly GCF_011100685.1). Taxonomy (NCBI): domain Eukaryota; kingdom Metazoa; phylum Chordata; class Mammalia; order Carnivora; family Canidae; genus Canis; species Canis lupus. Next base: position 37,599,854 of record NC_049230.1, on the reverse strand, counting down.
GTGACAGAGGCCCTAACTGGGAACCACACTGGGTATCATGCCACCCTACGACACCCAGGAGGGAAGAAGCCACCTTTGTAGATGCAAAGGTGGGAGTCATGAAGGCATCAGATGCCTGGGAGGTCAGGGATGATATGATTCCTCAACTGTTTATGAGTTTCTGCCTTGAAGGCTCACTGGTCACCTCCCTGCAAAAAAGCCCAGTTGTTATGCCTCCCAAAAGACACTCAGATGTATATGGTCCCAGCAGAACCAATCCGAGCTGAATCCATATGGGTGTGTGTCGTGTGTCTTCTCCTTCTGTTTTCCTGCTGATCAACGCATTGGCCAAAAAGCTGAAGCTTATTTCTCTGAATTTTCCTCATTTTTAAATTTTTGTGTTTTTTTCTTTATTAAAGTTACACTTTTCTTGCAAGAGCTAAACCAAAAGGGATAACTCTGCCTACACTCTTACCCTCTTGAAATAATCGCCATTAGTAGCTGGGTGAACATTATTTCAATTTCTTCTATAAGTATGCCGATTTAGACTTATTTTCACATTATGTCCTATTTCACATCATATTACATTATGTACTATATACTGTTTATAAGCAGGCCTGCTTCCAGATATCTGCGTCTGAGTTGCCTTTGTATTCACTGGGTCTTTTCTGATGTCAGGAGCCTACGTGGCTCTCTGCCAAGGCAACCAGGAGTGTGAGGGCTGGAGAACAGTCTATCAGGAGGGGATATGGTCCAATCTACTTCTCAGCTCTGCCCGGATCCCCAAGCCCCACGTAACCCAGGGAGACTTGCTTAGCTCTGCCCACACTTCTCTTTCTTGGGTGGTTAATCCCCATGGTCTCTGCTTTCAGGCTTGTCATTTCTGAGGGATTAGCATGACATGGCACTGTGTGTCTCTACTTTCTGAGCACAGAAACCTCTTCTTTTACTTCATTATACAAGTAATGCATGCCCATATAGAAATACTACTAATAAAAAAGAAATTATCCATCATCCTACCACCTGGACAACCATGTTAACATTTATTTTTTTTTAATTTTTATTTATTTATGATAGTCACAGAGAGAGAGAGAGAGGCAGAGACACAGGCAGAGGGAGAAGCAGGCTCCATGCACCAGGAGCCCGATGTGGGATTCGATCCTAAGTCTCCAGGATCGCGCCCTAGGCCAAAGGCAGGCGCCAAACCGCTGCGCCACCTAGGGATCCCCCATGTTAACATTTAAATAAAAGTTTCCATAATTCACAAATGTGTACACACACACACACTTTTGCAGATTTCACAATGCATAGAGGTTTATTTGTGGTTACTGTGCTAAGCACTGGAAGGATAATTAAGGAGAGGTCTGTGTCCTTAAAGATCTTATAGTAATAGAAACATATAAACAAGCCAACAAAAATCTAGGAAATGAACATGTATTTATGATTTTCACAAATGTGATGTCATCCCTAATCAATAAATCATCCCTAATCAATAAATACAGTTCTACCATATGTTTTAAATGGCTTTATTGTGTTAGTATATAGGTATGCCTTATTTTCCACACCTTGTCCTGCTACACTTAGAAATTCTGTCATTTGAGGCTAAAGTTCTGTAACAAGTACAAGACAAATGTCCTTGAGTGAAATAATATTTCTTTTTTTTAAAAGATTTTATTTATTCATGAGAGACACAGAGAGAAAGGCAGAGACACAGGCAGAGGGAGAAACAGGCTCCCTGCAAGGAGCCTGATGCAGGACTCCATTCCAGGACCCCGGGATCACGCCCGGAGCCAAAGGCAGACACTTTACTGCTGAGCCACCCAGGTGTCCTGAAATCATATTTCTTTAGGAGAAATTCCTAAAAGTGGCATTGCCAAACGTCCAATTGAAAGTTTTGATGTATGTTGTAAATGCCTTCGTTAGGCATTTACACCCCACATATTTGTAACTTAGTAGACAAATGTCTGCTAACATTTTATGTGTGTATTTAGGTATATTATTGATGTTTTTCTGTTTATATTTGTAAAAACACGGAGAAAATTCTGGAAGGAGTAGAATCAGAAACAGTGGATACCTCCTGGGAAGTGGACTTGGTGGGTTCGGGAAAGGGAGACTGACTTTTTACTTTATATAGTTGAGTGTTTTTTGTCTTTTAAAAATGAAAATATATTATGAATATTGGCCCACCAGTAACTTTCCACAGCACTGACCCCAGTGCACTGGTAGGAAGCAGCTGCTTCCCTGGGCAGCATCATGTGCCATTTAGACCTCAGCAACATTGCAAGCCACCGTCAGGTGAGATGGTACTACTGTTAAAACCCAACCCTACAGGTCCCCTCTTAATCTCTCAAAGTTAATATGAATAAATATTATATATTATAATAGTGCAAACTATGCAGATATCTATATATTTTGAATTGAACAAAAGTTTAAACAAATAACAGCCCCCCCCTGCTCTCCTGCCAGGCTTGACAGTTCTCATTTTCTGGTGGTAGGTCTCTGTGTGGAATAGTGCCAAGGACACTGGGACTGTGGGGTTGACTGGCCATGTGTCAGTAGCCGATGCAGCCACGTCTGTGTGCCAGCCCAAGACAATGGTAAGAGCAACACATCCTGTTTGCATACCTTAGACTGACTGGAGGCCTAGTCCTGCCCAGACAATGGCTTCAGGCCCAACATGTGCGTGCACACAATAACACACACACACACACACACACACACACACACACAAGTTGGCTGCAAGGGGGCCAGTGTTACCTCTGTGAAAATTAGAAACGATGTCCCTTCTCCCAGGTCTAGAAGACTATGAAGACAGATAAATAAAATCTTGCTTAGAAGTATTTGTAAACCTTGAAAAACCTGGAAGTAGTCTTAAAACAAAAATGAAAAATCAGTAAGTTACCAAATTATTCCTCAGCAAGGGCCAGAAGGAACATGGGTATGAACAAGTTAGCCTATATCTCACACCCAAACAGAGGTCTGTTCAATCACTCCACCAATCTTCATACCTGCCCAGGCTGATTCTTGCCTGCTGTGGCTGGAAGTTGCTATTTTACCAGAGACACATGTAGCTTGAACATCACCTCATGCTGGAGTCCTCCGAGCAGGGCACTAGGAACCGAAAGCCAGCACACCCCACAGTGAATGATCTCAGGAGCCAGTAGGATGGATGGTCCAGTGACTAGTCTGGAGAATAATGCCCAAGGCAGTGATAACTGAATTGCTCTTCTAGTCACCATTCCTGTGCTCCACAGAGATTGTAAAGAATAGCCTCTTAGCTTTGGGGGTTTAACACCCAACTGGGGATAAGACATGCATTTAGAAAAGGAAAATATTTTATATAATATATCAGGTGTTAGATTTTTTTCTCTAAGTTATTTCCTTATCCTTACAAATAGCCCCAGGAGTGAATAATCTGAGCCTCTAATCCTTGAAGAAACCTGCTGAGACTAATTGCCAAGGATGTAGTAGATTATTATTAGGATGTAGTAGAGCCTGCTTTTAGATCCAGATCCTGGTGGCTCCAAAACACCCTCTTTTTTTCCTATACTTCCTCCAGAAATTATAATTAGGATGTGTATTATCTGGCAACCAACCAATTTGAAAGCATGTATACTCCTTACTCTCCCGTGAAGGGAAGCACTGATAGTATCGGGGCCTTAGGAATAGAACTGGAGGGTTTCTTAACATGGTTAGTGACTTGTTATGGGATCTTGATTAACATTTGGGAGACCGAGAGTTTGAAAGACCTGGACCGATTATGCAGTCTCTCTGTACCAAGTTAATTAAATAGTTCCTAAAATAGAGGCTATGGGTCTTGGGTCCTCCTAAAACTTTGAGAGATTAAGAGGGGACCTGTAGGGTTGGGTTTTAACAGTAGTACCATCTCACCTGACGGTGGCTTACAATGTTGCTGAGGTCTAAATGGCACATGATGCTGCCCAGGGAAGCAGCTGCTTCCTACCAGTGCACTGGGGTCGGTGCTGTGGAAAGTTACTGGCGGGCCAGAAATCTGTGCATATTTCAAATAGGTCCAAATCTAAAATATGTATCATCCTACCCCTTTTCTCTTTTTCATTGAGCTTCACTTTCTCAGTTTCATGAAATCCCAGGGCTCACAAATATTCCCTCTACTATGCCAATACAATGCATGATAGTATAGCCCCAAAGTCCTCGAGCCCCACCCCCATCCCACCACAGCCTGTAGGAAGAAATAAAGTTACATCTAAATGACAACATGGGCTGATACTCCTTAAATGCAGTAAGAATGTAGTATTTCATAACAGCTGTACCACCACCATTATTCACAAAATATCAATAGTGACTTCAAGAAATTAGAAATCTCAAAAAGTGGCCAGCCTCTCTGTTTAGCAGTGCAGTGTGGATGGGGAGAGAGGAGCTGGGGGCAGGAAAGGCTGGACAGGAGAAAGAGATCAAACTGGTTTGTCAAAAGGGATGTGACTGATTAGAATTCACATTACATTAATTAGTTATTACAACAAATAAACTCCCAAGACTTATGGGCTTACTTCAACTGAGGTTTACTCCCTTATGGTGTGAAATCTAAAATGTGTATTCTTGAACAACAGACAGCTTTTTTCTGAGTGGTAATTTGGGGACCAAGCACCTTCCATCTTGATTCACCAATCTCAATACTTGGCTTCCAAGATCATTTGTCTATGTGCTCAGGCTAGCAAGTGGAAGAAAGGAATGCAGGGTTGCGCATGGTAGGAAGGGAGGGGAAGTTGGGCGCCTCACCCTAGAGGTAGTGCATATCACTTCTGTTCACATTCTGTTGCCTAGAACTCAATCACATGGCCATAGCTAACTGTGGGGGAAGGTGGGAACTGTAATGTACTGTTCTCAAGAAGAAGACATGAGTCTACCTGCTGCTCCTGTGGAGGTTGGCCTTCCTGACTGTGGCCAAGGCTGCATAGTACTTAGACATTCCACAGAGCCATCCTTATAAGAAGAATGTTCTTCCAAACAGTTTTTCAAAAGGAAAAACAAAAATGTCTACATAAAAGCTGGATCAACATTTCTGAGAAGCTGTAATAAAAGAAGGCTTGAGGATTCTATGTAAGGTGGAAGGAGGGAAAAAGTTGTTATACTCAGATATGGGGTTTTTCCTGCACCTGAACATGGTAGGAGGCGTTTTTACCTAAGGGAATCTCTACTTGTTAGCATTTCAGATAGCATGACCAGATGAGGAATTCTAAATAATTCTATGAAGACTGGGGGAGAAGTAGAGAGGTTCCCTGTTCATAGACCAGGCTCTGAGCCCTGCAATATTAATTTTTGGATCTAACATCTGGTGAATAGCTATGTGTAAGGAAAAGGCATAACTGTGTGTGGAGGAGAGAGCTTAGGATTTAGATCAGGAGGACCTGAGTAATTAGGAAGTTACTGGAGAGGGCCTTCTCTTCATATGTAATGGCAATAATTGTGGAGAGTACTTTTATTTTTTATTTAATTATTTTTATTTTTTTTTACTTTTTGTTTTTAAGGGGGAGATAGAATGCATATATATAGTAGTTTAAAGATAAATTTATATATACTATTTAAAATAGATATCTATAATATCCAATTTGTATATGTGTATGTTTGTAAAATCTGGCATACAGAGGTGCTCAGTAAGTACCTATTCCCTTTCAGTCCACTCTCTTTCCTTCTGCCATTCACAGTGGCCTCTCTTCTAGGGCACCTGGCTGGCTCTTGTGGAAGAGTTTGCCACCCTTGATCTTAGGGTCATGTGTTCAAGTACCACGTGGGGTGTAGAGATTACTTAAACAAATAAAACTTAGAATAAAAGTGGCCTCTGTTCTTTAACAGTCTTGATTATTAGGTGGAAACTATTTTACTTGGGCTCAGAGAGCTTGTTTGAAGATACACCATTACTCAATATTAAACATGGATCTGTATAATCCTGAAAGGTCAGCTGCCCACATCAGGGCTTAAGCTTCCAAATACCTGTATCTTGACTCAGGTTCCACACCCTGGCCCATCTCAGTGGGAGGAAGGGTAAGGACATCAGCCTCTCTCTGCCCATCTGCATTGTCATCAAAGGAGACTCCACATAGCAATATGGCATGAGGGTGTCCTCTTCCTTGCAGCCCTCCCCACTCTCAGCATAGAGCTTCAGGGTCTGCCCTCCAAACTTGCAAGGTGATTGGCAAATCCAATCAGCCACTGCTTGCCAATGCGAGAACAAGGAAATGGATAGAAGGATGCGGGTACAAAGATGAGCAGGAGGGGAAGGGAGTGGGGAAGGCAGGGGCACAAGGCATTGTATGGGAAGAGGAAGCCCAGGGTGGCATCTCAAGTGCCACCTCCATCTCTACTCACATGCTGTCCTCTTTTCCAGAGCTCCTTTGCAAGGGGCCTCTTCTGCTCCTGCATTCACTGGTATTCACCCCGGCATCTTGCTGCCCACATAGCAATGCTCAAGAGCACTGGTAATATAGAATTCACTTCATTTAAAGAAGCATACACCTGTGTCTGTGTAAAGGAGAAGTGCTCACGTCCAAGGGGTTTCAAAAGGGGGTTGGGAGGTACTTGTGAGCTTCCTGCTCTAGCAACAGCTCTTAGCAATGAGGAGCCTTTCATCCCACAAAGATGGAATGACTTAACCAAGGTCACACAATCTGAGGTGTAAACCTAAGTACATTTAGTTATAAGCAAGAATTCCTTTTTAGAAGTGCCTGGGTGGCTCCATTGGTTAAGGGGCTATCTTCAGCTCAGGTCAGGATCTCAAGGTCCTGGAATGGAGCCTCCTGTCCAGCTCACTGCTCAGCAGGAAGTCTGCTTCTCCCTCTCCTGTTGCCCCTCCCCCACCACTTGTGTGGTCACACTCTCTTTCTTAAATAAATAGATAAAATCTTAAAAATAAAAGAACTTCTTTTTAAATAACACTGACACTGATTCTGAAAATAGCTATAATTATAAGGTGCTTGCTGTCTTCCAGATATGGTGCTGAATTATAAACATAATTCTCATTGAATTCTCATCCCAACACTGTGGGGCAGGTAGTATTCTTATGCTCGCTTTACAGGGGAGGAAACAGAGCCTCCCAAGGGTTCAGTAACTTGTCCCTGGTCACATAGCTACTGAGTGGGAATCAGGGTATAACCCCTGAGCTCAGACTCTTGCCTGCTACATGATCTAGATTTGACACAGCACAAAGAGGACACATGTTTAGCATTCTTCTGAGGATCAGATGTTATCCTCTCCAGGTCACCTCCACCTTGGTCTCACGCTCTAATTGAATAGCTCAGGGAGCAGCAGAGCTGGTATTTGGAGCAGGTGAATGTTCACTAGGCATTGCTGATAATGAGCTCCTTGTCCTGCAAAGGCTCTTATCTGGAGCAAGGACTCTTTGGATGGGGACAGTACCTTCTAAGGTACTATGCTCTTTACCACTTTGAGGAGAAATGATATAAGATTATGACTTAATTGACCCTCATTAGGCAAAACTTGGTCACATGCTACGTTTCCTGACCTTCAGATGGGAATCATGAGCCCACATACAGTTGTTGAATGGATAGTAATATCAGTTAAGTCTTGCAGTCTCTTCATGGTTCAGCATAAAATATGGACAGGTTCTGATTCCCCTTTCTTTTGTGATATTTCCTTAATGAGCTGGTACATTTTTGCATGGGCTGTCTATAAGTGCCCTGCTATTGGGAATAGAAAGCCGTACATTCCTTTTCTTTCTTTCTTCCTTTCTCTTTCTTTCTTTCTTTCTTTCTTTCTTTCTTTCTTTCTTTCTTTCTTTCTTTCTTTCTTTCTTTCTATGCTGTCTATTCATGAGAGACAGAGAGACAAAGACATAGGCAGAGGGAGAAAAAGGATCCTTGTGGGGAGCCTGATGCAGGACTCAGTCCTAGGACCCTGGGATCACAACCCAAGCAGAAGCCACCCAGGCACCCCCATGCATTCCCCTTCATAGAAATTAATTATAATGGTAGCTGCCAGTTTTGAGGACTGTGCCAGAAGTAGATATATGTACATATATGTTTATTTAATTTGCCCACCAAGCCAATGAGGTAGGAATTATAGTGCCTGCTTTACAGATGAGGAAGTGAGGCTCAGAAAGGGAAATTAATTTTCCCAAGGTGTTATAGCTACCAAGTAGTGGAGCCAGAGGCAAACTGGATCTGTTGCACCCTGGAGTCCTCACATTTATGCATTGGGCTATACTCGTATCAGCCTTAGTGAACAGCCAGAAATAAGGATCATATTGCTGTTCCTCAACTCTCTTAAAATCAAAGTTACAGTTTTAGGTGGATGAGTCCTACCTTTAACCTGACTGGGCATCAGAATCCACTGTAGCAAAGCAGTTGTGCTCTGCTAATGAAACCTTAGCACCAGGCCTATTGCCATGTCTTCAAAACCCATTTACCTGTGTCCCACAAAGAAGTCAAAGTTATTTTCTAGGAACTTGGACCTGGCCTGACAGTAATGTGTACCGGTTAAGAGCAGTCTTTGGCGTTTGATCTTAGTTCTGCTGTATTATTTTGGGTATGTTACTAAACCTCTGTGATTTCATTTTCTCACCTGTAAAAGGGAAGTAATAGTGCTCGTCTGTATTGGAAACTATATGGGGTATCTTCCTAATTACAATGGCTCCCTCAATTGTCCCCCCTGAACACACACACATAGGGCCCTCAGGAACTTTGTTTGTATCATCAACAATCTGACCATCAAATTCTCTCCTGCAGCATTCTAAATGTGGGATTGAAAATATCTAGTACTTTTTGGATTGACTTTAAACTTAGGGTTCCAAAGTGGTCACATTTCCTCCAATATATGGCTTGAGAAGCAGGAAGAATCATGGGTGGGGAACCCTTTGAAGGTTGCTGATTTTTTTTTGGGGGGGTGGCAGATTGGGAGCACAATCAAGTTTAAATGCAAACGTCACTCCCCTTGATAGGCCTGGGGGACATTTGCTCAAAATTTGCTTATATAAACAGATTATTTTCTTCGTTTCATACTAGCATGTGTGCTGTTGAATGTTTACCTCTCCCTTTGTAAGAGTAAGTCCACCTTGTTCATACCACATCTCCAGCATTTATACAGGGTGTGATACAGAGTAAGAGATCAATAAGGCTTTTTCCAAAAAAACGTTAAAGCAATTTTTTCATTCACTAATATTAATATTTGCCCACGAACACACCCAGGAAATGACCACATGGAAGGATTCAAATGAAAGTTTATCAAGCTGCAATACCATGTCTGTCCTGCTATTAGTGCCTTTATGGGGCTTCCATTCGGGCAATGAAAAGGTGCACAATGGGTGCTATTCAGACCCATTCTCAACCCCATGCACCAAAACCCCTTCCACTCTCCCACTCTTCTCTCTCCCAACCTTTAGTAAAAACTCCCATTCATTTCTCATTGTCTCTACTATGTGTTCATTTAATGATCATTGAGCAAAGTAAATGCTTATCACTGAGCACAGAAGACAAAATATACATAGGATGACTCCCTCATCCTAGCCATCAGGATATTCACAGAAGAGATATGTAAAAATAATAATAATTAATTGTAATGTAGTGTGCTAAGTGCTATGATCAGACAAGTATAAAGTTACCCCTCCCAGGGTTGAGGAGGGTTTTAGCAGTGATGTTTGCGCTAAGCCTGGCAAGACGTGGCAGGAAAAGAAAGGGAAAAGGTGTTCCAAGTTCAAAGAACAGAGTATGATGTACTGGCAAGGGGCAGCAACCAGAGCAGCCCAGAGTGCCAGGGTGAAGAGGAAGGAAGGAGGCAGGGAAGCCAGCTAGGGCTGCATTGCCAAGGCCCTATTCAGCTCTGAGTAACCCAAAGGACAAACAAAGCATGTGCTTAGGGCACTGGCAAAACAAGGCACCCAAAGTAAAATCAGGGAAAAAAGGACATCTAAAAGGAAACAGGCTTAATTTCAACATACTTTTGAGTTTCATTGAAATTTCAAAATTATTTCAAAATATTTTTTTATTTCAAAGTTAAGCATTTTTTAAAAATTGGAATTGCACATGGAGAACATCATTATAGTTTTTTCAGTGTTTAGGACCTCTTAAATGTTTCTCTCTGGCTCTGACTCTGTTATAGAAATTGGACACCAACCAACTTCAGCTTTGGGATAGGCAGGATTGAGTTGAGGCAGTTGGCAAAATTGCTTTGTGAATAACCTGTAACTGTATTTCTTAACCTACATGGGGTTACTAGCAGTTTATGATGTCAGTTCTTTGCCCAAAGGACCTCTCACTGGTGTCATTTCAGGAACTGTGACAGAGGAAGCATGATAGGGAGGGTCTCTTTCTGTAGCCCTAGAATTAAAAACCAGGGCCCCAGGTAAAATGTCAAGGACTCTACTTGAAGTGATGGGGATTGAAAAGAAGTCAACCCTCTCCCTAGAGCTATAAGAATCTGCAAACTAATCCTGCCATTCCCAAGCAGCCAGTCATCCTTATACGACATCAAATAAGACATCTTATGGGACACAATATTCATGGTCAGAAGTTACATGTGCCTCTGCCCCTACTGCCACTGGGGAGGAAGGAGGGCGTATTCCTCCAAATAAACCAAGGGGAGTATAGGTTTCAGAAAATCACTTATGTAGCTTAAGAACACTTACAAGAAGGGGGAAATGAAATCTCACTCCCAGATGGTTGGTTGCTGTAGCTACCCTGCCCTTCCTCCCTTCTACCCGAGTGCTGCCTGATGAGAGACATCTTGTATGTTGAGAGTTAGGGTTCTCATAAAAGAAGGTGAACAAGATAAAATGAAATCCTATGTCAAGAAAAGGACATATATAGGCAAAGACAACCACAGCTGCCTAAATCAGACCAACCCAGAAAACTAACGGGGCCTCATTCCCACTAGCCGGTGACCTAGGAGCATCCCTGCCGGTTCTCCTCACTCTCTGTCCTCAATACCAGAGACTCTAGGTCCCAGAGCCGGCGGGGGGGGGGGGGGGGGGGGGGGAGAAGTGAAATAGGGGGCTGCACCCTTGCCAATATCCAGTTCTTAATTGTAAATTCTATAAGGGTGTATTCCGTGCCTAGCATGTGCCTGGCCCAGAGGAGACATTTACTTGTGTTGAAAAAGGAATGAGTGGATAAAGTACATGATAAGAGTCAGTGGTCACCCTCACCCACTGCACCCCTTTCTCTGTCACTCACAGCTTTCCTGCTTTAGGAGACTCTTACTCATCTGCCAGAGAAGGGTGTTCCTTTGGCTCAGAGACTATCTTGGGCAACAATGAGGCCTTACTCAGGAGACCTACTGGTGTGAGTTCTTCAGAAGTAGTTTCTGGGCAGGGCTTAGGTTCTCATCCCTAGTCCCACCCCTGGCCTTGTGTTCCGGCTCAGTGGGTGGAGGAGCATAAATTTCAGCTGTTCTCAGTCTTGCTGCCTTTTTACCGAAGACTTCCGACAGCAACATGAAGTTGGGGGGCTTCCTCCTTCTGGTGATGCTTCTCACCCTCAGCTCAGAGGTACAGGAGCTCCAGGCTGCGGTAAGACCATTGAGACTTCTAGGTGAGTCTGGGCAGAAGGCAAGATACTTGAGTCCAGGAGCCACCTTGACTGCTGTACCTCTCTCCTTCTGTCTCCATTATTCCCCCTCCTTTTCTTGGCTGGTTCCTGTGGCTGGACTCGCCACTCTTCCCTTTTGCTCCCCCATCAGCCACCTGCCATCTTCCCCAGTGTCTCTTTCCCCCCTGGATTTCTTGGTCTCTTGCTACAAATAGATCAGATCACTAAAGAACACATTTTCTTAATCATGTTAAATGTGAATCATCTCATTCTACACTTTTCCCTTTACTACCAACATTCTCAAGGGAGCAGTCTTAACTCTCTGCCCTTACTACTCCACAACTCATTCCTTTACCCCTTGAAGACTGAGTGTCACCATTCCTGTCCCCAGCAATCTCCAGGAATTTCACTCCCAAGATCTGCTGGCAAATCTGCAAATCTCTTGGCTCTCCTCAGCAGTGAAAATCTGTAACTCCCTCAATCCTTAAACTTTCTTCTCTCCTGGATTATCTTCACTGTAGCCCCCTTCTTCTCCCTAAAGATTCTTGGATTCAACTCTTAACTCCTCTCTCTCCCTTGCTGTCCTCCCCCCACTTTAAACCAGTTGCCAAATACCATCCGTTCTTTGAAATTGTTTCTTGCGTGTGCTCCTTCCTCTCCATTCCCCTTTGCCACACAGCAAGTCCGGCCCTGACTACCCCATGCTTGGGCCAACACAGTAGTTTCCTGATAGCACTTCCTGGTCCTTGATTGCTTCTCAGGTTTGCTTGCTCACTGAATCCTGGTCCATTCTGTGTCCTCACACCAGAATAGTCTTCTTAAGTGAACTGCAGGCATATCCCTCCCTTGGCCTACCAAATGAAACCCAAACTCCTCAGGTCCTCAAAATCTGGCCCTGGTAACTTTATGTCCTGCCTCCTTTTCCTGCCTGACTTCCAACTGCCCCCTTATCCTTATCCCACCTTGCATTTATTTGCCAGTCCTCCTGTATTCCTTGTATTTTAGACAGAGGAATGAGGAGATGAGGCACCAGGGTGCCATATTTAAGGAGGTGGTCACTCTCAGGGTTGTACAAATGCTTCCTTAAACTAGGTGCCTTGCACACATCTTCCCACTCCAGGCCCTGTTACATTTCCCCTTGTGAACTTTTTCTAGTAATTCTTTTCTCTTCTACAAGACTCTACCACCACTACCCGCCTCAATTCTGCCTTAAAAAGATTCCTATACTTCAAGACTCACCTTTTCTGGTTTATCTAATTGGAAGTAATGTCCTCTCTCTTCTGAGCCCCTTTTCCTTTGCATGAAACCTCTCAGGACACTTGTCACATACTGCCTTGTTTTTAATATTTTGAATACAAGTCTTCTCTCCATTGTTAGATTCTAAGCTGCTCTACTTTATATCTTTATATTTTCTGAATAACTTAGCTCTATGCTGTGTGCATAGTAAGAAATGAACAGATTTAATGAATGACCAAACTATTATGAGTGAGGACAAAATCTGCAATCTTTTCACCAATACATAACAACAGAGAATAAAAGCATGGAGGTGTTGTATTGACTTTCTCTGAGGTCTGCAAGTATATTGTAGACATTCCACCAGGCCCCCTTCTTACAGTCTTACACTGCTGGTCATCACAGCATTCTTTTCCTTCTGAGCCTGGACAAGGTATCCCAGCCTTCTCAACGTAGCATCGGATAGTCATCTCTACTGATCAGAGTTGACACTGGAGAATGAATTTCATTTTCCCTGCTGGATCCAAGAGCTCCATTTTACAAATGAGGAAACAAAAACCCAGAGAAGTCCAGACACAAAATCAGGTAGAGAAACTCCTGATATTGGTTGAGTAGAAGCAAAAGCACAAGCACAACAGAAGCACAGCATACGTTTGTCCAGAGCTCTGCATACATTTAACTAGAAGTTCTTGTGGAGTCTTAACCAGCTTCTTGGACCTACTTCACTGGTTCTTAAAGACTATCTTTGAGGCTCTGGGAACCTGGGGGGCTTCCACTCAGGTCAGGAATGACTCCTTGAAATTGGGAGATGTGCTCTTCATGTTAGGGTCTATTTCATCATGTGGGACAGCAGAGGGAACTTGGCCTCGGGCCAGGCAGGTCACGATTTAATTCCACTTCTGTAACTACTAATAGGGGGGATTCACCTCGGTGCACCCCAGCTGCCACAACTGTAAGTCAGATTCATCCTGCAGGGTGACTGCAGGGCACCCTTGACGACATTTGGTGAATATGTTTCCTGTCTTCTGTCCCTTTTCCTGCAGAGGAGTGAAGTAAGGACATATGAATGGGCTTCTTTACACTTCTCTTCTGCAAACACAGTTATTCTCTTCTTTAAAATAGGCCTTCCTTTATTGTGAGAATGTGAATGCATTGTTTTTACCTAAAATATAGAAGATGTTAATGAGTATTGTTCTGTGAGTAATCATTTACAAATTCCCTTATTTACTGAACTAAAAGACAAAAGTGGAACTGGTTCTTTCAATCAGTCCTCTCTGATAACTGTGCTTAAAGCAGGGTCATTTTCAGCTGGTCTGTTCTGACATAGGAACCTGCGTTGAGCTCTGCACAAATGACGAGGATTGTGATCTAGGAGAGCACTGTGTCAGCAATGGGTGTGGCCACATCTGTGCTCCAGCCTAAGGACAGGTAAAAACATCAGGCCCTTCCCTTCTTCCTCAAACCTCATCCAAGCTAGATAGGTTGGCTGTGATGGGACTTTCCAGAAGTGGGTGGGACAGAAGCCTGTCTCTGTGCCCTCTCCCTCTTATACCTTTCCCAAGAAAAGGAAGTATCTGTCACTGGATGGTGGCTTCCAAACCTTTAAAATAATTTCATTACCCAGTATATCCAGGACAGAACTCAGACTATTTATTTGAACAAAAAGAATATAAAAATCAGTCACATTATCCCCTACTCCCAAATGATGTCTGCTTAATACTTTGGTGCATATTTTATTTTTTAATTTTTTAAAAGATTTTATTTATTTATTTTATTTATTTATTTTATTTATTTATTCATGAGAGACACAGAGAAAGGCAGAGACACAGGCAGAGGGAGAAGCAAGCTCCCTGCAGGGAGCCTGATGTGGGACTCGATCCCAGGATTCCAGGATCATGCCCTGGGAGGAAGGCTCAACAGCTGAGCCAACCCAGGCGTTCCTGGTGCATATTTTAAACACACATGCAAATATATAATACATAAATTGAAATGAGATAATCTTGTGTCTATTTTGATTTCTTAATTATTTCACTTAGAAATAGTTGGTGAACGATCTTTAACACCAATCTTCTATACCATCACCTTTAACAGCCTTATAGAATTCCATCATATATGCTCATATACTTAGTAATCTCCACTAATACACATTTAATATGTTTATTGTTTATGTTATTAACATGGTTATAATGAATACTAAATTGATGTACATGCCCTTAGTAATTTCCTTGGGATAAATTCCAAGAATTATAATTTATGACCAAAGACTATGTTCATTTTAAGCCTCTGATGCACACTGCCAGATGGACCTAGGAGAATCCCTCTTCTGTAGAAATATTTCAGGATTTTCACATGATAGTTTCTTTATTTTCAGTAGCCATCCAATGAAAAAAAATGCACAATGAAAAGTTATCATGATTCAGTCTTGATTATAAATTAAATTGTATTTATTAACTAATGTAATATTAACACAAGAGAATCAACATAAACTTTAAGTTACCCATTTGTGTTTAGAAGGTACTATCTATCCAATCCATCCACAACATTTGGGATGCTTTTGGCCTTGCTGGCTCTTTGTAGGTGCTTATTGATTCCAAGAACTGGGAACTGTCACCTCAATTGCCTTCTGTAATTTCAGGTCCCCAAAACAGCAGGTCTCATGTATAATTTTTTGGTCCATTTTTCAGATGAAGATTTATCTTAAGGCTCATCCTTCTCTAATAATTTCTCATCGCTTCCTATCTTCAAAGATATGACCAGAACTCCTTGACCAGGAAGACAGTTGAAAATGGGGGCGTGTGTGTGGAGATTACAAGAGATGTGTTGGGGAAAGGAAAAAGAGTCATTTCTTTTAATAAATCATCATTGTTAAAAGCACCCACACTGCTTGCATTGTTATTTGATTAAGGGTGATGATAAAGTAGAGGACAGAGTGGGAGACAGATGACATTTATCAAACACTTGGTATGCAACTGTGTTATATTCTCCACAAGCATCAACTAATTTATCCTTACAACTACCTTGTGACTATGCTTTTCATCAATGCCATTTTACATATAAGGATGCTGGGGCTTGGAGAGATTAAATAATTTGTTCAAAGTTATATGGTAGATAAGTTTCAGGGCCTTACCTCTAATCCTGTGTCAAACTCCAGGGCCTATGCATTATAGCGTCGTAGTTAGGAGCTCTGGCTCTGAATTTCAAACTCAGATCCACTACACAATTGTGTGACTTTCAGCAAGTGTCCTAACCTTTCTGTGCTTCAGTTTTCTGATCTGTATAACAATATATACCTCATAGAACTACAAGGACAAAAGAAGTTAGTTCATGTAAAGTACTTGGCATAGTGCCTGATACAGAAAACATTCAATAATGTTAACTACAATTGTTATGGTTATTATCACATAGTTGGGCTGATGGCCTTAGTGCTAATTTTATAGGACTCTAGAACAGAAGTCTAGGAAAATCCTCCTTCCTAGCCTATCCTAGTTCAGCTGGATCCTGAAAGCCAGCCCCTCTCTTCTGGTTTTCCCCATTATAAAACATGGGTGGTAAAGATAGAGATGCAGTAAAACAATGGGGCACCTGCACCCCAATGTTTATAGCAGCAATGTCCACAATAGCCAAACTGTGGAAGGAACTTCGGTATCCATTGAAAGATGAATGGATAAAGAAGATGTTATATATATATATATATATATATATATATATATATATATGTAATGATGTTATTGTGTTATATATATAACATTTATTTTTTTATATATAACATTTATATGTTATACATATTATGTTATATATGTAACTATATATATATATATATATATATATATATACACACACACACACAATGGAATATTACTCAGCCATTAGAAACGACAAATACCCATCATTTGCTTCGACGTGGATGGAACTGGAGGGTATTATGCTGAGTGAAGTAAGTCAATTGGAGAAGGACAAACATTATATGATCTCATTCATTTGGGGAATATAAAAAATAGTGAAAGGGAATAAAGGGGAAAGGAGAGAAAATGAGTGGGAAATATCAGTGAGGGTGACAGAACATGAGAGACACCTAACTCTGGGAAATGAACAAGGGATAGTGGAAAGGGAGGTGGGCGGGGAGGTGGGGCGACTGGGTGACGGGCACTGAAGGGGGAACTTGACAGGATGAGCACTGGGTGTTATGCTATATGTTGGCAAATTGAACTCCAATAAAAAAATATACAAAAAAAAAAAACCCATGGGAGGTAAAAATAGACTTACAATTTCTTGTCTATGTTCTTCACAATCACAACTGGCCTGGGTTGTAGTCTGAATTTGGCCAATTTACTGCCTGTGTGGCCCTTGACAAACCATATTTTCTTTCTTTAAGACATCTAAACTTTTCTTATCTGTAAAAAGGGGGAAATAACAGTATCTATCTGATTTGGAAGCTAAGATTTATAGAACCCAATAGTTTACAAAGTATTTTCACAAAGATCCCATTTGATTTCCACATCAACCAACAGATGAGAAATAGGAGGCTCTGAATAAATGGTGAATTTATTCAGTCTTCTTGCAAGTATTGGGAGGTGTCTACCATGACTCAAGTGCTGTGCTAGCATTGGGGATACAATAGGAACCAGATAGACAATTTGTATGCCTTCACAAATTTCACACTCTAGAGGAAGAAACAGATAATATAATAATAAAGAAGATAACTATACATTATGGTAAATTTTCTCAAGGAAATAAACAAAGATGAGAATTAGAAGGGGAAGGAGGTAAAGCCTACTTCAGTTAAAATAATCCCGACTCTAATGAGGTGATTAAAATAGTCTTGACAGAGTTCCAAAACATGAAAGAGGTGATATTCCAGAATAAGGCTCCAAATCACCTTATGTGCAGAATTTATAAAAGGAAATTGGCCGTGAACATGCTTAACATCTTTAAAGCCCCAAGGTCACTGTAGGATTAAAAAATATTGAGAATGAGGAGGAGTCAGCAAAAACAAGAGGGCAGTCCATCGTCTTTGTACTGCTTGCGAACGTGCTAAGCACGTACACTTTCTTCCAGCACCCAGGCCAGTATTGAGATTGGTTCTCTGTATGAAGGAAACAACTTCTTTACCTCAATTACTCGTGCCCAGTTTGAAGAATTAAATGCTGACCTATTCCATGGCACCCTGGACCCTGTAGAGAAAGCTCTTCAGGATGCCAAGCTGGACAAGTCTCAGATCCATGATATTTTCCTGGTGGGTGATTCTACCCATATCCCCAAGATTCAGAAACTTCTGCAAGATTTCTTCAATGGAAAGGAACTGAATAAGAGTATCAACCCTGATGAGGCTGTTGCTTATGGTGCAGCTGTCCAGGCAGCCATTCTTTCTGGTGACAAATCTGAAAATGTTCAAGACTTGCTGCTATTGGATGTCACCCCACTTTCTCTTGGCATTGAAACTGCTGGAGGAGTCATGATTGTGCTCATCAAGCACAATATTACCATTCCTACCAAACAGACACAAACCTTTACTACCTACTCTGACAACCAGCCTGGTGTGCTTATTCAGGTCTATGAAAGTGAGCATGCTATGACCAAGGATAATAACCTACTTGGCAAGTTTGAATTCACAGGCATACCTCCTGCCCCTGTGGCATTCCTCAGATTGAAGTCACTTTTGATATTGATGCTAATGGTATCCTCAATGTGTCTGCTGTGCATAAGAGCACAGGAAAAGAGAACAAGATTACCATCACTAATGACAAGGGCCACTTGAGCAAGGAGGACATTGAGCGCATGGTCCAGGAAGCTGAGAAGTACAAAGCTGAAGATGAGAAGCAGTGAGACGAGGTGTCTTTCAAGAATTCACTTGAGTCTTATGCATTCAACATGAAAGCAACTATTGAAGATGAAAAACTTCAGGGCAAAATCAATGACGAAGATAAACAGAAGATTCTTGACAAGTGCAAAGAAATCATCAACTGGCTTGATAAGAACCAGACTGCAGAGAAGGAAGAATTTGAACATCAGCAGAAAGAGCTGGAGAAAGTCTGCAACCCCATCATTACGAAGCTATATCAGAGTGCAGGAGGCATGCCGGAAGGAATGCCTGGAGGCTTTCCTGGTGGTGGAGCTCCTTTCTCTGGTGGTGCCTCCTCTGGGCCTACTACCATTGAAGAAGTTGAATAAGTCAACCTGATGACCGGTCTAGCATTGTTCCACACATTTGAAGGACCCAAATTTGTAGCAAATTCCATGGCAGTTTTAAAGTCAAGCTTCTATAGTAAATATACTGGGCATTCTTGATATGTGAATATGGAATATGTGCACAGAGAAAGGAAATAAACATTGCACTTTATAAGCACTGTATTGTTAAGTGGAAAATGCAATGTCTAAATAAAACTGCATTTAAAATTGGCACCAAAAGAGAGAGAGAGAGAGAGAAAATGAGGAGGAGTTAGGATGTGTGAGGAGATTTTTTTGGAAGAACTTTCGCCAAGGTTTAAGTTCCACAGTTTAGGAGTGGCTATCATTTAAATATGAGCCAATGAAGAGGGGCTCTCAGGGCTTCCCCCTAGAGCTTGATAAATGTTTTCTTCAGTTGGTGTCACTAAAGGGTAGGAATGTTCATTTCTTTGTCTGCCATCTGCAAGGGTATATTCCATCAGAACTCAACAGAATGGTATCGTTATACTTACAATATCTGGGTCATTTAGTCCTGAGTAACAGTATATGTGGGCTATCCACGTTACAAACTAAGATAAGCCACACTGAACCCAGATCTTTCCACAGTCTACGTCACATCACCTCCACTGTGGTAATGACACAGGTCTCACATCCTTCTAACACAATGTGTTGGAAATATCTTGTGCACTGCTTCAAATACTCTTGGCCTTACACTCTCATTTTAATCAATCCCTACAGCAACCAGTTTCTGTCAGGCATCTACTAGTTTAGCACAAGGTAACTTGTCAGAGACTTGCCTTGGACTTGTACCCTATACCTCTCACTTTTGCCTCAGGGCTTCTTCGTGCAACAAGAAACTCCTGCAGGAACCACCACCCCCAATGCATGCTCAAATAAGAAGCACTGGAGAACTGATGCTTGGTGGGGTAATGCTTGACAACAGAATTCGAAGAATTCAAAGACTAACAGTTATATGCTTCTATCTCCATTCCTCAGGAGGGGACTTCTTAGAAAACGGCCAATTCAATAGTACATATAGGTACCGATTCCCCTTTCTTCCCTGTTCATTCCTGAATAAATCACTCATACATCAACATCATCTAAGGTTCAGCTTTGGGAGAAATCAAACTAACACATCGTGATTAGGTTTCAGCTCCTGATCTTCTCTGAGCAAATGTTTGAATATCACAAATACACACGTTCCCAAGAATATGCAATAATATACAAGCACAATGGAATCTAAATCCAAACAAAAAATTAATATCTCTCCCCAAAGAAGTCTAAAGTCTTCAGACAACAAGCTCTTCTATAGCCTGCCACCAACTGTGACTGCCAAACAAAGTGTTTTAGTCTCAGGATAAAACATGCACATTCAGGTGACTTCAAGGTTTTCCCTAAGAACCATTGATAAGAATCTGCTTTATATTTGCATAATTCAAAGGCCCAAGAGATGACCAAGTGTAAATTTTATGCCTTCACCTCTTGGGTGACTAAAAACCGTTAACAGCTTTTATTTTATTTTTAAAATATTTTATTTATTTATTCATGAGAGACACAGAGAGAGAGAGAGAGACAAAGACAGAGACACAGGCAGAGGGAGAGGGAGAAGCAGGCTCCATGCAGGGAGCCCGATGTGGTACTTGCTACTCAGGACTCAATCCCGGGATCCCGCCCTGGGCCAAAGGCAAGCGCTAAACCACTGAGCCACCCAGGGATCCCCTTTTACAGCTTTTAAAATGGCTATTTCTTTTCCAGTTTTTTGCTTTTAAGAATACAGGAAATCTCGGGGTGTCCAATCTCAACCAGGTCAAACCTTTGCAGGTTATATTTTTACATGACTTGGTTTGAACTTCAAATGACTTGTGTGGTGAAGCGCAAGATCTAAAGGAGGATGCACAGCCAGCTGCAATGAATACTGGGAAATGTACCCCTTATTCGGGGTGCTTTTGTGCCCAAGAATCAAGGGCTCTCACAAGATATGAGAAGAGGCCAAGGATGTCGTAGAACTAGCACTTTCTGCTATTGCCACCAACAGCAGCCCTTCTCCAACTCCAACCCGCCTGAAACGCTAGTACTACTAAATAGGCCTGTCAGCCCTTCCCAGGAACACACTTCCTAGGAGGACAGGGCTCCACTTTTCAGTCGGGGCTCAAAAACAAGTGGGAGATGAAAAAGCCTCCCAGCTAATTCCGCACAACCATTTGCAAAGCATCCCGGAGAGAATCCCGGGTCTTTCAATAGGAGCCTGGCCTAAAGAAGTAGTTCCGGAGCCGGCGCGCGGAGGCGGGGATGCCCCGGAAGTAGTTCTCTGTTGTCCTACGTAGGCAAGATGGCGGCGGTACAAGTGGCCGGCTCCCTCCCGGGTGAGCCGACGCGGGAGGTGCCCCGAGAGCCACCACCGCCGGAGCAGAGCAGTGGGTTCCGCTGCTTGTCGGCCAGGCTCTGCGCCCTGCGCCCGGATGACAGCAGCTCCGCCCGGACCGAGATCCACCTGCTCTTCGACCAGCTCATCTCTGAGAACTACAGCGAGGGCGGCGGCGTGACCCCCGAGGTAGGCGCTGTGCCGGGTGGGGCGGCCTCGTCCCGCCTGCCGCTCCCGTCCCGCCCGTCCCGTCCGTCCCGCGCCTGCTGCTCGTCCCGCCTGCCGCTCCCGGCTTTTCCCAGCCGCGCTTCGCGTTACTTAGTTCTAGGCTCGTTTGTTCCCCACCCCGGACCGTGGCAGCCTCTGCCCTCCTGTCTCTGGAAGATCCTGCAGTGCTTGGCAAACTCGCATCCTGCAAAACCCCGCTTGATGACTTCTCTGATAACACCGCAGGTGTCATCCCTAGTCCCACCTTCCGGTCCCCCAGCTCCACTCTTTGCGTACAAAATACTTTGTATATAGGGACGCATGGTGGCTTAGTGGTTGAGCATCTGCCTTCCGTCCAGGGTGTGATCCCGGGATCGAGTCCCGCCTGGGGCTCCCTGCGGGGATCCTGCTTCTCCCTCTGCCTGTGTCTCCGCCTCTCTCTTGCTCTGTCTCTCTGAATAAATAAATAAGGTCTTTAAGAAAAACAAAACCCCAAATACTTCTACCATATATAAAGGGACCATATATATAAGTATATAAGTCAGTATATAAGTATATAATAAGTATTATATCATATATATAAGTATATAAAATCCACTTCTACCATTTCGTGTACTGTCCCGTGTACGATTCTGGGAATCTTACAGTGTGGGTATTATTAGATCTACTTTACTGATAAAAATACTGAGGCACATAAAGATCCAATGTCATACTGCTGGCAAAAAGGCAGAGGTAAAATTGGAGCCTAAGGCCGTCACATGGTCCCTACCATTTTCTGTTCCTTCGTGCTAGCTCTTCCCTCTCAAC
Organism: Canis lupus familiaris; assembly: GCF_011100685.1. Taxonomy (NCBI): domain Eukaryota; kingdom Metazoa; phylum Chordata; class Mammalia; order Carnivora; family Canidae; genus Canis; species Canis lupus. The sequence goes on along the minus strand of NC_049230.1, from coordinate 37,577,585 downwards.
CTCGTCTTTAGAAGTACTCTGACTCTGCGTAAAAGTAATAGTCACACACATCAGGCCTTGGATACTACTTACTGAACTCCCAGAACTCTTGATTCAGTCATACCACTGCCTCTGGTGCTCACAGGCACCTCAAACCTGACAGTTCCTAAAAATGAGTTACACTGTCTTGTAGGCACATTGTATCCATAACCCATCCCATCCCCCAACGGAAACCTGCGGAGTTCGCCAAGTCACAGTGGCACAAACACTGGTGCTTGCCCTTTGTCCCTCCCAGATCTATCCAAGTCGAGTTTTTCAGATTCTATCTCATAAATATTTCTCATCCCCTTTTCTGTGTTCCCATTGTCAGGGCCTTAAGCCTTCAGACAAGAGGACTCTTTCCTGAACCTTTCCACTGATCTCCTCAAACTTCTCTTCTGGTTCCTCCTGTCTAGCCCTCCTCCAAACCATTCTTTGCTCTGCTGCTTAGAGTGATCTTTTCTTTCGTGGGGTGGGGGGGGGAATTCTGATTAGAAAGGCAAAATTCAGATTTGGGAAGATCTTCAGTACATATTGGTAGATGGTCAGAGCAAGGTCCAGAATGGTTCATTGCAGCATGACACCAATATAGGGTAAGGAGCACGTTGAACAGAATATGTACGGTTATCGATGTAAAGGGTTCAAAACAATGAATGGAAGAGTTTACAACAAAATGATAGTGTGTGTCACTAGGTGGTGGAGTGGAATTAAAGGGGTACTTGGGAACTTTTGCTTTATTGGTATAATTTGATATTTTTATATCAAAAAATATGTGCATTTCCAGTATCCTGTCACTTCTTTTGTGCCCTGTGTGCAGTCATTTTAAACCTGCTATTCCTCAAGCATCTACTAGTGTTTCACACCTACTGGTATTCTAGGTCTTTGCACACCATTCCCTTTGCTTGCAGTGTCTTTTATTGCTTTGTCTGGCAGATTTTAATCATCCTTCAGATCATTCGAGATTATGCTTTAAAATCACTTCTGTGGGCTCCTGGGTGACACAGTGGGCTAAATATCTGACTCTTAGTTTTGGCTTAGGTCATGATCTCAGGGTCCTGGGATTGAGCCCCACATCGGGCTCTGTGCTCAGTGCAGTCTGCTTGGGATTCTCTCTCCCTCTCTCTCTCTCTGCTGTCTCTCCTCTCTCTCTCTAAAATAAATAAATGCTTGTGCTGTCTCTCTGTCTCTCTCTAAAATAAATAAATCTTTTTTAAAAAGCACCTCTGTAAGACCTCTCTAATTACCATTTCCCCACAGAGTTTGCACTTAATTCCTTCAGCATTTAATTCACTTTAATTATTTGTGAGTATTTCTGTCTCCCTCATTATGAGCTCTTTAAGATTCAGGAATATGCTTGTTCACCTTTGGAGCCCAAAGATCTAGCATGCTACCTAACACATAGTAGGTGCTCCAAACCGTTTAGTTCAATAAATATCAGTGGACGAATGAATAGTGTGATTTACAAATAGGTGGCCCCCCCTTTTTTAGAATTACCTAGTTTTACAATAAATTTATACAAGTGTCATTTCTGATTTTTCCCACTACCATTGAAAATATGGTTTACTTACTTTTTCTTTTTTAAGATAGAATGAATGAGTTCTATTTTTTTAATTAAAATTTTTTTAAAATTCCCATATAGTTAACATAGTATTATATTAATTTTGGGTGTACAATACAGTGATTCAACAATTCCATACATCACCTGGTACTCTTCACAAGTGCACTCCTTAATCCCTATCACATATTTCACCCATCCCCCTATCCATCTCCCCTCTAGTAACCATTAGTTTATTTCTATAATTAAGAGTCTGTTTCATGGTTTGTCTCTCTTTTTTTCCCTTTGCTTGTTTTGTTTCTTCAATTCACAGATGAGTGAAATCATACGGTGTTTGCTTTTCTCTGACTGACTTATTCTGCTTAGCATAATACTGTCTAGCCCCATCCACAACATTGCAAATGGCAAGATTTCATTCTTTTTTATGGCTGAATAATAGTCCTTTTTTTTTTTTAAGATTTTATTTATTTATTCATGACAAACATAGAAAGAGAGAGGCAGAGACACAGGCAGAGGGAGAAGCAGGCCCCACGTAGGGAGCCTGATGTGGGACTCGATCCCAGGTCCCCAGGATCACACCCCTGGCGGAAGGCGGCGCTAAACCGCTGGGCCACCGGGGCTGCTCTCCATTGTGTATATAAACCACATCTTTATCCATTTATGGACATTTGGGCTGCTTCCATACTTTGGCTATTCTAAATAATGCTGCTATAAACAGGGATGCATGTATCCTTTTGAATTAGTGTTTTTTTTTTATCCTTTGGGTAAATAGCCAGTAGTGCAATTGCTGGATCTTAGGGTGGTTCTATTTTTAATTTTTTGAGGAGCTTCTGTACTGTTTTCCAAGTGTCTGTGCCAGTTTGCATCCCCATCTACAGTGCATGAGGGCTCCTTTTTCTCCACATCCTCACTAACACTTGTTGTTTCTTGTGTTTTTTATTTTAGCCATTCTGACATGGCTAAAATGTGTGCAGTGTGCAGTGATGTGTGCAGTGATGTCTCATTGTAGTTTTGATTTGCATTTCCCTAATAATGAGTGATGTTCAGCATCTTTTCATGCATTTATTTGCTACCTTTTGGTATTTTTAACTTCAATGTGTGCTTTTACATTCTAGAACCCTTTCTTTGGTTATTTAATTGCACTCTCTACATATGTAGAGGCTGGAGTCTTTAGCCTGATAACCATATTGAGTCTTTTACTTTTTTAGCACATCCTATTTCTGTGGTATCATTTAATTTTTTTTCCTACTTTCTGCTGCAGATTTCATCTTTCCTCATTTTGAATGTGAACGTTCACTTTCATTTTTCCATTTGGCCATGTTGGGTGGGGGGGTGGGGGGGCTGGTTCTTCAATTGATTGATAGGCATATTGCCTTTTCATTGTCTTTTTTTTTTTTTTTTTGGTAGGATGTCAGTACTCTTCTTGTCCAAGCTTGCCGACTGGTGCCTCTTAATCAGAATCATCTTGTTAGCAAAGTGTCTCAACTTATCCACCATTTACTTAACAGATTACAGGTAATCATTGTATGACTTTAGAATTCATCATGAATTAACCCTTCGAAATACTACATCTGTATTAGATATGATAGGCTAATCTTTTGAGAAACTAAAAAAAAACAATTCCTTACTAAGAATGATACTAAATAAAATTCTGACCCAAAAAATATGCTGTACAATTCTAGAAGTTTGTCCATTAGAGGTGTCTCTTTCTGTTTGTTTCAGGAAACCAATATCACTGAGGCCCCCAGGTTTTAGGATTTTTTATGGAAGATGTATCTGACCAAGACATATCTAAGAATAATTTGAAACAATCCCCTACTCCTTTCCTTCTGATATTTATTCCCCTTTCCCAAAGGTACCATTTTTGTGGTCTACTTTTGCTTATCATAAAACATAAGAAGTAGCTTGAGAACAAGAGGACACTAGATAAAAGACCCTTGTTATTTATATCAAGATCTGTACTGTAATTCCCCTTTCTCCAAAACCTTTTTAAATAAATCCTAAATAAATCTCATCAGAAATTACAGCTGTTATCCTACCATAAGATACCCCATGAGTATGTGAATATAGTTAGCACAAAACTTACAGTTAGCATGATGCAATCTAGAATTCTTTTGGCTGCAAGAAACAGAAAAGCCAATCTAGAATACCTTAAAAAAATTTTTTTTTAATTCTCTCATCTCATAACCCCCAAAAGAGGCACTCTAAGGGGGAACTGAGTAATGAGAAACTTCCTGATATTTTCCATTTGCTATCAGTGTCTGGGTCATCCTCAGCTAGCATCTCTCATAGTCAGGATGGCTGCCTCAGTTCCTGGAATCCCATGTGAAATAAATAACACCCCACAGAAGCAAAAGAACAATTTATTTTGTGTCCCTTTGATTTAAGAACGAGGCACCTTGTCCTCCACACTATCCATCAGACCTCCCCTGATATCTGGCTGGGGAGACCTAGGTCATATGAGAACCCCTCTATACCCGCCTGTTCAGGGGAATGATATTACCATGAGTGGCTTAAACCAGGGGTCAACTTGTCTGCACATTGGAATCACCTGAGGGCTTAAGTTCCCTAGATGATTACAATGTGCAGCTCAACTCTTATATCAGGGTTTCTTAATCTCAGCATCATTAATATTTTGGATCAGATGATTCTTAGTTGTGGGGGGCTTAGTTGTGCATTGTAGGTTTTTAGCAGCATCCCTGACTTCTCAGTAGGCTTCTAATTTTAGAAGCCAGTAGCATGCCTCCAATTGTGACAGTCAAAAATGTCTACAGTCATGGCCAAATGGGCAAAAAAATCTTATTTCCCTCAGAAATAACATCGCCCCTGTTAGAGAATCATTGTCTTAGCTAATTGGAATTTACCGTCAGGTCTCATGTGTGAGAGATGAGCATTCAAATAAAATCAGTACTCTGCCAGCAAGAGAGAGCAGATGTAGGTAAACAATGTCTGCTATGTCTCCTAAATGAGATGAGGCTATTTTCAAGTTTAGAATTTTTCACACTGATATGGTGGCTTCTGAATGTTTATTATTCTCAGGTATATTAGTACTTTGTAATACTGGCAGTTGGAAAAATTCCTGATCACATATACCTACAGCCCTTAACCAACTTTCTAGCTTTTGATGACATTTTATCTCAATTATTCATGAATTGATACTTTGATTAGCTGACATTGCCCCAAAAGGATTATAAATTCCTTGAGGACAAGGATATGCCATCTCTTCCTGCTGTATTTCCCATATCATAGTGAGACATAGTAGCTATTTAGCAGACATAGCATTTACATGTAGAAGACAATTTCATTGGCTTGAGTCTTATATGTATGGATTTATAGCTGCCAGTGTCCGGTTAGCTCAAGGAAAATTTACAAGGACTTTGCTAGATTCTACTTTGAGTGGAAGGAGTAAAGGGGAGGAAATGAGCAAGGCCCTGGGCCAAGGAGAAGGCCTTGTCTTGATCAAACTTTCAAGGCCTTTAGAGTTGATCTTTTTGACCTCAAAAAGATGGACACATGTGCTCTCTTTCATAGCCTGATTTAGATGAGCATACGTGTCTGAAAGAATTAAAATATTTTTTTACAAGTTAGATTATGCATATTTTTTCCTCTCCTGATAGGTGATTGTGGATGAACAGAACCTGGATTTCCTGCTGGCATATGCTATTTCTGCTCTTCAGCAGTGTAGTTCCTGGACACACATGGAAATTCTTCAAGCCCTGGCAGCTCTGGTTTACTGCAATGGCTCAAAATGTCAAAAGGTAGTTTAAACTGTGTTCTTTCTTTCCTTCAAAAGTTAGGAACACAGGCTCTGAACCTGTGCTGAGGTTTCTATCCTGTCATTCAAGAAATATGTGACCTTGAGCAACCTTTACTCAACCACTGTGAGCCTCATTTCTTCATCTATACAGTAGTTCCTCTGAGGATGAAGTAAGACAATCCTTGCAAAGTGCTTGGCATTCGGTAAATATTATTACCATTATTATTAAATCGTGTTATTATCATTACCCTTCAGCTATGCGCCTACAACTAAAGAGCTTCAGCAATTACCTGGGCTGGGAGTGGTGATCCCCACTGGTGTTTTGGGGGCACATCTTTGCATGCCCATCTGGAAGATTTACCTGGCAGCTAGTCTTTTGGTACTTAACTGCCCTTTAGTTTAAAAAATGGCATGTCTAAAGAGTAATATTTTTCTAGAAGTTTTCTTTGACCAACATTAGCTATTATTTTGTTTTAGTATCTCCCAGACTTGCTAGGCAAGAGCGGGATTTTGATGAAGTTGAGTGACTTGGCTCAGCCCGACCCTGAAGTTAGGAGAGCTGCAGTGCACTGTATGGCAAACTTATGTCTCAGGTATGTGGATCCAGTCACATCACCCAGCTGTAATAAGGTAGAGCCTCTCATGGATCCTTTATAGGTAGTTCAATCTGTCTGAAGCCAAAGCCAACTTAGAAAAATTACCTACTTTGTGTTTCCTGTGTTCCTTGCTAATAATATCATCATATATTGTTTATTTTTTAATTTTAATATTGCTGATAAAAAAGATAAAGGAAAAACAGACTAGGACTTTATCCCTAAAATAGGGTAAAAGTAGTCCATGTGCAATATGTCAAGGTTTTGTTTTCTTCTGATATAACTTTTAACCATATTAAGTCTTTTAGAATATAGTTGTATAAAGTTAAGCTTTGGTGAGGCCTCTGTCAAGGTCAGTTTCTTCTAAGAAATTGGAGCTAATCCCAGCCACCAAGTTGTAGATTCATGCCATGAAAAATCTTGTCCTAGGCTCAGGCCGGCCTAGGACAGCCGGCTCAGCTGAGTGACTCTAGCTTGACAGGACCTGTCTGCATTATTTCCCTTTAAGCACTGAAAAAAACTAAAAAAGATTTCTTTCTCTATAATTCTTCCACTATAGACCTGTAACTTTTCCCTTTGGATACATACTGCTCTTCCTCCTTCTTATTTATTCCATCCTTGTTCTGTCCCATAGCCATAGTTAATCACCCAAAGTGAATAGTCTTCCTTAATACAGTTTCATACAAGGGTGTATTCCAGCTCCATTGGTTGGTATTACTGCTGTTTTTAATTCTTACTCTTTGCAAGCCCCATTAAAGGAGACTATGTTTGAGTCACTTTTTCTATGTGTGTTTTAGTGTGCCAGGACAGCCATACTTGGAGGAGCCCTACCCAAATATCTGCTTCCAGGCTTTCTTGACCACTTTACAGTCTCCAAAATCATCTGATATGGATGATATCACGTTTTGCATGGTAGGTGGGGCTACTACTGATCCTTGTGAATGTTACAGAGATGTCTAGAAGCAGCAGTAGAACAGAAGCTGTTACTAAAAAGTATAATTTGGTTGCTGAATTAGTTTTGTCTAGAGATAATAGGCATACATGGAATATTTAAAACTTCCAAAGATGGACATCGTATCTTTCAAAGTTAAGTTATAAGACAGTTTCTGTTTGGCAGCCTTGGTGGCTCAGCGGTTTGGCGCCGCCTTCAGCCCAGGGCATGATCTTGGAGACCCAGGATTGAGTCCCACATCGGGCTCCCTGCATGGAGCCTGCTTTTCCCTCTGCCTGTGTCTCTGGCTCTCTCTCTCTCTCTCTCTCTCTCTATGTCTCTCATGCATAAATAAAATCTTAAAAAAAAAAAAAAAAGTTTATTTTGTTTTGCAGTTCTGGATTCTTAAAAGTATTTTTTTCTCCTGACTATAAAAGCAATATAATTTTAGACTAGTAACTTTTTTTTTATTTGTTTATTTTTTTAGAGAGAGAGAAAGAGAGAATACAACAGGGCGCAGAGGGCAGAAGGAGAGGGAGTGAGAGAATCCCAAGCAGGCTCCACACACCCAGTGTGTAGCTTGATGTGGGGCTCAATCTCAACCCCGAGATTAGGACCTGAGCTAAAATCAAGAGTCTAATGCTTAACTGACTGAGCACTCAGGCACCTCTAGTAACTATCTATCCTTTTGATGGTAGGGAAAGGAGTAGATTTCAACAGTATCTGCAATAGTATTTCTTTTTAAAAGTTTTGATGCAAATATGACAATGTATTACCATGTTTTAAGTTCAGGGTGACACATAGCAGAAATTACAGATCTTTGACACTGAAAGTTCCTCATAGCTCCATGCTCAGATATAACCACCTGGAACAACAATTTGTTCTGCAAGTCCCCAAATATTTTTTTTCTCTATGTAAATGAGCATATTTTATAATTTTCAGGTGGGGTCATATTAAATATGCTGTTTTACAACTCTCCTTTTTAAAGTTAATATTTCTTGGGCATCTTTTCCATACATGTTGATGTACCTCATGCTTTCTAACTGCTGTCGCTGGGAGACCTTGGGCAAGTTACTGAACTTCTTGAGCCTCCATCCCTTCTCTCTGAAATGGGACAAATGATGCAATTTCCTTGTGGGGTCCTATGAGCAGTATATGAAACACAGCATTTAAAGTGCTTGGCAGATGCTTGCTGATACTGTGGTTGAATTTCCCATGTAGAGAGGAGGGTCAGCTTCTTACACCATCATTGTTGTAACCGATGGAAATGGAATTTCTTCAGTGTTTCTACTATTTCAGAAAAAAGGCTATGGTTCACATCCTCTCCATGGGGGGAGTATTTCTTAAGGATGGTATTTCTCAATGAGAATGCTGAGTCAGAAGGTCAGTCTGGATCAGAATTGCCCTCTAGAAATCTTCTCCCACATACATGCCTTTGCCTTTAAGATCTAATGAGGTTCCTGCATCAGAGAGCTTCCCCGCTTCCCATCTCCACTGCCACTTTCTCATCCCTGTCACCGTCTTCCCACTACACACCTGTTTTTTTTTTTCTTGCTCACCATTTGTACATGCTAGCTTAAGAACATGTACGATAAGACCACTCTTCTTTGGTGAAAGCACTCTATATTTCTAGAAAATAATTAGTAGTAGCTCATCAGATCTCTCTCCTCTGGATCTTCATTCTTTTTTCCTCCTTTTGAATGTGTTTTTTTTTTTTTTTTTTTTTTGTCATCTAGAGACTTTCTCCTCTAGCCTCAGTGATGGTAGAAAGTTGATCCCTAGATAACCACATTTCCTTTACCTTTAAACTCATCCTCTTCTTTCCCCTAGTTGTTACAAAATGCATTAAAAGGCATACAGTCTCTTCTAAATGGGGGTAAGATGAAACTGACACAGACTGAGGAACTTGGAGCTCTTCTGGCTGTGCTAAAGGTAAGGCATTGCCCTTTAAACCCAAGTCCTCATTATGGCAAGTGTCTATCCTACTTTATACCCTGGCTGTAAAGACCACTTTATATCATCACTCCAGTATTTTAGGAAAGATCATTCAAATGTTATATTTTAGGAGAGATCATTCAAATGTTCATATACAAGCATACTTAAAATTAAGAACTGAAAAACAGTTTTAACTAAATGTTTCAAAATTCTAAAACTTTACTTATGAATCTTAACTTAGGAAAAGAATAGGTTATGTAGATAATTTAATTTCAGATCGTCTCAAACCTGTTTGTACTTGAAAGAAGAAACCAGGGCTTCCCTTTGGCTCTTGCCCCATGCAGTAGGCAAACCAGTCAAGTTGGCGTCAGTAGGCTGCATGCTTTGGCTTCTGAGCCTGCCGGTCAGTGGGAAGGTCAGATCAGCCTCTTTGGGGACCCACGTTTCAGTTCAGTCAGGAAGCGGCCTCGGGTCAAAGCCATCCATGTATGATAACCTAGCTTGATCGTGACTAAAACTTCAAATCTTTACCTGTCCAATCTCCCAGATAGACAGACAGCTAGGTCTAGACACAGATAAGTGAAATAATGATAGATTGGTTAAAAATTATAGATAGACCACAAAGAATTGGATAAAACAGGTTGGATAAATTTAAAAATTAATAATTAACCCATCCTCTCCATGGGGGGAGTATTTCTTAAGGATGGTATTTCTCAATGAGAATGCTGAGTCATTTTCTTCTTTCCTCATGTTGGGGACATACTCAGTAGTAAACTATAAGTAAATAAACTAAAATCAAACTTCACCTAATCTAGACAGACCAGATCCATCCAGATGAGACTAAACTTTTCTATAAGCCCTGAACCTCCAAAGTATCAATTTTCTATCCATTTTAGTTTCCTAAATATGCTTCTACACATTAATCTGTTCATTGATGTGATGTAGAACATGGTGAATCATTCTATTTTATGATTAGTTTTATGTGTGTGTTTTCTTAATCATCATTATTAGAAGTCTATGTTTCATGGACTCCCGGGACTAAACATAGAGCTGCCCACGGTCTTATACCCCACTCCACTTCCTCAGTATGATGGGCGACCACCTGTCAGACCACAACAATCTGAATCTAGCGCTTCCGGACCAACTGCGGTATGCTTCTGTCTGCTTAGATTTAAATTGTAGATTGTCTTTAATTGCTTGTTATATGTGTTTTCTGTGATTTGTAACACGACTTGTGCCAAAGGCTCCCTTTGAATTTGGCTTCAGTTTAGAGTTTTTAGCATAGTAAATTTAAATTCATCAGACTGCTGAAAATACCAGTTAGAGCGTATTATACTTCTAAGATGCCTAAACAGTGTAGCAGCCATAACAGTGGACATTCACTTTATACCCAAAGCTGCATATCCTTCGTTCCCCAAATGCTTAAGACTATAGGCAAACCAACGTTTTCTCTAAAAGGCTAATTGGTGGGATCCCTGGGTGGCGCAGCGGTTTGGCGCCTGCCTTTGGCCCAGGGCGGGATCCTGGAGACCCGGGATCGAATCCCACGTCGGGCTCCCGGTGCATGGAGCCTGCTTCTCCCTCTGCCTGTGTCTCTGCCTCTCTCTCTCTCTGTGTGACTATCATAAATAAATAAAAATTTATTAAATAAAATAAAATAAAATAAAAGGCTAATTGGTAAATATTGTAGGTCTCTGTTACAAATGCCAAACTGCCCAGCCTGTCCATATAGCTGCCATCTCCCTCATGTTCCCACTGGAGAACCTAGAGCATAAAGAGATAATACTGGCCATGGGATTACATCTAGAAATGTATCAGGTATTACCTATAAAATGCCTGTAATTAGAAATTCTTTCATTCATTGACTTAGGCAACATTAACTGAACATCGCATTAAGGATATAGACTCTGCTTTTTGGAGTTTGGGAAAGAAGAAGTGGATAAATAAACAATGCAGTATTGTGATTTCTTTCATCAGAATATTCACAGGGTACTCTGGGATCACATTCAGGGCACCCAATCCAAATAGAGGCTTAAGAGGGGGCTTTTTAAGTTTGGCAGGCAGACTGAGACTTAAGAATGAATAGACTAAATAAATAAAATCTTAAAAAAAAAAAAAAAAAAAAAGAATGAATAGACTACAAAAAGGAGTCAGGCTTCCTGCATGGAGCCTGTTTCTTCTGTCTCTGCCTCTCTCTCTCTCTCTCTCTCTCTCTCTCTCTGTGTGTGTGTGTGTGTGTGTGTGTCTCATGAATAAATAAATAAAATCTTAAAAAAAAATACAAAAAGGAAGGAGAGTATTTTATTTGGAGGGAACAGAAGGTACGTAAGCATAAAGATCAACACAGCCCATTTGTTAACCAGTAGGCTAGAGTGTCAGGTGCGTGCATGGAAGGCTGGGACACGTGGTAGCAGAGGCCATATCATAAGGGTCTTACACAGTACGCTAAGGAGTTTTTATCTTACACATGGTGGAAACAAAGACTCTTGTATAGGGGAGTGAGGTGATCAGATACACATCTTAGAAAAATCACTACAGTAACAAGTAAAAGGGTTTGAGTCTAGAGCCATGTTAATAATCCAGAAGAGAAGGGATGAGGACCTTCCTTACTCAAAGTCAGGGACCTTGAGAATTCAGAGGGTAGCACAAAGATACATGGAAAGGAAATAGGAGAAAGGGAAAAAACCCTGGCTTTTACTTAGTATCTATAAAGCCCCAGTGCCCTAACACATGCATTGTATATGGTGGATAAGCATCTCTCTACTACATCTAGTGTGGCGCTTGCTATGTATCTTATCTGGGAGAACTGAGAAAATTGTCACTCAGGTCGTTTTCTATTCTTTAATTCTCTTGTGGCTGAATGCTTCCACAACTATGCAGGAAAGGTGCCCTTAACCTCATACTTACAGATGAGGAAGGTTAGGCTGAATGGAAGGCTAAGTGATTTGCACAGAGTGACAGGGAGAATATAAACTCGGGCCGCATGCATGGCCCTGGTGCGTGTACTTTATGCCTTGTTTCCTATGGCCCAGTAGGGTGTGTGCATAAGCGCTTTACTACAGGAATTAAGTGCCACTTTTTTCTCTTCTCCTCTTTTCTTCTTTCCTCATATTGGGGACATACTCAGTAATTATCAAGTGGGAAAGGTACCAGTAGCTGTCATATATATTTTTTCATTTGCTCCTAAAATCAGAATAAAAAGAAAAAATCAAAAGTAAAATCGAAGAAAATCCAGCAAGGAGAAGAGGAAGAGGAAGAATCCAGCGGTGAAAAAGAAGTAGCCCGTGTTCCTAGCTCGGGCAGAGAGCACGTGCATGAAGGGAAGGCTCCCTGTTCCTCCCCCCTTGGAGGCCAGAGTTTGCCGGTGGAGGGAAGCGCTGCAGGAAAAGACCGAGTCTCCCCGCCGTTCCGTTCTGCCAGTTGGAAAAGGGTCAGCAGTAGTGAGTCTGACTATTCTGATGCTGAAGGAGGCATGCAGAGTAAAATGAGGTAGTAGTATTTGGTTATGTTGTTATGCTTTATAATCTGTGTTGCTTCTAAGTTTATAACTTTGTTTAAAAACCTGGCCGGGGGATCCCTGGGTGGCGTAGCGGTTTGGCACCTGCCTTTGGCCCAGGGCGCGATCCTGGAGACCCGGGATCGAATCCCATGTCGGGCTCCCGGTGCATGGAGCCTGCTTCTCCCTCTGCCTATGTCTCTGCCTATCTCTCTCTCGCTGTGTGTGACTATCATAAATAAAAATTAAAAACAAAAAAAAAAAAAAAAACCTGACCGGTAGGGATTCCTGGATGGCTCAGTGGTTTGGTGCCTGCCTTTGGCCCAGGGCACGATCCTGGAGTCCCGGGATCGAGTCCCTCGTTGGGCTTCCGGCATGGAGCCTGCTTCTCCCTCTGCCTGTGTCTCTGCCTCTCTCTCTCTCTCTCTCTCTCTCTGTCTATCATGAATAAATAAATAATAAATCTTTAAAAAAACAAAAAACAAAAACCTGATCGGTATGTGGGATTTAACTTGAAGATTCGTTTATATGGGGCTTTGCCTTACTCTGCGTTTTGCTGTGTATCCTTCATCCGCTTTGTGCATGTGGTTCCTCTGCCTGGAATTTCCTTTCACTCTGTGTGCCTTCTTGCCATGTTAACCACTACTCCTCTTCAGTGTGAGCTCAGCAGTCACATCCTCTGAGAAGTCTTTTTGGACAGTCTCCCGTGTTCCTAGCCCTCCCGTGTTCCTCCCTACCCCCTGCCCAATTCCGGCTTATTTTTTTGACCCTTTGACTTATCCCTGCCTTAGTGTTAATCACAGTGTGCTGCAGTTATCTCTTTAACTGTCTTGTTTCTCCCACTCATGAGCTTATCAGGGGCAGGGGTGGCTTTATGTCTGCTGGCCTCAGCCCAATGCCTGGCACATCCTTAAGTACTCCAGGCATGTTTGCTGGATGACTAGATGCTCTGCAGTGTTTTATATCTAGCAGTAGTTTCCTGATGTCAAACTGTTGCCCTTTTTCTATTCTTGACTTTATTAACTTGTTATATAAACTGTTTTAACATGTTTTGATTAGGTATTTTGAAAAAATCATTTTTTTATTACCATTGCTGGCATCTATACCTTAGGGTTTATTCAGAATGTTGAGTTTTCAATGTATCATTTGAGTTGGCTGGAATAAATAGCCTTTCATGTCTATATTTTTTAAACTTAATATTAAAAGACTTTTTTCTTCCTTCTCTTGGGCAGGTCTTACCAAGCCAAAGTTCGCCAGGGAGCATTAGCTTGTTTTCTTTCTACTATAAAATCAATAGAAAAAAAAGTTCTCTATGGCTACTGGTCAGCCTTTGTACCTGATACACCTGAGCTTGGCAGCCCTCAGTCCGTGTCCTTGATGACTCTTACATTAAAAGATCCTTCTCCGAAGGTAAGAGCATTTAAATTCTCAGTATGATACTAGGAAGAAGAACTTTACACATCTTTTTTATTTTCTCTGCCTTACCTGGTCTCATCTGAATATAGCTGTCTTTAATACCAACCCAAGTCCTGTGTGGAGAATCAGTGGACAGGGAGGAGGATGGGAAGTGGGCCCATGTGAATAACAGGTTGAGAAAGATCATAGTGAGATGGCCTCCTGCCCAGGGCTTGCTTAAAGCCTTAGCACACTGAGTTAGAACTTCAGTGTCCAAAAAAAAAGAAAAAGAAAAAAAGAAAAGAACTTCAGTGTCCCTTTTGAGCTACACTGAAGCAGCTGTGTGCATCCTTCCCTTTGATGAAAATGTTGATTGCCATGGTATTTGTACTAGGAAAGAATAAAAAGCAACTTAAGTATTTAGTGGAATATCTTGGTCTGTAGTGGTTATGAAGGATATGGAAAGCTTAGAAAAATGTTTATGATGGGAAACATAAGAAAACTTTTAGATGACCCTTCAAATGCTCTTAAAGGGTGAAGAAAAAATAAATGGGCTTCAGTTGTACACAAAAAAATTTGCAAATACCCAATATCCTGAGTAGTTAAAAGCAGCAGAAATTTTTCCGATTGACTGAATCAATAGCAAATGAGGACCTGGGAGGAAAAAGGGAAATGAATCGGTGGCAAATAAGTCAGTAATGAAGCCATTCTAGTAATTGAAAGGAAAACTACCATAAAAGTTAAAAGTACATATATTTGAAGAGCCTTCAGCTGAGGGGAGCTGCTGGCAGTAGCCGAGGAGATGGTGCTGTGGAGCAAGTAGCAGGCCAACTAAACCACCAGCTAAGGGTGCAGCTCCCCAGCTAAGGGGATGTGAGACATGTGAATATGGGGTATGAGTACAGAGAGTTTATGGAGTCAGATCTCATGAAAGTGGATTAAAATCAGTTTCATGATGTTTATATATCTTTATTTATTTATTTTTTTAATTTTTATTTATGATAGTCACAGAGAGAGAGAGAGGCAGAGACACAGGCAGAGGGAGAAGCAGGCTCCATGCACCGGGAGCCTGATGTGGGATTCGATCCCGGGTCTTCAGGATCACGCCCTGGGCCAAAGGCAGGCGCCAAACCGCTGCGCCACCCAGGGATCCCTGTTTATATATCTTTATAGTTCTAAATGTTTACATTTGACTTAGAGTGTCATTAGAAATTTTACATACTGCAAAATACTCCTTGATTTGAGTATCTTTCAGATATGTTCTTGCTTTTTAGCTTTGGTGAATGCAAGGAATGTGGTAAGAAGAAAAGTTATAGAACTATAAAACTTCCTCCTAAAGATGTCCTAGATCCAGTACAAAAGCCACATGAAGGCCCTAGAGAAATGGAAAAGAGTCATCATCCTTAAAAAGTATTAAAGAAGGTTGAAGTAATGATTAGAGTTTGTGGGTTGGTTCAGTGTAATGGCAAGTGAAATGATTGTAATCAGCAACTTTGTAGCAGATTTTAGGTTACAAAGGTGTAAATAAGTGTGACAGTCATGGTCCACAGTGAGGCTTAGCTTCTGCATATTTCTGTAGACTGTCCATGTGCACCAAGACATATACTAGAAGAAAGTATATACTAGAGAGGCTTTTTACAAAGACTCCTAGAAAGCTATGTGCAAAAATAAAAAGATGTAAATGGAATGGAGCAGCATTCTGCATTGATCAGAGCTAGATTAAAAGGTACAGCCTTGTGTAAAGGCTGAATGGTCATCTGCTCAAAGGCTCATTGTAAGTGTAGAGTTGGGTGCCTGAAGTTTCTCTTAGCCAAGATGAAATGTGACAAAACAATAGCACATCTTGTTGAAGTGCAGTAATGATACGACCAAGGGTAGATTCACTTGAAAGCACAGTTTTCACTGGTAACACCGAGAAACTTTCCAGAGAGAAATGGACAGAAGAAGAGGGGACTGGACTCTTCCATTCAAAACACTGACAATAGATTATTTTCAGGAAGTTGCAGTATGAGATGCTACAGTGATTAATTGCAAAGGAGAAAACTTACGTATTTCTTTTAGGCTTTGGCAGCAGGGCAGTACTTGGGAAATGGTCACATTTTTATATGTTGGAAATGTGTTTCAGAAAGCACATCCTGTATGCCAGACAGCACGGAGCAAATTATCAGTAAAAATGCCATGATTAATTTATAGATTTCTTCTATGTAAATCCCTGAGGTGTTACAAAAAAGATTATGTATATCAAGATTTGATCTAAGGAACAAACTGTGGGACATACTTTCCTCTTGGTACCTTGAGAATTACCCTGATTTTCAAATACCATGATGATTATTTTTCTTTCTTTTTTTTTTTTTTTTTAAAGATTTTATTTATTTATTCATGATAGTCACAGAGAGAGAGAGAGAGAGACAGAGAGAGAAGCAGAGCGAGAAGCAGGCTCCATGCACCGGGAGTCCGATGTGGGATTCGATCCCAGGTCTCCAGGATCGCGCCCTGGGCCAAAGGCAGGCGCCAAACCGCTGCGCCACCCAGGGATCCCGATGATTATTTTTCTTTTGGAGAGCTATGAAATGTGGAAACAAAATCTAGAGTAATAGCATAACTATGAAAGGGAATAAAGCAAGTTTTTAAATATCATGAACTAGTAGGTAATCAGGTTTTCTCTCATAAGGCCAACCAAGAACAGATGACCTTGGCTTGGATATCTCCAGATCTAGAGACACTGATGTAGTGTTCAAATGCCTCCACCCTAAAGGCAACCAACTTTGGGAATACACTCCAATAAAATTAACCTTGAATATGGGTGCAGAATAAGCAATCCTGGGATGAAACCAAACAAGGGAATAGCCAGGTGTATCAAAACCTCACTGCTATCCACTCCCAGAAAGATTGAGACCAAACATAAAAAAAGGAAAACATAAGGATTGACTGAGCTACCTTAGCAAATATTTCTGCCTTACACATTAGTAGCAAAAAGAGGGAAAGTGCTTTCCTGTTTCATTACCTTTGAACAAGACTGCCTGTCCAAAGAAGTGAAACTACCCACTGGTGAAACAGAGCACACTGACATTTATCACATTGAAAAGACCTCAACCATCATTGTTAATATTCTGACAATAAAAACTTAACAAAATGAACTCTCTGGAGAGCTGCACCTCTTATGGTTTGTTTGCACATCAGTAGTTTCTGCTGAAAGTGCTGATCAGAACTGATAAATAGTATATTAAATATTGATATAAGACCCAGTGAAGCAGAACTTGATTCAGTGTCATAAATAGCATTTTTTTTTAGCAAGAAAGATATATTAAACAAGGTTTAAAGGAAATTAGAACTAAGAGAAGTAGAATTTGATATAAGATCACATTTTTTTACATAGATTTCATACCTCAGTGATATATTTCAGTGACATTACTTTTGTTTTCATTTTTGAGCATTAATTCATCTCTCTCCACAACTTGGTTTTTAATTGTAATTGATTTGTGAGCTGTTTGGGGAATCATGGTTTTTATTTTTATTTTTTTTTTTTTTTATTTTTTTTTATTTTTTAATTTTTTTTGGAATCATGGTTTTTAATTGCCATCTAAAGAAATGGAAGTTTAGCATAACATCTATCTTTTTCAGTTCAGATCAGCCATCCAATCAGGTGTTGGGAAACTATGTTTTTGTAAGACCCATGAGCTAAGAATAGTTTTATGCTTTTAAATGGTTTTTAGGGACGCCTGGGTGGCTTAGTGGTTGAGTGTCTGCCTTCAGCTCAGATCGTGATTCTGGGGTCCTGGGATCAAGTCCCGCATCATAAAAATTATATGAAATTCAGATTTCATTGTCCATAGTAAAACTTTATTAGAACATAGTCCGATTTATTCTTCATTTAATGTCTCTGCTACTATGGCTGGGTGGTTGCAACAGAGACTTTTAGGCTTACAAGGTCTAAAATGTCTAAAATATAAAGTATGTGCTGCTGGTCCTTTGCAGAAAATGTTTGCCAGCCCTGATCTAAGTAATTTTTGAGTCAGCTGACTTGTGACTTGTGCATGAGTTCTTTCTCGCTGTCTCTCTCTGTCTCACACACACACACACACACACACACACACAGAGGCACACAATTTCTTAATACATTGTCAACTTCCTAACTTCAGCAATGATGCTTAATTCTGGAGACTCATATTGCTATACTATAAATTTATTCTCAAAGCAGTCAATTTTCAGTTTTTTGTTTGTAAGTCCACTCTACAAAAGGCATGCAAAAGTGACTTATTTCTTGTTACTTGGAGGTGATATAGTTGATGTTTTTCTGGAAAACCTTTTTACACCAAAGTTAGATATGCTTCATGACGAGCACATACTTAGATTCGAATTATAATGTTGATTCTTCATTTTAAAAATATCTGACAGTGTTTAATTGGCATTTTGGGGGTACAGTATTACATTATTAGCCCTGCATTTATCACCTACGTTACATTTTGGTTAAATTGGCTTTCTTTTTATTTCATTTTTTTCTTTCATGCTTTTTAAGACCACAGAATCATCGAGTACAAATTGAAAGTCATCTTTTAACATTATAAACACAGTCTTAACTCCAGTGAGCCTTTTCCTGACAAGCACAGCAGACCATTGACAAAGGGGCACATACTTTCCTCTCTATCCCTCAGGTTATAGTTAATGATTTTCCTTTATTTGCTTATCAAAGACTCTCACTGCAGGCAGCGTTTGTTTTGATTCCTATGAATGTTTCTGAAAAGTTGGATCACTAATGATGCCCACTAAGATGAATGTACATAAAGTTCCTGATACTCTCTTTAATTAACTTTTTTAATTGTAAAAAATGGATGCATCAGGAAAGCAGAGAAAGCAGCGTGTTTAATGTAAAACAGACTCCATACTCATGTATTTTTTTTTCTACCCCATGAGTATTTCACTGTCTCTTTTCACTTGGCCTTATGCTTGAATGAAGTAGCCTCTAATCTTTAAGTTATTCGTACATTCATGATTTCAGGTTTTCATACTGTGGTGTAGCTTAGACTTATTCCTTACCATAAGAAAACCTAACAGCAATGTAATGGAAGTGCAAGTGGCCTAGTTCATGGCTACTGTTAGGACCTGCTAGATAACCCTACTGCCTCTGTTTTCCTACATGATTGGAAATACTTTGAAAATTAAAAACAAAAATAGGAAGAAGGGGATTTGACTCGTGATCAGTAACTGATTGGGATCATCCTGAAATTTCAGACACGTGCATGTGCTCTGCAAGTTTTATCTGCTATCTTGGAAGGCTCAAAGCAATTTCTTTCTGTTGCTGAAGATACCAGTGATCACAGAAGGGCTTTCACGCCCTTCTCCGTAATGATTGCATCCAGCATTAGAGAATTGCACAGATGTCTTTTGTTAGCTCTGGTGGCCGAATCATCCTCACAGACCCTTACTCAAATAATTAAGGTAAGCGTGCCAAGTTACCCATAGGTTCTGGAGGGTTTTCTCTGCTCAGTTTTGCATAATGTTTTATACTTTCCAAAAGTAATTTGACTTAAGAATGTAACTAAGTAGTAATTTTACTTAAAAGATATCCTATTTGGAAGTCTAACTGGTGATTTTATTTAAAGCTACCCTATTTATTTAAAGCTATCCTGTTGTGCCTACTTATTTGATCTTACCCATAATTTCTATATGTCCAAATAAATGATTTACTAAAATACTCCTATTTTTAGTATTAAGTTGTACCAATGAGAACATAAGTACTATTCCCCTAAAAAAAAGGACAAAAAAGAGAAAAACTGATTTTCAAATGAATATGAAGACTTTGCTTTTTAAATTAAATGCTATAAAGTTTTGTGTCTCTGCTCTGGCTTAATCAGACCTATTGATAGGCTATTCTTTATTTTGCAGTGCCTTGCAAATTTAGTGTCAAATTCACCTTATAACCGTCTGAAACTCAGCCTGTTGACCAAAGTCTGGAACCAGATAAAGCCTTATATCCGCCACAAAGGTTGGTGGTAGTTTAAAATCAATTGCTTTTTTATATCCATCAAATGTAGATTGTTAGTTTAAAAAATATTTAAGGCATTTTTATAGCTCTAAGATATCTCTACTTGTTCTCATGTTTTGGGGAAATCAGCTATTGCTAGAAACCCACTTTTGACCACTGAGCCCCAGTGGACACCACTGGAAGGAAAAGAGAGAATTAACTGTAAGGATTACTAGTTCTTTACTACTTCGGTACAGTGACTTTAGAATTAGGGGTGAGGCAAGTGTGGGGTGTGGGAGCAGGCTCTGATATATAATGCACAGTTCATGTCCTTCAGGCAAAAGTAAGGATGGATAGGGGTGACCAGTTGGTTAAGCATCCAACTCTTGATTTTGACTCAGGTCAGGATCTCAGGGTCACTATGCTGGGGCGGGGGGGGGGGGGGCGGCTGGGGGAGTGCAGTCTGCACTCAGTGGGGAGTCTTCTTGGAATTCTCTCTCCCTCTGCCTCTCCCCCCACTTGTGCGTATGTGCTCTCTCTCTAAAATAAATATTTAGAAAAAAAAGGATGGATAGTCACATAGACATCATCTTTTTAGAAAAAAAAAAAAACTGGAATATAAAACCTAACTTCTTTAACATTGTCTCCTCTGAATTTCAGATAAAATTCTAGAACCTCAAATCCCCACTGACACAATCTTATTTCTTATTATTTCCTGGCTTACTCCCACACATAATATATATATGCTATAATACTTGCATGGAGAACATTTGTTTTTCTTTTGGTTGCAAGCTTTAGGATCAGACCATATTCCAGTAAGTTAAGTTTTTCGGTGAGAATTCTGGTACTTGAAGGAGGTGGTAATGTTTCTGTGACATCATGGAAGAGCTAGTGGACCTGGAGTCAGGCTGAGGGTCTGCAGCCCATATCTGTTTTGCCATCTCATAATTGCAGCTATCAGAACCCTTGTTTCCTCCTAAGAGGAAGAAGTAGACCCACCTCATATAAGATATTTATAAGGCTTAAATGAGTTAATGATGTGTAAACTAAGTCCAATTCACTTGTTTCCCCAATGTGTAAAAGGGGACCCAGAAAGGTAAGTCTTGCCTTGGGGTCTCTTATCATGTCAGTGGCAGAAGTAAGATGGAAACAATCCACGTCTTTGGGCTTAGTCCCTTGCTCTTTCACTGCACCAGCTTTTCTCTATCTGTAAACTGAGAGCAGTAGGTCATGTCTCAAAAGTCCTTTCCAGCTTTGCGTAGTGGCAGTATCATAGCCAATGAGGTTTATCCGAGGCGCAATTATTGCTAATCAAAAGTCCCTTCCAAGTATCTGGCTTGATCTTCCAATATTTTTATTTTTAAAATAGTCAAACCCCCAGAAATCTGAAAGAATAGTATAGTGAACATCAGCCTACATCTACCTAGATTTCACAGTTAACATTTGTTATGTTGGCTTTGCCTCCATCCACATATATGCATCTGTGTATGTGTATGCATATACGTGTATAAATATCTATATTTTTGAACCATTTGAAAGTCAGTTACAGACACGATATTTCATCCTAAATATCTCAGCATGAACCTTTTTTTTTTAAGAATAAAGACAATCTCCAAAAAAACACACCACTATTCTCGCACCTAAGAAAATTACATTGGTTCCATGCACCTAAGAAAATTATACTGGTTCCATAATACTGTCTGGTATCTACTCCACGTTCAGATTTCCCCATGTCTCAAAAAGTCTTTTCCTCGACTTTTTTCTTTCTTTTTTTTTTAAAGATTTTATTTATTCATGAGAGACACAGAGAGAGGCAGAAACATAGGCAGAGGGAGAAGCACACTCCCTATAGGGAGCCTGTTGTGGGACTCGATCCCAGAACCCCAGAACCCCAGGATCATGACCTGAGCCAAAGGCAGATACTCAATTACTAAGCCACCCAGGTGCCCCGTTTCCTCATTTTTTGTAAGCACTTGAGTTCATTCTGGGTGTATGCATTACATATCATTATCATGTCACTCTAGTCTCTTCTAACCTAGAACAGTCTCGTCACCCCTTTCTTTCTTTCGCCACGTTGATTTACGGATGAGTCCCAGACAGTTGTCTTCCAGCACGTTTCACATGCTCAGTTTCTTTACAGTGTTGTTGAACTTCTGTTTGTGTCCCATGTATTTCTCTAAGCTGGAAGTTAGGGCTAGGGATTTAATTAGATATAGGTTAACCAAGGATGTCCTAGTTCTCCATTGCCTGCGGTGGTAATTACAATCTCTATGATAGCTGTTTCCACAGTGATAGTGATTCCCACTAACTTTGACAGATGTGAATGTTCGAGTGTCAAGCTTCACTCTTTTGGGAGCCATAGTCTCCACTCACGCACCTTTACCTGAAGTCCAGCTGCTTTTACAGCAACCCTGTTCTTCCGGACTCAACAATAGCAATTCAGCGACTCCCCACCTCAGCACTCCTGACTGGTGGAAGAAGGCCCCCTCAGGACCCTTTCTGGAAGAAGCATCAGTTAGCTCCCCAAAGGGGACTTCAGAGCCCTGCTGGCTCATCCGACTCTGCATTTCCACTGTTGTATTGCCCAAGGAGGATTCCTGTTCAGGTAGCGATGCTGGCTGTGCGGCAGGAAGCACCTATGAACCATCCCCTATGCGGCTGGAGGCCTTACAGGTAGGAGGTTTCAGCTCCTCATTTCTGAAATGGAAGAAATAATTCTGCCTTCAAAGGATGCTGGATTGTGAGAAGTGAGTCCATGAAAATAATGTAAAATGGAGCCACAGGGCAGAGGTGTTAGGGGAAGTTGTATTTTAGGTGTGAGTGCTCTATTATTTTGTTTTGGGTGGAGGTTGGGAGAAGACTTGGTTGTAAATATCAGATGCATTCCTTTTTGTTGTAAGCCATTTTAATCACCTCTGTTTTTATGTGACAGGTGGGTATGCTAGATGATACAGTAATTTTTTTTTTAAGATTTTATTTATTTATTCATGAGACAGAGAGAGAGATTGGCAGAGACATAGGCAGAGGGAGAAGCGGTCTCCATGCAGGGAGCTCGATGTAGAACTTGTTCTCAGTACTCCGGGCTCACGCCCCAAGCCAAAGGCAGATGCTCAACTGCTGAGCCACCCAGGCGTCCCATGTTGATACAGTAATTCTGAAAGAAATTGTACAGTTCATCTTTGATTTCTGCAGCTTTAAGTAAATCTGTAACTCTCCATAATTTCTCTTTCATCTTTTGTCTGCTTAGAGACTACAAAATAAATGCTCCTTCAAAGGAAGAGAACAATCTTAGGTTAATGTACTCGCTTCTTCTGTACTCAGCTGTGATCTAAGACACGGGTTTGGTTCTGCACTCTCCTGCTAATTGTTGGATTGATATTAAACATGCCCTTTAGCCTTTAACTTTTGCAGCCTTAGCTCCTTCAATTGAAGTATTCAGTTAGCCCTTGCCTCAGAATTGTTCCCAGCTTCATTAATATCGACAATCTTAATGAAACACATTTCATAAATTATAAAGCATCATGGAATTATATGATATAGTGAATTGATTTTAGTTGTAAAGATTCTGGTGGTTCATTTCATTTAACATTAGATCACTGCCCCTGGTTAAGTGTGAGTGATTTCTGAAACCTTAAAGCACTTTTCTGGATATTGTGGCCCCACATTGCATTCAGGTCTTGGCGTGTATTCTCTTTGCAGGTGTTAGCTCATCTGGCTAGGGGCTACTTTTCAATGGCTCAAGTGTACTTAATGGAGCTTGGAGAGGTGATTTGCAAGTGCATGGGGGAAGCAGATCCATCCATTCAGCTTCATGGAGCAAAGGTAACTTTTGTGAAAAGTCTCCTTTTTTCTTCTCTTCCTTTATGTTGTTCCCTCTGCTACATGTCTCTGTATTCTGAGGTTTTTATAGAGGTTTCAGGTAGGGAAAGTCATACATTCCTTTATTTTCAGCTCTAATATAAACCCAAAGAATTCATTTGACAATATACTAACAATATATATCTGGTGATTTTTTTCCTGAAAGAAAGCCTCTGACATAGGAATTGCTAAGATAAGAAAGAAAATTCAGTTGGAAATTAATTTCCCCTTGATTTGAGGTCATCTCCAAACAAGTGAGGTTTCCTACCTCCATGCTTCTAATACTGGGCTTTGATAATCTATTTCCTTTACCTCGGCAGCTTCTGGAAGAACTGGGTACAGGCTTAATACAACAGTATAAACCAGACTCTTCCATAGCATCTGATCAGAGAGTGCCAGTCAGCTTGGTAAGTACATGTCAGTTCACAGTTTTCTCCTTTCTTAGTACTTCAGTCAGATTTGAGGCTTAGTGATAAAGTGAAGGAAACAGTATAGTTTCTTCCACTGTCAAAAACTAGTTTATAATCTGTGATGACATGATACTAGCATAAATAGGATTTATTTGGGCTTCGGTTTATTTGCATTTCAGTGTGTGGTCAGATTATGTGTAATAGAGAGCCAGCAATTGAAACATCAATATTTCTTCTGCATAAAACCTAATTTGGTTGTTCATCCTGCCCAAGAGGCAGACTGAAATAATGGGAAGAGCCAAGGATTTGGAATCAGAAGGCATGAGATCAAATGTAGGGAGCACCATTAATGGATGTATGAGCATAGTTTCCTCATAAAGAGGAATAATAATCTTTAACTCCTGGGGCTGTTGGAAGATTGAAATGTAAAGATGCTGGCACATAGTAGGTGCTTGATAGATTTCCATTCCCTTAACTCCCTCACCACTGCACCCCCCTAGTTCCTATTAAAGTCCTGTGATCTGAGGTTGTTTCTGCTGCCCCCACACTGGCAGGCCTTTAGAAGAGGAATATGTGGACCTCTTAAAAGTGATGGCTTTTCCTCCTGTCCTCCTCGTCCTGCCTGTTCTCTTCCCTTTGCAATTTCCATCATCCTTGCAAGGAATTAGGGATACCTAGCCCTAGTCCTTTCATGAGACTGCCATAAAACTGAAATGTCACCATTCACAGGAGGTGAGTTGAACTTTGCTCAGACAGACCTGAGTTTGCATCCAGATGTCCCCCTCCTGCTCGTCAAGTGACTTTAGGCGAGACTCATCTGTTCACACTTGGGTATCGTTTCATCCATTAAAAAAAGATACAGAGACCCCAGGTTGAGCGTCTGCCTTTGGCTCAGGGTGTGATCCTGGGGTCTGGCATCAAGTGCCACGTCAGGCTCCCTGCATGGAGCCTGCTTCTCCCTCTGCCTGTGTCTCTGCCTCTCTGTCTCTCTCATGAAAGAATAAATGAAATCTTAAAAAAAAAAAAAAGAAAAGATACACTTTCTATATTACTTGTCAATTGCTGAGTAGTAGATTATACAAAACATTTAGCAGCTTAAAACAATATATATCCTCTTACATGGTTTCTGTGACACAGGAATTGGGAGTAGCTTAACTCAGGTCTCTCTGAGGTTGCCGTCAGGATCCCAGGAGGGGCTGCAGTTACCTGAACTTGACAGAGGTTCGAGGATCTTCACCATGGCTCACTTATTTATACCTAGCAAATTAGTGCTGCCTTTTGGTGGTGGGCCTCACTTCCTCCTCCCCATGAGGACCTCTCCAGAGGACTGCATGAGTGTCTTCTTGATACAGTGGCTGGCTTTCCCTGCCAGAGAAACAAGAGAATCAAGAGCAAGACAGAAGCTACAGTGTTTTTATGACCGTGCTTTGGATATTTCATTGTCATTTCCATAGCACCCTACTGGATACACAGGTCAGCCCTAGCCACTGTGCAGGCAAAGGGCCACCTCCTTAACATAGGAGGTGAGAATCACTGTGAGCCATCATACCTGTCCAAAGTCTTCTGGTTTGGGGTGAGAAAGGCCCAAATTGGATTTTTAGGAGCTGGGATTTAGGGGAGAACAGAACTGTGCTGTGGGATACATGGTAAAACTCAGGACTAAATCCATGGGGCAGAAAGTAGAGATACCAAACCACAGATAGGTTTGCAAATGCACGTGAATCCCCAGGTTTTTAGAACGCATGGGAAAGAAAGTGTTCTAGGTATCTTTGGAGGCCTCTTGAGAGCCTTAGAGTGGAGCTCATTCCTCAAAGTGCTCACAACAGAGCCCCCTGTTCAGTTAAAGAGTTGCCATTATGCATCAGGCCCCAGGTGAGGAACTTCACACACAGCATTACATTTTACTCTCACCTAGACTCTGCCAAGTAGACAGCTTCACCCTGTTCTACTGAAGAGGAACTGACAATGAGACAGGTTCAGTGACTTGTCCAAGGTTGCAGAGATGGGATGTAGCCACTGAAGGATCCAGCCCCAGCTCTGCCTCTGGATCCTGCGTTCTTTGGGCTCTGGTACCAGCCTCTGGGCTCTGTGGGACCCTGATGCCATCCCTTCACACCTCAGTTTCCTTGTGTGAAAGTAGAGATAATGACTCTACTTCATTTAATTGTGCTGAGGACTGCGGTGGATAGATGTGTGTGAGACACTGAGGGCAGCGCCTGGCATATGAGATGCTCTCTGGAAAACTTGAGGGGCCATGGCTGCTGCTGTTACCGCCATCCTTTACCCCCTTTGTCATGATTGTCTTCTCTGGCCGCCTGACAGTAGCAGACCATTTTCTGGTCATTAAAGTAGAAGGAGGCAGTCATTGTTTTCTGAAGTTCCTTCCATTGCTGTAGAAGAAGGACTAGCAGAAGCACTTAAAAGAAGCCACTACTTTATAGAAGGATATTTCATTACTACAGCCCCCTGTGGCAGTCTGCATTGAGTTGGTTCCATTGTTGGTTCATGGTGGCGGTTTTAACTGTGGCCCTGTTCCAGGTGGTGATGTTCTGGACTATGATGCTGAACGGCCCTCTGCCTAGAGCCCTGCAGAATTCCGAGCACCCAACTCTGCAAGCGAGCGCCTGTGACGCTCTGTCTTCTATCCTGCCCGAGGCCTTCAGCAGCCTGCCGGTAAACTGAGGAGTGCTTGCTCAGCCCTGAGTGCCCACCCTCCCCCCACCCTGCCCCAGCATCAGAGCTTCTGTTTGATTCAGATTCTTTTTCATTATGAGTCAGTATTGAACAGGCTCTCTGAGAAAGGGGGGCTCAGTCTACTTGAGTCTGGGGTGAGGGCAGTGGTACAACTTAAAGTCTTAATGTCCTGGGAAGAGCCTTTCCTCCCTGTGCTTAGAGGGTGGGTGGTAGAAGGCAGGCGAGAGGCTTGGAAGTCAGAGACATTTCAGAAAAGCTTTCAAAGCCAAAAGTTAAGACCTGGATATAAATCTGTACTCTTATTCTCTGCCTCTCTGATGATCTTAACTTCTGTAAAACTGAGTTTTATCATCTGTAAAGTGGGCACAATGTGAGGAATGACATGAAGTGTGTGACCATACTTGGCTGGTGCCCACTGTACAGGGTATGCAGGCTGCTCCCCTTCTTTAGTCCCTGGTGGCATTTGTGTCTGTTCTAGCTTATGAAGGAGGAGAATGCACTGACCGTTCACATAGTGGTAAAGGTTACTGGTCACAGATGCTGTGTGTGCCCAGCACCAAGCAGGCATTCACCTCATGCCTGGGTCCAAAATGAATCTCTGTACTCTGCCAAGGTCATTTCAAGATCTCAGTTGTGTTCAGCTCCTGAATACAAACTCAGACACAGACGTGTCACATTCACCTGTTGAGGACAGTGGCTCATAGTTCTTCTGGTTTCACTTTTCCTTTGCCAATCTTTCTCACTGCAGAGTGACAGGCAGATTCTGTGCATCACCATGCTGCTTGGGCTGAACGACAGCAAGAACCGATTAGTGAAAGCTGCGACCTCGCGGGCCCTTGGAGTCTACGTGCTTTTCCCTTGCCTCAGACAGGTCAGAGGGAGCCTGTACCACCCTCTGTGCCTCTCATGGGCCAGAGTCATACTGGTTTGGGTGGATAGAGAGCTCTTGAGTGAGACAGTAAACTATGTTACATTGCTTTTGATCTGGTTTCTTTAATCGCTACTAAAACATGGTAGTGCCTGTAGTTCATTTATTTCCAATTACTTAGCACATTACCCCAGACTAAGAGAGAAGGGAAAAAGAGAAATGGGACATTACCTTGTGATAGTAATAATTTAGAAAGCCGATAAAGTTTTTACTAAGAAAGAAAGAAATTTCTCTTTCACTCTGTGACATTTATCTCTCTGAGAAGTGTGTAATAAATAGGGTGTATTTTAGAAATATATTTCATTGTCAGCATCATTTCCCAAGGTAGAAATCAGTGTAAGCCCAGAATTCACAGATAACGGTCACAGACCAGGTTGTAAGATGTTCCACAAGAGCAAAATCCATAGGCTCCTTGAATGTTCGTGGCATATCCTGAAATCATGGAAGACCCTCCCTTGGGGTTTTTAGTAGATGTCCAAATTGTAACATAGTAGAAGAGTAAATTGAGTAAATAAATTTTGATTTTCAAATAGAGATTTGTGGTAAAGGCTTATATCTTTCTCTGAAAATGAATTTCAGAATTTTCAAGGCAGCATTGTGAGCTCATAAAGTAACTACAGTGTTTTATCTTCTAGGATGTCATATTTGTTGCAGACACAGCAAATGCAATATTGATGTCACTTCAAGACAAATCTCTGAATGTCCGGGCCAAAGCAGCCTGGTCCTTGGGCAACCTGACAGACACTCTGATTGTCAACATGTAGGTGACTCAGCTCACTTCTCCCTCAGTGACCTCTGAGGCTTAGGTCCCTAGGAGGATATCTTACCTCTACTATAAAAGAACTAACAGTAATTCTCCCATGTTGTATATCAGTCTTCCTGCTTTGTTTTATATTTCTTCAAGTAATAAGATTAGGAAGTTATCCTTTATGTATGTTTGTGTATGTATATATATTTAATACTGTATGCTAAAATAAGTAATATATCCACATTATAAAAATGTGGAAAATATAAAAGTAGAAATTCAAAACCATAGTATGGCTGCATTTTAAGTGTCAAATTTATAATTTTTTAAAGTAATGTATTCACAGGTTAAAAAAAAATTGAAACAGTACAAAGGGGGTATTCATTATGAAGCCTTTCTCCTAACTCACTCCCCTCCCTAGAGGCAACTGTTGTTCCTCATATACTAGCATCCTGCTGTTCATTGCTTAGCTCTCACATATGATGTGTATAAGCATTCTCCTGACTCTTTTTTTTCTCCTCTTTATAAATGTTAATTACTATTACACAGCCATTACTGCACAGTGATTATTTAACCGTTTCCTTGTTATCGAACTATTTGCATTATTTTAGGGTTTGATATGCAGTGAACATTTTTGTGCACAATATCTTTATTTTGAGATACACCTTTTGGTCACATTCCTAGATGTGGACCTACTAGGTCAAAAGGTATAAACTAAGTTCTTGGTGTAATCTAAACAGATTTTTTGAGCTGTCTTCCCAAATTTTTTATAGTTATACTAAGTGAATGTATGTGTATATGTGTATACTTAACTGGGTTTTACCATTTAACATGTTTTGCCTGCTTTGGATGGAACAGGGAGACACCAGACCCAAGTTTCCAGGAAGAGTTCTCTGGTCTCCTGCTCTTGAAGATGTTGCGATCAGCTATAGAAGCATCCAGGGATAAAGACAAGGTAGATTCACAGCAAAACCTAGTGCTTCTCAGGTGGATACGTACTATATTATAGTTTTATCCCACCAAGTTTATCCCTGTTCAGAGGAGATTGAGAGAGTACTTGGTATGATGTGGCCTACTCTACCTTGCATAGTATCTTTTGTTTCCTGTCTCCTGAAAAATATCAGTGCTTTTGTAATACTACTCTGTGATCTCTCCATGTTTGTTTTAATATGATCTATTTTTGTTTTGTTTTGTTTTTTTCCAAAAAGTCTTTAAGTGTCAGGTTAGAAAGATGAGCAGCCCTTGGCTTTAATAAGTTGAAAGTATAAAAATGGGCTTTAGGGCGAGTCAGACATGGTTCAAAATCTGGCTTGCCCTGTAATGGCTGGGTGATGTTTGGTGTATTATTTAACTTCTGTGAAGGTCAGTTTCCTTATCTTGAACATGGAAGTCATGACCTCTACCTCGGTGGCCCCAGAGATGCCTTGTGTCAAAGCACCTAGCATAGGTGCTGACCCATACTGAGTGCTTAATTTAGCACAGTGATTCTGAAACTGGGAAGCCCTGTGTGGGACTAATTTGTTCAGAATTTCTGAGATTAGGGCCTGGGAATTAGTTTTTGAAAAAGAAAGCTCCCCAGATGATTCTAGTAGGCCGCAAAGGTTGAGACTTGGGAAAATTACCAGACAAGAATTTTGAAGCCTGGCCTCTCCTCACCTTGCTGCAAGCTAGATTTGTCCTCTTGCCCCTGGGCTTTCCATGCCATCTCTGCAAAATTAGGACAGACCTCTCTAAAGTCTAATCTAAAGATACCAGTGAGGACCTATGGAGAACTTCACCTTTCTGATGGTATAGGCTGTTCACCATGCAAGTCATTTCAAGAAGCTACAGCTTTATAGGCTGCTTGTCTCGTTGCTTTAAGATGTCCAAGACTTCCTGGGTTTTTTAAAGCTGAAATTATACTTTCTGTAACATCTCTTTGGCAAAGCAGATTTCTAATGCTTTTTTTTTTTTTTTTTTTTTTTTACATTTTATTGTAGGTAAAAAGCAATGCAGTCCGGGCCCTTGGAAATTTGCTTCATTTTTTACAACCATCTCATATAGAAAAGCCCAGGTTTGCTGAAATCATTGAGGAGTCTATCCAGGCCCTGATTTCTACTGTTCTAATTGAGGCTGCCATGAAAGTCCGATGGAATGCCTGTTATGCAATGGGGAATGTCTTTAAAAATCCTGCTCTTCCATTAGGTAAGAAAGTCTCAAACGAACTTCAAAAGGGGAGGGGGAAGTGGGTGGGGGGTGGAGGTGACTGGGTGATGGGCACTGAGGTGGGCACTTGACAGGATGAGCACTGGGTGTTATTCTATATGTTGGCAAATTGAACACCAATAAAAAATAAATTTATAAAAAAATAAAAAAAATAAGTAACCATTTAAAAAAAAAAAGAAAGTCTCCCTTTTCTCTCTGGTGGAGAACCCTAGGACAACACACACCAGCCTACATTGTTATTAAAGATATTCCTTAATATGTTACTTATAACAGTATTAGAAAACAATGGAAATGTTCTGAACACCTAAGTTTAGGGGAATGGTTGAGGTAAATCATAGTGTATATATTCAAAGGAATCTCTTAGAATTATGATTACAAAAAGTTTTTGATAATCTTGGAAAGTACTTCTGATGTTAAGCAAATTAAAACAGGATGTGAAATTGTTTCTACAGCTTGATCTCAATAAATGGGTAGAAAAAAGACTGAAAGAAAATTAGCGTAATTATTAACAGCAATTGCCTCTGGAGGGGACAATGAGTAGGATTTTTTTCTGCTTTCACTTACAAGAGTGTATGTTGTTTTAACAACAGGGGGTAAAAATGAAGGAGAAAAAGTGGCAAAGTATAAAGGGTGGAATTTGGAAATCCCGTGTGAGCCCTTGGAACTGAAGTGGGCTGCTGCATTGTAGGAAGCCATCTAAGTAATGACTTGCTATGTGTCGTGATAGACCATCAGTGGCTAATAGCTGCTTAGGCAGATGGGTTGTGGCTTCTAAATCCCTTCACTTTCCTTACCAGCATTTGCCTTATATGTTTGTCTCAGATAAGGTTTAAAACAAGGTAAGTTCCTGGAGAAGTTAAATCCATCCTGGGCCAGTAGAGCATGCATCAGGTTAGGGAAATCTGGCCCTCCTCCCCTTTACTGCCAAGAGCTCACAGCCAGGGAGCACCTGGCTGGCTCAGTCAGAAAAGCATGTGACTCTTGACTCTTGATCTTGAAATTGTGAGTTCAAGCCCCACATTGGGTGTAGAGATTACATACATAAACAAATAAACTTAATTAAAAAAAAGAAGAGAGAGAGCTAGCTTTCAACCTAGCACTAATGGAGAAGTAGCTTCTTAGCTTTTCCATGGAGGAAATAGCCTAACATGAAATAGCCTTTGGAGTTGGAGCTCATTAAGGTAGGTGTCTGCTTGCATGTCTTTAAAGGCAACAAAGAAAGGGGGAGGAGGTGCTAAGAGAGTTAAGGAAGCTGAAATCTATTCTTTTGCCCATCTTGAGGAATAAGAATACCCCCCAAAATGGAGTGATAGCTCTGATGGAGGAAGAAAGCAGGCTAATCTGAGACCACCAAGAAGGGAGAGACGACAGAAATCTGGGCATCATGTTCTCAGAATTAAGACAGTTGCAGGTTTTGTTAATGTGAGTTCTCTGTTCCCCAGTCACTTCCTAAATAGTATTTTCTTTTTTTTTTTTTTTTAAAGATTTATTTATTTATTTATTTATGATAGACATAAAGAGAAAGAGAGGCAGAGATACAGGAGGAGGGAGAAGGAGGCTCCATGCCGGGAGCCAGACGCGGGACTCGATCCCGGGACTCCAGGATCGCGCCCTGGGCCAAAGGCAGGCGCCAAACCGCTGAGCCACCCAGGGATCCCTTTCTCTTTTTCAATAAAATGCATGACTTGCTATGTTCAGAGCAGTGTCTGGATGCTAATCTGGGTAATGAAATGCTCTTTTGTCAGCATGAACAAGGCTGGCGTAACAGTTGTGCAGTGTACACAGTGCTGAGAAGCATCCGACTGAGAGAACAGGTGGGGCTACAATTCAGTCTATGCTCCTCCCATCAAGCCTTATGCCCTCAGGACAGCCTCTTCCCACAGAAGAAGCCTTTTTCACAGTTGCCAAACTCCCCATTTAGAGTAACAGAGGCCCCGAGCATGCAGCAGGGTTGTTTAGGGAAATGAGAAGTTTGGGAATCAGTACTTGGCCCCTTTGTCAGAATCCCATAGTCAGCACTGATCACCCTAATCTATAAGGTTAGTGTGAGAATTAAGTGAAAACAGTGATTAGCTTGAGCACTAGTGTGTGTGCTTCCTCTGCCCCTCTCTTTCTCCCCTGTTTATTTTTAAGCCTTCATTTGTTTCAATGCCAGTGGATTCTTTCTAGGAACAGCCCCGTGGACCTCCCAGGCCTATAACGCCCTGACGTCAGT
This sequence comes from Canis lupus familiaris, assembly GCF_011100685.1. Taxonomy (NCBI): domain Eukaryota; kingdom Metazoa; phylum Chordata; class Mammalia; order Carnivora; family Canidae; genus Canis; species Canis lupus. The sequence continues at coordinate 37,544,888 of NC_049230.1, read as the reverse complement.
TGTGACATCATGCAAGAACTTCAAAGTACGCATCAGATCTGCCACTGCCCTTTCCATCCCAAGCAAGAGAGAGCACTATGGGTCTGTTGACCAATACGTTCAGATCTGGAATGCATTGGTCACTGCCTTACAAAAGAGTGAAGACACCACAGACTTTTTGGAATTCAAGTACTGTGCCAGCCTACGGACCCAAATCTGCCAGGCACTGATTCACCTGTTGAGCTTGGCCAGTGCCTCAGACCTGCCCTGCATCAGAGAAACCCTTGAATTGAATGGGGACATGGTGCAGTCCTTTATCCTACAGTTTTTAAAATCAGGAACAGAGGGAGAGGACACTGGAGCACCCCACAACTTGCATGAAAGAGACCAGCTGGTCAGAACAGCCTTGGAGCACATAAGCAGTATCCAGGCACTGGCTGGCAACACAGCCAAGAGGGCCATCATGGGCTTTTTAGAAGATATCCTCACCATTTACTGTGACTTGTCTGGATCACAAGTAGCGCTCCCAGGATTAACAACAGATCGGTGAATAGTCCACCATACTTCCAAGTGTCAAGTGGTAATAGAAAGACCCAAGCTTGAGTATCAGATATGTAGGATTTAAGTTTAGGGATAGAAACAACCCACTTGCTTTTATTTAGAATAGGCCTAAATTTTTCTTGAATGGCTCAACCACTTTAGAGAGTGGTTCCATGGCACTGGCCACAGTCCAGATTGTTGGAGCCTCTGACCTGTGCCGCCGGAGCCAGAAGACAGAGTTGAGTGTGGGCCAAGCAGACTGGGCGGTTATGAAGCGCATTTAGCCTCAGAAAATAGAGACAAAAAGCAAAAGAATTTAGGAATGAGAATGTTGTGTGTTGTGTCTCTGTGAATTGTTTTTCTTTTATAATAAACTAATGAAAAATAGTGTGCTTAATCTCCTCTGTTTTCAGATCAAGTTGCATTTATAGAAAGCTTCCCGCAGAGCTGATGTTCAGCCAGTTTGCATTGGTGTAGCTGCTTCAGTCGCTAAAATACTGCAAAGTTCCTTACAGGTTGGTAACAGCTACTGCACTGAGCTCCCCAGGACCAACCCCAGAAGCCCCCCCCGCCCCTGCCTCCCTGCAATCCACTTAACAGAAGAGGATCCTGGCTTGCAGAGGCTGCCAGCACAGGCCCCTGTCTGTTGCATCCTGGCTGTAACGCTGACCTCTCTCCATTGCCTGACATCCCTGAGGAGACTGTGGTCCCCGGTACTAACTTTATGGTGGTTCTGCCACCTCTGAATGTTTGCCTTAAAAAAGAATTATTTAATTTAGATGATTAGAAAGAGAGGTTTTTAAATTGTATTTTGATAATGTCTAAGCAGTTATAAAAGTCACTTCTCAGTGAAGAATTATTTACATTTGAATTTACATTCATTTCTTAGCCTCCAACAGTATGTTAGAATTGATTTCAGATAGGAATTTAGATAATATAACGGAACCAGTCAAAATGATTCCATACTTATATCTGACCTGGGATACATAAGAATCAAGATGCATAGAACAGGTTTTGGCAATACATTATTTAACTATTGTTATTTAGCTTAAAATACTATATTTTAGGGCATACATATGTCCTTAGCATTTCTCCTTTGCCCCTAGAGAGTTGCTGTCTTCCCTCTGCTGTGTTCTTGGTTGCTCAGGAAATACTCCGGCAGTTTGGGAAAAAGAGTAGTCCAGAAACTGAAGGCCCGCTTTTCCATTGGTAGAGTACCAACCGGTTTCCAAAGAATTAGAACACAGGTACAGTAGAAACACCCCTATAGCACATTCTTTAAATGTGCTTTTCTTTGGAGATGACTCTAGACACGAATTGTTACAGAGACTGGAGACTGAGTTGAACCTGTACTAATCTTAGGATGAATCTTGGAACTCGTTTACTTATCACTTCCATAAAAGCAAAAATGTAGCATAGCCACTATTTGGGGGTAGGGGAGCTCTCACTGGTGAATTTCTTGATAAAATATTTGTGAAAAGACTTTGAATGGTTTGATTTGATGATTTGCTTTTTGTTTATCTTAAATCTCATTTTTTTTTAAAAAAACCTTTCACTTCAGAAAAGGTTTCCAGATCTCTGAAAACATATGTTAGGATGTCTGTATGGAGGGAAAGACCAAGGGTAAGCTGCTAGAAATCCAGGTGTCTGGGGTACAGCTCCTCTCTGGACGGGATGCTGATTCTCACTGTAGCAATATGGGAGGACCCCAGAGGCCAGAACTTCCTCAATGCCCTGGACTGGGGCCTCAGAAAAGCCGCCATTGTGAAGGGAAGCCACACAGCCAATGAAGAGTTAGAACTGAGTCTGAGGCAGAAAAATAGGAGGTCCAGCTCCAATTCCGAATTCTAATTCAGAATGCCAAATTCTGAACTTTCTTTTGATATTTAAAAGAAAAAAAAATTGGAGAAGGGGTCATTAGGTACAGATGGCTAGAGCCTTTGTTTAATAAACTGACCGCATTAGGACACCTCACTTACTTTTGAACCTTTTCTGTGATCACTGAAAGAAACTCCCTAATTTCTATCCACTTTTAGAACTTGAGGAAGGTACATGTTATAACCTCTCCTGTGGTGTTAGTTAACAGGAAAGCAGTGATTATAGGGCAGCAGAAACCTCCCATGGAATACCAGGGCAAGGGCTTCTTTGAGTCTGACATTTGTGCATGAATACAGACCCTGAGCAGACTCACTGTCTTTCCAATATAAGAGCTCTGTGAGTTATAGCTACTCTAGTTCATTTGGCCTTCACTTCATTAATACAGTGTAGTGGTTAAAAGCTTAGGCTTAGATCCTGGCTCTGCTGCTTTCTATCTGTGACCATCTTGTACCTTAGTTTTCTCATCTGTAAAATAGGGATAATAGTGCCTACCTCATAAGGATGTTCTAATGATTAAGTGAGTTAATACACAGAAAGTTCTTAGAATAGCTTCTGGTACTCAATAAACGTCAGATATTTATTTTCCTTGAATTTTCAGAGCACTAGACAGAAATACTGTCAACACACCATGAACCTCTCGTGATGACAAATAGCTGGATTCTCCTGACTGCTCCTTCAGGTGAGGTGTTACCTGGGATGCCTTGGGAAGCTGAACCTAGCAGTATGAAGAGGTACTCTACCCCAGGACCTGGGTAGCCTGCCAGACACAGCCCTGCATCTTGCCCCTACAGGTCGCCTTGGACAAGGGAAAGGACGAGATGTGTGGGAGGCCACATACCTAACAGAACCTTCCCGAGTTCTGCCTCTTGACCCATCGCTGCGGGCCAGTCAGAAATTATAGACCCAGTTTCCAAAAGCTTTGGAATTATACCTGGGTTTTAAAGAACAACTGCAACTTAATAACCACATCTGTGGGCAAGTTATTTGACCTCTCATCTGTAAACTGGGGATAGCAGTACCTCAGAGTTTAAGGAGTATGTCACATGGTACATGGAAAGCATCCAGCTTGGAGTTGGCACAGAGCAGGTGTTCAATAAAAAATGGTGCCCTCCTGGGTGTTATGCTATATGTTGGCAAATCAGACTCCAATAAAAAAATATAAAAAAAGAGAGAGAGAGAGAGAGAGAGAGAAAGAAAGAAAGAAAGAAAGAAAGAAAGAAAGAAAGAAAGAAAGAAAGAAAGAAAGAAAGAAGGAAAGAAAGAAGAAGAAAAAAGAAAGAAAGAAATGGTGCCCTCATTACACTTTTCTTTGACATCTTTCCTGGGCTTGAATGTCTGTCTCATTAGAGAAAGATCATTGGAGTGGGATCTTGAAGAAGCATATGTCTACTACTAAAAGTACAAACTTTGAGTCTTCAGGTCAAAACTAAAGAGATCTTCAGCTCCAGTGGACAAGGAAATTATCTTAGTGTTGGGGCCAGTGTCTCAGATACTTAACATTCATTTGCCTTTCCTGTACAGCACACCCAAGGACCACAGCATGGCCACTAGAAACAGCAGCACAAATGCAGTTGGGGGTGGTGGTGGTAGTGGTGGTGGTGGTGGTAGTACAACCCCTCTATAGTTAGGATTCAAAGCAGCAGCAGCTTGGATCATTTGCAGAAGCCTTTCCTTGTGAATTACTGCTTTGCAATTGATTCCATGACCAACTAGGATTTACTGTAGGAATGCAGACATTTTTTCAATGAGCAGTTCAATTAATAAAGTGTTATCACATTAACATGTCAAGTAAGAAAAAACCCCAATAGCCATTTTTATGGATTGTGAAAGCATTTGATAAAGTTTAATTTCCTTTTCTGATCAAAATTCTTTTTAAAGGGACACCTAGGTGGTTCAGTGGTTGAGCATCTATCTGCCTTTGGCTCTGGACGTGATCCTGGGGTCCTGGGATCAAGTCCTGCATCAGGCTCCCCACAGGGAGCCTGCTTCTCCCTCTGCCTGTGTCTGCCTCTCTCTGTGTGTCTCTCATGAGTAAATGAATAAAATATTTTTTTAAAATTCTTTTTAAAAAATTAAGATAATTGTTAACATCATAAAATATACTTCTCTTTTCAGTGTCTTTCCTTAAAAAGTCAGCAATGACAAGCAAGCCTGTCATCACAACTATTACCTAATGCTATACAAGATTCAATGGCCAAGGAGGGGATTAAACCAACAATAGAGTTTTCCAAAAAAAATTTTCAAAGAGAGTTTCTGAATTATCATTATTTATAGAACAGTCTGAGACCCTGAATTCACAAATCACTATTTGCAGAAAGTCAAGATAATCAGCTCAGAAAATAATAGAACTAATAAAAGTTCTTAAATCCTTAAGGTAGCTGTTTACAATTTGCCCAAATCAATGGTTCTTCCGTATGTCAGGCCATAATTGGATGCAATTTTTTATGTCAGAAAATATTCCATTCACACTAGTAACTAAAAGTAATATGTATCTAGGAATAAATTTAAACAAAGCCAATGCAAAGATTTTGTGAAAAAATAAAAAATGTTCAAAGGTCACAAAAGCAGACATTAAAAAGAGAAGGTATACCATGTTCTAGATTAAAGGATTCAATATTATAAAAGACCATTTCTCTTCAAACCTATAAATTTAAATTTCCATCAAAATCAAAATAAGATTGTTTTTGAATGACGAAACCATTCTCAATCTCATCTAGAAAAGTGAATGCAAAAATCCAAACCTAGGAATCAGGCTTTTAGCCACCAGGCTGTGGGAGAAAAGAATTTCTCCCTAAATTAGTGTGCCTCATGGAAACACCCCAGCCTTTGTAAACCCACGCCCCTGTTTGTGAAATAAAAATTCAACTCTCATTCGAGGCCTTCTCCGTCCTGTCCCTCCCACTGGATGCAGCTGTAGAGTGCGGACTAAATGCGTGGAACAGCTATCCCAAGGGGAAGGAGTAAATAGGGAACATCTGGGGGCGGGGACAGGCAAACTCCGAGCACCAGCAGACTGGCACTAAGTTTGCCATTTCCCCCTATGGTCTCCCCTGGCTTAGACCCCAAGCACACAGAAACCTGGACTTGCAGACCAGATGCAGATCACAAGAGAGAAGGTCTCTGTTTCCTCCTCTAGGAAAGGCAAAGAAGGCCGCATTGGTCATGGTCATCAGTCAGAGCGAGTGGGGAAACCCTGTTTGATGTTGCTTCTTACACCAGCCCCTTGACAAGCCCGCTCAGCAGGGGTTCTTGCAGCTAGGCTGTTGCCTAAAACTCCTGGGAGGGAACTCTTCTCTGTCCAGAGGAAGTGCAGCCCTAGCCTCAAGGGAGTGATGGCCATTGCTTTCTCTCTCCCTCTAGGTTTTCTTATCTGACCTCTTAATATGATAATATTTTGTTAATAGAACTTTGACACCAAAGGGAAATTTGAAACTTTGGGAATGAAAGAAGAACAACAGAAATGGAAACCATGTGGGTAAATATAATCAACTAGTTCCCTCGGGGACACCTAGGTGGCTCAATGGTTAAGCCTCTGCCTTGTAGGGCATGATCCTGGGGTCCAGGATCAAGTCCCACATCGGGCTGTTTGCAGGGAGCCTGCTTCTCCCTCTGCCTATGTCTCTGCCTCTCCCTCTCATGAATAAATAAATCTTTTTTAAAAAATCAACTATTTCCCTCATCTCGAGCCTTTTATAACATATTTTCAATGAAAGTGAAACAATGTCTGTTGGAGTTTTCGTAAATGTAGGAATAGTACGTATGAAAATTTTAAGAGGTAGGGTATTGGGATCTGTATAGTAGTAATAAGATTTCTACACTTCACTCGAAGCGATAAAATATTAATCCTAAATAGATTATGAAAAGTTAAGTGTTTTTGCAATCCCTAAGGACACCATATTTAAAAATTACACAAAAAGATAGTAAAAAAACTAGATTACTTGAAATACAAAAAAAAAATTCAGTTAAGACAGGAAAAGAGAAAACAGGAATGAAAAACATAGGGAACAAATAGAAAACAACAAAATGGAGTAGCCCTATATCTAAATATGTCAACAATTGAATTCAAAAGGTCTAAATTATACCAGTTAAAAGAGATTGTCAGGATGTTTAAAAAAAAAAAAAAAAGGCCCTTAATACCTAACTATTCACTTTATAAGAGGTCCATTTTTTTAAAGATTTTATTTATTTATTTATAAAAATTCTATTTATTTTTTCATGAGAGACACACAGAGAGAGGCAGAGACAAAGGCAGAGGGAGAAGCAGGCTCCCTGCAGGGAGCCCAATGTGGGACTCCATCCCAGGATCCTGGGATCATGCCCGAAGGCTCAACCACTGAGCCACCCAGGCATCCCAGAAACCCATTTTTAGTAAATAGTGTAGGTTAAAAATAAAAGAACAACAAAAAAAGAAACTATACCATGCATATATTAATCAAGGGAAAGCTGGAGTAGCTATGTTAATATCAGACAAAATTGACTTCAGAGCAAGGGTATTTACCGGTGATAAAGAAGGACACTATAGAATGACAAGGTCAACAAAGAAGACACAATAATCCTAAATGGCTGTATACCTAACAATAAACGTTCAAACTACATAAAGCAAAAACTGGTAGCATTGCAAAGAGAGATGGTGAATCAGCCTACAATTATAGTTGGAGACTTCAATACTTCTTTCTCAGTAACCAATATAAATAGACTATATTCTGGATCGTAAAATGAATCTCAAGAAATTTCAAAGAATTAAAATTATATACACAATGTGATCTCTGCCCACAAAAGGAATTAAACCAGAAATCAATAACTGGGGGGAAAAAAACAATCTATAAGCACTTGGACATGAACATACTTCTAAGTAATCCCTGAGTCAAAGGGGGAAGTCTCAGAGGGTATTAGAAGATTAGAAAAATAGTTTAAAAGTGAACAAGAAAATACAACATGTCAAAATGTACAGATACAGCTAAAGCAGGGCTTTGATGGAAATTTGCAGCATTAGGAAAGAAATTAGGGTGGAAGAAAGGTCTCAAATCAATAATCTCAATTTCAAACTTAAGCTATAGAAAAAGAAAAACCTAAAGCAAGCAGAAGAAAGAATATTATGCTGAGTAAAGGAAGCCACTTTCACAATGCTACATACTGCATGATGCTGTTTACATGGCACTATGAAAAAGGCAAAACCAGACTCAGGAAAAACAAATCAGTGTTTGCTAAGGTTTGGGAGAGACAAAACATTCAATGGCAGGGAAGCATGAAGGAGTGTTCTGGGGTTGATGGAACTGTTTGGAATCCTTACTGTGGTGGTGGTTACATAAGTCTATATGGAAATTCATGGAACATATACTCCCTCAAAAGTCTATAATAATGATAATTTTTAAAAATCTCCCTTTCTCGATGTCTTTCTCAATGTACAGACTGTGTCTGTTTACACTAGGTACCCATAGCCAACAAGGTGCCAGATATAATAGCACTCAGTATATTTTTTAAATGAATAAGAAGCATTCCTTCAGAAATGACTCCGTGTACTCAAAAGATGGGGTCCAACATGCCTAACTGATAATGGTAATAGCTAATGTTTATTGGCTGCTTTTAATTTCAAGTACAGAAAAGATCCTAGATGTGTTATCCTATTGCATTTATAACGTAGACCATCTTATAATATACAAGAATACATCCTGTAGGCATTTTTATTACTTAAAAATTCAATTCTTGGGGCACCTGCGTGGCTCAGTGGTTGAGCCTTCAGCTCAGGTCATGATCCTGGGGTCCTGAGATTGAGGTCCTGCTTCGGGCTCCTGGCGAGAAGCCTGCTTTTCCGTCTCTCTATGTCTCTGCCTCTCTCTGCCTCTGTATCTCATGAATAAATAAATAAAATCTTTTTTAAAAAAACTTTATTTTTGGTTCTTTGATTCTCTTGGCAAATGTTCTTAAAAATACAAACAGCAGTGCCTCTTTGCAGGTAAATTATGGCAAGGCAGGAGAATGGCCAGCAGATGGAGACAGAGAACACAAAGTTATTAGACTCTGGGCTCACTTCTCAGGCTCAGGAGCCATAGCACCTGGATTCCAGGTAGCTCTCAGCAGAACAGTGAATCGCAAACCTGGCTGCATTGGAATCATCTCAGGGACTTTAAAGTTCATAGGATCTGGGTTTAGCGGTCTTGGGTGCCCTCTTGCCAATTAGCGGGTTTTTTTTTTTTCCAATTAGCAGGTTTAAAATCTGCACAAGTGTTTCTAACTACAGCAAAGTTCGAGAGCCACTACCCAAGCACGAGCAGTAACAGTGTGTCTCCAGCTGGCGAGTTTCAGACTCATCTGGAGAACTTGTGAAAAACAGAGACTCTGGTTGGGCTGTTGTAGTCTTCACTCTTTTGAGAAGCAGTGCGTACTGAAATGATGACATATTAAACTAATGGAGTTAAATATACAACCAGGGCTAAATCTGATATCATCTCATACTAAATTCTAATGTATCAGTACCTTTAGGCATCGAATGTTTAAGAAAAATCTTATAGGGGATAAATTTGTTATTGAAAAAAAATCCCCGCTAACCATGAACTTCATTTTTCGTCTGAGTTGGCTGGGACTATCTTCAGGACACAGGCAGAGATCTCCTCTCCAGAGAAGCACAAGTTTCCGTCAGGTCCTAGGAGCATGAGTAGTCATATCTGGTCATTTCGTGGTGGGGCATTAGGAAAAAGTTGAGCTCCTTGGGCAACTGGACTTTCAGTCCTCATGAGGTATGCTCCTCAGGTTTGTTTTCACTTTCTTTCACCAAGTGTTTAAATTATTTTAATATCGGAGCCAGCATAGATTAATTTTCTAAGTAACATCTATCTCTTTTCCATATTATAAAAGCAATGAATCTTTATGGTAGAACTGTTTTAAAGATTTCATTTATTCATTTGAAGGAAAGAGTGAGAGAAAGCTAGAACTGGTGGGGGGGAAGGGAAAAGGGAGAGAGAAAAGCAGACTCTCTGATGAGCGGGGAGCCCTACGTGGGGCTCAATCCCAGGATCCTGGAATCATAACCTGAGCCAAAGGCAGACACTTTACCAACTGAGCTACTCAGGTGCCCTTCACTGTAGAATTTTTGCAAAAAAACCCAATAAGTTATGTAAGTAAAAATGACTGGTGATGATTACTATTATCATTTTGGTATATTTCATGTTAGACCTATAATGATACATGCATGTGGGAGTATGAGTATGTGCCATCCACATGGACTCACATGAGCACTCTTCCATATGTATGTGGGAAATCAGTCTACAAAACTCTGATCATAACCTGTGTAGCTTTTGGTAGCCTGCTATCTTACCTCTCATGAGCATTAAATGCTCTCCTAAAACATGATTTTAATGACTCAATAGGCGTCCACAGTATACCAATACATCACATTTTAACCATTTCTTGCTGGATATTGTTTTCCAATTGTTTGTTGGTTTACATGTAACTCTTTACCAGATGTTAGATTTTATTTGGATGTGTGATTTGAGGCAGAGATGTAACTTTATGTCTTTCCAATCATCTCTCTATTGCTGCTTTAATAATCAAACCATCCGTCCCCTGGGTATGATGTACCTCCTTGCGCAGATCCTACCTGCTTATGTCCCTGCAGGGCTGTGGTATGCTTCCCAGTCCATTGCCTGCTCTGCCCCTTTCTCTGAGTGCTAGTCAGTGTATTGACAGACAAGGTGACCAGTGGGGTGGTGGTCACTTTGGGAATGAGACTGATGCTAGAATGGGGACGACCTGTAGGGCTCTACCATTCCAGGAGGCTGCCTGAATATTGGATATCATTAGCTTCAATCACTGTCTACCCATATAACCATCAGTCCCCTCTGACCACGAGTCCCTAAGCCCAGGCCCTTAGGGACTATAACGACAGCCTCCAAAGAGGGTGCTCCCACCACTAGCAGGTTCTGTAGGTCTCCCCCCCTTTCTCTTTCTCGCTGCTCAGCTCATTCTCCACACTGCTGCTCACTGAGCTCTTCACATGGCATGGTTGCCTCCCAACGCCAGCGTGTGCACCAGCCACATGGGCTCCATGCATGTGCAGTCCTTTGGTCCCCAAGCTCCCTCCCAACTCTTCAGGCTCTGCCTGCCAAACCCCCCTACCTACTTCAGGTCCCAACAGACACACCCTTTCCTCCGGGCCATCTTCCCTGAGCACCTGTGACATGGGGTGTTGGCTATGCTCAGCTCAGAGGGTTGTTACAGGACGAAATGAAGTGATCTAGCCCCTAGCAGAGAGCCAAGCACTAACAAGACATAAATGAATGCTAGCTAATATCACAGGGTTTTTTTTTGTTTTTTTTTTTTTTTTTTTACGATTTTAATTTATTTACTTGAGAAAGAGCATGAGCAGGGGAGGGAGGGGCAGAGGGAGAAGCAGACTCCCTGCTGAGCAGGGAGCCCCATGTGGGACTCCATTCCAGGACCCCAGGATCATGACCCAAGCCCAAGGCAGACACTTAACTGAGCCATGCAGGTGCCCTATCCCCTAGCCACGCAGGTGTTTATTATGATCCTTATCATGTCACTCGCCACACTGTATTACAATTGCCCTCTTACTTGGCCGTCTTCCCACCAGACTGAGCAACTTGAGAGTTAGCATTATGTCTTATCCACCTTTTTATCTCTCCCACCAAGCCCTGGGCCAGACACAGAGCAGGCACTCGGCAAGTGCCTGTGTGAAGGAAGTGTGAAAAATCCGTTTCACAGATGAGCAAACTGAGTCCCACAGGGGGCAGAATGACTTGCCTCAAATGATGCTGCCAGTACGGGGCAGAGCAGGAATTGAATTCAGGATTTGGAGACTCTCTGTCCAGTGCCATTCCCTAAGTAGCTGCTGTTACCTTGAGGTCAGATATAGAAGAAATGAAAATACAGAGAGGAGTCATTTTCCAGCTTGTGACTTTTTTGCTGTGTTTGATTCTGACCTTCCCGACAATGGTTTTCCTGATAATTTGGGCACTCAAGGAAAGACCTTCATACAGCCTTGCTGTCAGGAGGGTGAGCTGTGACATTGGAGCTGACAGCAGCCCTTCTGGATCATCCAGTCTACCCTCACCTCTTCACCCCAAGGTAAACCAAGACCCTGAGAAGGAAGTCAGTCACCCACAGTCGCACAGCAGAGCTGGACTCCCTTTGCAGTGCTCCTCTTATCCATGGGAAGTAAAGTGTCATCAGCTTGGCTGAGCAGCGGAAAGGAGCTCAGTTATTTACAGGGCAAATGCTCCTTGGAAGCCTCCAGCACAAGCAGTGGATCCCTGCAGCCTGCAGCCTTCAGCAGGCCTTCCTGAGGTGGCACAGCCCAGGCCAACAGAGGAGAGAGAGGAAAGCTCAGTGGGCAGAGGGCACACAGTCTGGACCCCACCCAGAGGGATGGTTATAATCTCTACCCTGCCAACTGTTGATGGGCCATGCTCTTTATAGCTTCTTCAAGAGGAGAAAACGATTACCTTCTCCAGCCCGAAGATTTATGGCTAAAGAAGGGACAAGGGACATTCCACTCCATTCGGGCCCTTTGAAAGTAGATTTATATGATTTATCTCTAGGTGGGGGCATTATGCCTTTAGCTGCAGAAGGACTGTCACTCCCAGTCCCCCCTTTCCTGTCAACACCTCCTGGCACCAGGCCCACAGCTAGAAGAATGGAGCACGTTAGGGCCAGGTGGAGAAATGTGGAGGGACGTGGCCACAGTGTGGAAGCACACGTGCAACTCACTGGTCTAGGGAGGTGTAGTGGGCAGGGCCCACTGGCTGCCCCAGGATTAATGTTGAGACTTGGAAGAGGACGGTCAGGCAACTGGTAGGATTGCCTACCTGGCTCTCGTCCCTCCAGAGACCAGTAGGCATCCTCTCCCTCACTCATCACCCTTCCCCACCCACCAAACAAACCCACCTGCTGTGTGTCAGGCAGCTGCAGCTTGAGGATACAAAGATGGATGATATACTGGCTCTGGCCCAGAGGAGCTCACAAACAGGCCAATAAGCACAATGTTACAGTCAATATGGGAGAGAGGGCCCAGACAATACCCCAGGGAGAGCAGAGACTAGCCAGTGAAGGGGGACCCGTCAGTCCAAAGGCAAGGAGGTGTGGCAAGGGGCCACCAGAGTCAGAGAGGGGAAGAAGACAGGACAGGGTGGTAGGTGGAATGAGGTCACAGAAATGCATCCTGGGGAGCTGGGATTTTGCTGAGGGCCACAGGGAGCCATAAGGGGGGTTTCAAGAAGAGTGCAGGTGACACATCAGATTTGCACTAAGGTGGCAGCATGAAGCATGGGTTAGAGGTGCTGTGGCTATCACATTTGGCGGTGCCTATAATCACCTGGGAGCTGTAAAGGGGCTCATACCTGGGTCCCCCACCCCCATTGAGGCTGCTGTAATGAGTCTGGGGTGTGGCTTGGGCATTGGGGTGTTGAAACTCCTCCCTGTGAATCTGACGTACAGCTGAGGGTGACCTACTGGAGAGAAATCCCAGGTAGGAGGCATTGTAGTCATCCAGGTTAGAAGTGGTCAGGCACTTTCTAGAGATGCAGGAGAACACATGTTCAAGAGGGAGAACCATAGCCTATGGTGGTTGTTGATGTGGCTTCTTAGAGGAAAGGGAGAGTCTGGCAGTTCTTCAAAAGACTGAACATCGAGTTACCATATGTCCTAGCAACTTAGATCTATACTCAAGAGAAACGAAAACATACATTCACACAAAAACTTGATCCAAATGTCCATCGACTAATGAATGGATAAGATGAAATGCATGCAATGAAGTGTTATCCAATACGGAGGAATAAAGTACGAATACTACAACATGAATGAACCTCAAAAACATTAATGCTAACTGAAGAAAGTCACAAAAAAACACATATGATCCCATGTATGGGACAGGTTCAGAAGAGGTGCATGTAGAATAATCTACATTAAAATCTACAATCTGCAGAAGACAGATTATTGGCTGCATAGGGCTGGGGTGCTGGGGAGACTAGGAGCTAATGGCTAGGGGCTATGGGGTTTTGGGGGAGAGGTAAGGAAAATGTTCTGAAATTAATGATGGTCACATGATGGGTACCCACCTGATTAGGAAAGCTATCGAATTGTACACTTCCAAGTGGATGAATTATATGGTATGCAGATTATACCTCAATAAAGCTATCAGAGGGAGAAAGAGAAGGTACCCGGCCTGGCTAACTCTTTGCAGAAGAAAGTATGGGTTTGCAGACAAAGCATGGGCTTTCCAGTGTACTGGGGCTCTTCCATCCACTGGCTGTGCGACCTAGGAAAAATTACTTGGCTTCTCTGAGCCTCACTTTACTCATCTATGAATTGAAAAGGGAAAAATACATATGGCATACATATAAATGTGCAATACCTGGCACCTACTAGAGGTACAACAAGTGTCGTATCCCTTTCCTGCTCAAAGGATGGTGTAGGGAATAAAAAGCCCCTTCTCAGTAAGGCCTTCCCTGGCCATCCATATCCAAAATGTGAGCCCCCACTGTGCCATCCCCACCTTGCTCATGTCCCCTTTTCTTCCTTATTGCTTATCATTATCTTACATTTTTCTTATCTGGTTTATTGTCTCTCTCCCTCACTAGAACGACTATGCCTCCAGGTAGGGGGTTTGTGTCTAGATGGTTTCCTAATACATGCCTGAAGCCTAGAACAATGCCAGCAAGTGAATTTTTGTTGAATGCATGGAAGTGCTCTGGCTATTGTGTTACCAGGTTTTGTCTCTTCCACACCTCTGAGGCCAGGGTAGTGCACGCATGGTAAGCCTGCAGCTGTTAGAGAGCCCCAGCAGGAAACAGTCTGAGCAGAGGCCATGGGGCAGGGTGGACAAGGGAAAAGACTGTAGTGGGAGGCATGGAGCAGCTAACACAGTCAAGAGCTGCTGGGTAATAATGCGAGAGTCTTCTGGGTTCTTCCACACAACACAGTAAAGGAACACAACGGAGTAATGCTCCTGTCTCGTTCTCCACCTTACCCCTGGCACAGAGGTGAATTCTCCTCCCTCATAAACCAGCTGAGTCCATAAGAAAGAAATCCACGAAGTGTTAATAGTAGGGCCCTCAGAATCCATTCCCTGTCTTACAATGCTCTATCTCTGTGTTCCCCACTTCCTTGGTTTTGTGGTTGTTGTTTTTTTTAATATTTTATTTATGAGAGACACAGAGAGACAGGCAGAGGGAGAAGCAGGCTCCATGCAGGGAGCCTGATGTGGGACTCGATCCCAGGTCTCCAGGATCATGCCCTGGGCTGAAGGAGGCACTAAACCACTAAGTCACCCGGGCCACCCACTTCCTTGGTTTCTTAAGACTGTATTGGTTTCCACCGGCTCGAGCTCCATGACCAATGCACTCACATGGCATCCTCTTCCCAAGCTCTGAGCTTGATTTCATATTCACCCTCTAGTTTTATGCACCCAACTCTTGACTAAGAGGCACCCTGCACCCTGATCCCAATCCCCTGCCGGGGACAGTGGAACAGAACACAGGCCTGGGGTCAGGTGGCCTTGGGTTCAAATCCTGAGTCCACACATCACTAGCTGTGCCACCTTGGTCAATTTATCTGAGCCTCGGTTTCTCATTTGTGCGTTACAAGGGTAAACATTATCTTGCACAGTTGCTGTCAGCTGTGATTCTTAAAGCGTGTTCTTTGGAACATCCATCAGATGAGATGTGTGAGAAAGAGTTCTGATGTCAGGGGAGTCTGGCAAATGCTGACTCTCATCACATCCCCACCTGGAGGATTCTTGAATAACATTAGATCAACCAAGCTCCGAGAAAGCTGTGAAAGAATCTGTTTAACTTTGATCAACACAGGCTCTTCCAAGCAACAGAAAAGTATGTGTTTTGCAAGGAACACATACTAGCCTCCTGCCGAGCCAGGGTTCTCTGTAATGTACTTTGGGGAAAGCTGTTTTGGAGGATTCAGTGAGATGCTATACACATGGCTCCCAGCACAGCTGTGGCACATGCACAGAGGACACCAAGCAAGAATGAGCAGGGTCCTCTACACGTTTCTCCCTAAAGTCAGCAGTGTTTATTCCAACTTTTCCCAGCTCAGCGACAAAAGAGCATTTTAAACTGTTGCAACAAGTCATTTTCCAGAAAACTGTGTTGTTGATCCCTTTACACAAAAGGAGAATCACATTAGTTAATGACGTACTTTTGAAACTAAAATATGGGCACTCACAAGCCTAGATTTGAAGAACACTCGCTCTCAGATTCCTGGGGAGTGACTGGTCATACCTGTACCTGTAGGAGGTGGTGAAGTTGGGTAACTTAACCAAAGTGGCAGAGGCTGAGGCTCTTTCCAGTAACGACCCCACCTTGCACATGCAAACCAGAGTGCGTCCCACTGAATGTGGGTTCAGATCTAAGTACCTTCAGGCCCCATCTTTTTGGAAAAAGTCTGGCAATATATATGCCCCAAAGCCTTAAAAATCTTCCCACCTAGGAATGCCACTTCTGGAATTACAGTAAGGAAATCATCCAAAATGCAGCCGAAGTGATATGCATAGAGATACTCATCACAACATTTGAATGGTCAAAAGTGGAAACAATCCAAGTGCCCAACAGTTGGGGAATGGTTAAATCCACTGTGGGGCTTTTCTGTGTTAAATACCTGACAGCCATTTAAAAGAATGTGTATAGGGATCCCTGGGTGGCTCAGCGGTTTAGCGCCTGCTTTCAGCCCAGAATGTGATCCTGGAGTCCCGGGATTGAGTCCTGCATCGGGTTCCCTGCATGGAGCCTGCTTCTCCCGCTCTCTCTCTCTCTCTCATGAATAAATAAAATATTAATAAGTAATGTATAAAGTTTAGAAGGATATTGGGACACACATGTACTGTAACACTAGGGAAATACAATTGGCTACAGAAATAAAATACATACATGGTAGTAACAGCTGCATTGGTGCACCAAGGAAGAAAAACTTACCAGTGCATTAGGAGTGGTGACTTGAGAGACAATGCATGGATTTTCATTCTGTATGTTTTTCTATATTTTCTCCTTTTGTTCCACATGTTTTTCTATATTTCCAAGTTTTATACAGTAGTGATCAGGAAAAGGTAATCATTTATTTATTTTTATTTATTTATTTTTATTTATTTATTTAAAAAAAGAGGAGCTCCTGGCTGGCTCAGTGGGTTAAGCATCCGACTCGATCTCAGTTCGGTCTTGATCTCAGGGTTGTAAGTTCAAGCCCTGCGTTGGGCTCCATGCTGGGTATGGTGCCTACTTTAAAAAGAGAGATAGAGAGACCTGAAGCTGAGTTACCTACTAAATCTAAATGAAGCACTATTGTGAAGTTCAGAGGAACCCCCCCCTCATCTTACATTGGGGAATGCCTCCCTCCAGTGTTTCTAAACTCCAGGAAGCATCTGCTCTATGTTGTCATAAAGGGCATTACCTTATACATTATTACTTAATATTTTTATAGAAATTAACTGGTTTAACCTAAATGCATGTATTTTAAATTTTTCACTGCTCTAAATAGGAACATAATATCCCTTTCCATTAATTATCCACAAAAAAAATGCAATTTAGCAAAATACCATTACCAAATTCTAGACTGGCAAAGTTTTCTGAGCCTCAGCCATTTTGAATCTGTTTAATAAAAAGTGGGGGTCAGAAGAGAATGTTGCCAGGGAGGAAGGGTTAGCAAAGATTTGAATATTAAGATGTCTTAACCCAACAATACACCCCTTAAAGGAATCAGAAAGATCAAAAGATAATTGAACATGATTTTCACACTAGAGGTTTTGATTCATGTTTAATGATTTGTGCATGTATCACCCAAACTGCCTACTCTGCCCCACTCTGGGAGGACAGGCTGTACATTACTCTAGAACTTGGGGCTGAGGGAGCGGGTGTTTCCTGAGTCTGTGGTCACTCACCCAGCTGGCTTTCCACTCAAAGGCAGGTGTTCCTACCATCAATGTAGGAACCTTTCCTCCTACCATTCCAAAGTCCTGCTCTTATTCAAGACCTTGGTGTTACCATCATAAACTTGCTGCAGCTGTGCCAGTTCTGATCTGAAACAGGCCAGGCAAATTTAAAAGGGGCAAAAAGACACCACCAGTGTTGGAAAGTGGTGGAGGCCAGAGAAAAGCTTAGTGAACTTAAATTCACTCATTATACAGATCAGGAAACAGAGGCCCGACAGAAGGAAGGGGCTGATGATCAGTGACCGAATTGGGATAAAATCCAGGCACCTGAACCCCAGTCCAATGTCACCTCTCCTCTATACTCCACCTTAAATTTGCTCAGAACCAAAATCACTGTTGACTTTTAGCATGAGAGGTTTGCCTACTTTGGAATCTCTTTCTGGCTGCAGGATCAGACACTATAATCAGACCAAAAAGAAGAGAAAAAGTCTTCCTGCAGGTGTTTCTCTTCAGGTCCCTTAAATGCCAATGACCCCACTCCTCTTCTGACTAATACCCAGCTGTGGGCTTGCTTGGCTCAAGGAAGAATTATGGATCTCTGAGCTTCACCAG
Source organism: Canis lupus familiaris (assembly GCF_011100685.1). NCBI lineage: Eukaryota > Metazoa > Chordata > Mammalia > Carnivora > Canidae > Canis > Canis lupus. The sequence goes on along the minus strand of NC_049230.1, from coordinate 37,526,992 downwards.
GAGGTAGGGACCCTATAGCACTCCTTTGACCTACATCTAAAGAGACTTTCCATTTGCTAGTGTTCTTGGTCCAACCACCTCATTTTTTTTAGAAAAGGCTGAGTCCCTGGGAGGAAAAATAACTCGCTTTAGATCACCCAGCTAGTAAGCAGCAGTGCTAAGACTGGAATAGGAGTCCCAAGGCCAGTGTTCATTTTAAAAATAAATTTTTTAAAATAAAATTCACTTGTAAACTTGGGCAAGCAGAACTATTATGCCAATAGGACCCTAAACAAAATTCATTTATTCAATCCATTCATTCAACAGATACTGATTGAATAGGAGAGGCCAATATATATTGACCAGGGATACATAGCATAACTGCCTGGCAGTACTAAGGAGCCTCTTGGGGTTTGAGGTTGTGAATTTAGTGTGTGAGCCACCAGCACGATTGCATGTTTGTCTCCAACCTGGTTCAGCTACATGGGGTTAGGCGTGAAGTGAGCTGAGTCAGATCTAACCAAGATTGTGGCTTTGCCAAAGGACCGTGATGAGGTGAAGGGCTCAGAGAGAGAGTTGAAGGTACACAAGGAAGGGGTTAAGGTAATAGAGGATTTAAAAGTGAATTTTATTTTAAAAACCTTTTATTTTTTTTAACTTTGCAAAAATGAATTTTGAAGCCAGGCTGTGATGCTGGTTCAGGCTGAAGTGGAGAGAGTATCATCTTGCCCAGAAGCTGTCTTGAGGCGGGTTTTACCTGGGCTCATTCAGCTTGTTGGGGGAGGTTCTACTTGACTTAAATTGTTGTTTGACCAGTGCTCAACCTGCGAGCTTCAGGACCTTCCTTCCTCTGGAAGGAGCCTTTTGAGACCAATCCCGGGGTCAGTCCAAAGCTCAGGAGCAGCAACTCAACTTATAAAGCCCTTTTATAGCATTACCTTGCATAAGTAAAGAGTTGACTTCCTATTTCTGGAAAGGACATACTTGTTCTCAAGGCTGCCTATGTCCTGGGTGGAAAACACAACCGTTCCTCTCCCGATGCTGTTTGGAAACAGCAGGGCAGTTTGCATCCTTCAACCACAAAAGCCAACCGTGTGCCAAAGCTGCAATACAAGCCACGCTCGGTTTTGTATCCCGTCTGTCCCCTACCTCATCACAGTACTTACCGAGAGCCTGGCCTCCTTTCCACTCATTGTAGGTACCCATGCAGGTTTTCATTGATGTCAGCAGTGGTAATGATTAAGTGGAAACACCCCACCCCATTCAAACGTCTCCCTTTCCCGGCCGCTCCCCATTCTGAGTGAAAGTGCAGGTGCCATCCGGCATTTCTCCTAGAACTGCAGCTAGAGAGTGCAAATGAGGTGAACCTGTAGAAAATAAGTCCTTTTGACTCGAATCATGCCACCACCCTTTCAGCGCCCCCGACGTTGGCCTCTGCCCCACTCAGAAGCGGCAGGCCGTGGAAGAGCCCAGAACAGATCTTGCAACCACCAAGTGGTACTACAATTCTAGATCACGTTCTAACTGACATAGGATTTAGGGGAAGGGGCAAGCAAGGATGATGCCCTCACCCACTTTAAGGTCCCAATGTTCTGGGTTACATTTGACAAGAGGACATCCACACAGGGAAGAACAGGTGCCAACTGCTTAAAAAACAAACAAACAAACAAACAATAAAAGGTCAGTAAGGCACCCCACCCCCTACTCTCACATTCTTAGTCCCTACAAGAGATTTTAAAAAGAAAAGCCCAGGAAATTCCAAGCACGAATACCTCCCCAGATAAGACAGAAATGGAAGAACACAAAACTTTTTAAAGTAAGCATTTTGATCTTCATGCAAACATGGAGTTAATCTTGGGGCAGCTGAGCACAATTACACAGATGAATTCATTGTGTGAAATGGTCATTGAGCGTCGAGAATGTTAGCGCCGGTTCAGAGTCCAAGCTCTGTAGGGGTCATACCTGAATCTGCTGAGCTGAGCACACGAAAACCTCAGTGTGCATTCAGGCTTGACCACTCTTTTTAATTTATTTCAGAGTCGCTCACAGGGTGGCTTCAGGAAATGCAAATCTTGAACGTCCATAGTGGTGTCTGAGGACATGCAGGGTTTTTATGTGTGTTAAGCTGCAAATATAAATAAAAAAATCTTTGGGCCTGTATTTACATATATTATTATCTTGAGATAATAGTATGATTTTTATAATCTTTATACTCTTCAAGTCGGCTCTTATTTGTACAGAGAGGATACAAGCTGGCTCCAGGTCCATCTCAAATTCTCCAGGAGTCCTGGGGTACTTCCCTCCTAGACCCTGGGCCTCCATACACCTATAAACTGAGGAGTTTGGACCACATGGTCTGGCTCTTAGTTCTGAGGCTACAATTCAGTGGAATTTGGAAATACCACTTTATCTCTAGGATTTTATTTTTTGCAAGCTGAATATACTTTTATAAGGTAAAATGCATATGACTCTATAGCGTGATTGGCCTCCCAAGCCCACAGACTTAGGGCCACGGTTGGAAAGAACTCAAATCTTTGTTTTTAACACCTGTCCCTGTTCCATCCAAAAAAAAAAAAAAAAATTCTAAATTCATCAGGTATCACTGGCCACAGCGAATGTGCAAAATTCAGCACTACAAAGGAAGTACATTTCTGAGCGTTTCCTTCTATATCTATTACAGCGAAATATGTGTGCTGAAAGAGGCCTTAGCAAGCATGGAGGCCCAGAGAGGTTAATCAACTTGCCCAGGATCACACAGCAGGAAGGGAAAGAGGAGCAAAACTTAAGTCTCTTCTCCCGGCCTGGTCAGGACTCCTACAGAAATGCTCAGGGGGTCAGAAATGCTCACCTTTTTGATTTCTCTCTCCATGTTTACCCACATCCTTCACAGGGCACGGAAATGTTGAATTTTGTTTTTTAGAGTTAGAGCTTGGTGAAACTCACTAGAGAAGTGGATACTGATGAAAAACTCACAGTTGCCTAATCAGTAGGAGAGTTTCACAAAAGAAATGAAAAGCCCACAAAACAAGGGCTTTGTTTGGAGCTGCCCCTTCCTTATCCCCAGAAGCGCAGTAACTAGGAGACAAGAGAAGGAAAGGCAGCCCGGACCCCTCAGGAGCCAAGCAGGAGCAGCCTCAGCTGGAGATGTCTGTGCCCACCTCCTAAGTTTGAATCAGAACAGGGCCCTGGCGTGCCAGTGGAGCCTGGGCCTTCGGAAAACAAGTTGGGGTAAAACCAAGCCTGGGTATGTCCCACAATGTCTCCTGATCTTTCATCTTTGGAAAAGGGACCCCCATTTCCAGCATTCTCAAATGCTTGAGCTGCCAACACATTTGTCTGCCAAAGTCAGGGCTCGTGCACAAAGCACCATGCCCCTACTCAAACACACTTGAATTTGGGGATCGTGTCTGCTCCGTGTCCTCTGGGAAGGGAAGGCAGGGCCGGGAGGCAAGGAAAGGAACTGTCAGCTGGAGCTGCGGAACTTCTGTTGAGTCTCGGAGAAGCCGGCATGGCTTGGAGGATAGCACACCACCAGAAGAGCCCAGCTTCGTGGCTGCCAACCTGTCTGACCCTGGGCAGGAAACGTCTCCTGTTTCCTCATCTGTGAGTTGGGGAGGATCACACCTCATGAAAGCATTGCTGTGGGGATAAAAGGAGAAGGTTCTTTTCCTTCACCCCTTTTCTTAGCAGGCTCTCTATTGAGAGATGCTGTCATTTATTTGCTGAGCACTCATTAGCTCATCTTATCCTCACAACTGAAAGCGTTTCACCAAGAACGACCTAGAAAGATACAGTATCCAAAGTAGGATGCCCCTTTGACACCCAACCCTCCCGTACCCCAAACCGATTACCTCCATCACTTATGAAGCAGCCATGTGGCATGTGGTTCACTGTGCATTCTATGGTGTCTGTCAGATGGGCTTCCATCCTCCCTTACTTCCATTCCCAGTGTCCTCTCCTGTGCATGATGCTTATCTCTAACCCTCGTAAATAGGAAGAACAGCTTCCCATATCTGAAAGAGGAGGAGCCATGCTGGCCTCGGCCAGATTCCGTGTTTTAACCCTACACACCCACTTCTTGCCTTCCCCATACACACAGCCACCCAGTTTGCTTATACCATCTTCATACTGGACACGGTTAGCCACCAGCAAGGTTTGGGCGCAGAAGAAAGTACCTGTCAGGTGTCAACCTGGCTCCGCCACTCACTGCCAGTCCACCTTCTCTAAGCCTCAGTTTCCCCATTGGCAAAAGTGCTTCTCAAGGGCCACTCCAGCTCAAATCCTCTGTCTCTAGCGTGTGATGAGAGTTTTCTTCCACCTGAAAATGCTGCTTTTCCTAGCTCCCAAAGGTAACAAGGACCCTTCCACCCATTCTAGGTAGTTCGGACTTGCTTTAAAAAGATCTTTTTTTCCCAGGTTTCTGAGGCCCCCTGCCACTCAGAAGCCAAAATTAGCCCAATGTCAGCAGCTAAAAGCAAATCAGATCAAAAAGCATCCCTGTGTCTCATCTGAACACAATTTCTGCTTTGAACCTTATGCCAAGTCTAGGGCTTATCAGCCAGAGTGTGCATGATTACCATATGAAAGAACTCTCTTGGATCATATTTAAAAGAATCCTCTTTTCAATTTAGATAAGAAAAACACCCAGCCCTCCAGAAAATACATATAAATTCCTCTCTAAATGTCCAAACAGATTTATGCCCATAGAAGATGTAATTATCTCCTTCTAGGATAAAGGAATCTTCCAGCTATAAGGGAGAGCCAAGAAGTCAGAACGTTCTGCTTGAGATTGCAGCAGGGCCACCACAGAAGGTTGTCCAAGTTGTTCACTGCACAAGAGTGCTCCACTGATGAGGGGGAGGGAAAGTGACTTAAGTCCAGCCTGTACATCACCAGTCGAGCCTGGTGCCCAGTGCAAAATTATGTCAAAGTGAGGCGCATGTACGTTTATAATTCAGCAAGGGCACTGTACATGCTAGTAGGCAGCCCCCAGTATAAAGAAACAGGTCTTTCTTCTACTTATAAATACATGATCTCCCAAAGGCTCATAGCAAGAGTGGATAGCAGAAAAGTAGAAGTGAAAGCTGGGTCGTGGGGTAGGGGTAAGGAGAAGTTCCTATTGGAGACTATGTTGGTGTCTGGAGGGGCTTATTCCCTCAATGCCTCTCAGCTGGCGTCCAAAAGAGCATGGTTCTAAGACAATCCAGTAAGAGACTATTCCCTGCTTCTCTGTGTCCTTTAAACTCATTTAAAGTCCAGTCTGGCCTTCTCTGGCCTCCCAGCCTATGCCAGAGTGCCTGTTGCAGGGTTTCTGAGCAGCTTCACTTTTCCTTTCTAACATTCACATTGCACTTTGCAATAACACGTGTGTGGGTGATGTGATTTGCCTCTGCCTCCCAACTAGTCTGTAAGCGGTGTGAGGGTAGACCGTGGTCGGTTTTGTCTTATATCCCTAAGACCGTGTCTGGGACACAAGGCAGGAGCTATGAGTGGATGGAAACAGTATGAACTAAAGGGCATGGGTCTTGCACTTCTGCATCCTTTTCTGCCTAGGGGGGGTTTGGGCACAGTGACATGGGTCTCCATGACCTAACCCCTATGCCCAGGCCCAGGGGACACAGACTAAACAAGAGATACACAATCCTGGCCTGGCATCCAAAACACATGTGAAGGCTAATAAAACACATCTTCTCAAGCCCTGCTCCAAGAGATTCGGGCATCTAGGATTTGTATTTTTGACAAGGTCCTCCAGGCAATGCTGAATTGCCTATCAGGATTGGGAACCCATAGACATTGCTGCGATATATATATAAGGAACCTAAACACCAGAGAGAAGGAGCCCAGGGTCTAACCTGAGGGTTCATGGGAGGTTTTCTGTTGGAAGTGATGCCTCAGCCAGCAAATATGAGCTATGTGAAGAAAGGAGAGAAGGGCATTCTGGGTTGAAGGAACCACATGAACAAAAACAGAAATGGGATACTGCAAGGGCTGTACTTCTCAGGGAAGGGCAGGGAGATTGAGTCAAAATGACAAGGACTGGGCTCCTGGTGGGCAATCACACATAAATCACCCACATTTCAGCTGGACTCCCAGAACACTTTGGGTGGGAAGTCCGCATTTCAGCATCCCCACTTTTAATCTGGCCTCTTTCTTATTTTTGGTTCCATTTACCGTCTTGCTTTTTCTTATCTTCTTTCTCTAGTAAGACTATATATAGCCTCATGAAATAGCCTTCTGAACCCTGTGCCATCAAGGCCGTATTGCCAGGGGTTTCCTTGATAAATAGACTTGACTTCAGAATTCCAAACTGTCCTGGCTAGAAATACAAGCCTCCTAAAGCTGGCAAAACAGCAGCATCTGCAGATAACATCTATAGCTGTGCGCGTCCCATGTTGCAAGAAAGTGTCCTTATACTTGATACAAAAGCAATGTCTGGAGTATGACGTTCGGGACCCAGGAATTCATTTCTATCTTTTTTTTTAAAGATTTTATTTATTTATTCATGAGAGACACACACAGAGAGAGGCAGAGACACAGGCAGGGAGCCCGACATGGGACTCCATCCCGGGTCTCCAGGATCACACCCTGGGCTGAAGGTGGCGCTAAACCGCTGAGCCACCAGGGCTGCCCTCATTTCTATCTTTTTGGGGCCCAGAATGGGATGGTCATGTTGGGAGTGACAGAGGGGATGCATGTGGGATGGGAGGGTAGATCCTCAAAGACCTGCCTTCACTTTAAGTGGAGTGGGAGCAGTCAATGAGCTAGGTGTTTCAGGCTGTAGGAACCATCTCTTACCACACAGCCCACTCCAGACTCCCAGCTCTCCTTCCACATCTTTCCATTGCCTCCTGTCTCCTTACTTGTCCCCTCCTGCCCTCCCCTCCCATACAGTTTAGCCAACGGGGCTGGGCTGCATTGGCAGGCTAATATTCCCTTCTAACTGGACTTTTCCAATAAGCTCAAATGTGTCTGGACAGGATTTCTAAGACCAGTGAGTATGCTACAGAGAGGAGAGTCCTTGGCACAGTTTCCCTCTCTTTTTTTGTCCAGGCAGCCTCTAGGAACTGGTGTGGATCTGAGGTTCTCAGCCTCTGCACCAAGGTGCAGACCAGGCGTCTTCTGAGCAATGCCCCATGCCACAGTTCAGTGCCACCCCACCGAAGCCTGAACTATCTTGTCTGCTATCCAGTTATAAATTAATCTCCTGTTATCAGTGATTAACTTATTCAAGCCATAGGAGCTGCTGAACCAAAACAGCCCCTTGGGGTGAAAGAGTCTCTAACATCGTGTGGCGTGTGGATCTGCCTGTGACCCTCATCACTCTGGCCCTTGTGCTGTGTCAGCAGGGGAGCAGGGACAGCCAGGACAGGGGTCCTGCTCCGGGCACTGCCGTTCTGGAGTGCTCACCGGATTCCTCCGAGTGGAGATCCTCATAGCAAACTTCTAGGTTTTGTTTTCTTTGTGTGTTTGTCTGCAGAGAAGGCTTTAAAAATGGGGTTGGGCGGGCATATTCTCTGGGGGGTAGGGAACATATGTCGTGTGAATCCAACCACCTGAGACTAATATGGAAGAAAAGGGAGCCAAACTCTGGAATGTGCTGGATGTTGTAGAGACTAAGGATCATCTCTTAGAACATAACTTGTTGTAGCAGGAAGAAACCTTGGAGGTGGGATCCCTGGGTGGCGCAGCGGTTTGGTGCCTGCCTTTGGCCCAGGGCGCGATCCTGGAGACCCGGGATCGAATCCCACGTCGGGCTCCCGGTGCATGGAGCCTGCTTCTCCCTCTGCCTATGTCTCTGCCTCTCTCTCTCTCTCTGTATGACTATCATAAAAAAAAAAAAAAAATTAAAAAAAAAAAGAAACCTTGGAGGTGACTGGTTCCAACTTCCTATTCTATGGCACCAAGAGAGAGGGCTTGAATCACCCAAGATCACACCATAGAGCCAGGGGGAGAGAAAGAACAAATGTCAAGTTGTGTTTACATGTCAGATAAAGGCTTTCTTCACCACTCTGGGGATAGGGGACATACAACTCTCTTTGGGTAAAAGGCCAGGCGATCCTTCCATATACCACTTTTAGCACTTGAAAGTCTCAAAAGTAAAGTCTCTCTGTGGTGGTGTTTTGTTTTGTTTTGTTTTTTTCCTGAGTAATCCAGGCAGACTTGGTTTCACTTCTTAGTCTTAGGGCTTCTCACAGCAGTTTAAAAACGATGTCTTTACTTATCGCTGTGGCCATCCCCCTGTAACCCATAGCCCCAGTTTAACCAAAAGAAACACAAAAACAGACAAACTCCAACTGAGGGACATTCTGCAAAGAACCTGACCAGTACCCCTCAAAAAAAAAAAATGATCCTTGCTATGGGGCCTGTAGACCTTGGTAATATGATGCTACGTAAAAGAAGCCAGACACAAAGACCACATAGCCAGACACAAAATTAGAGACAGAGAAGCTCCTGTGCATTTGTACCTTCTCTGTAAAACAAATCAGGCCTCTGCGGATATACTGAGGATGAGAGATCCCATCCTTAAAATATCCCAAGCTTTAAAATGAAATCTGATTTCAAAGTCCATCTCTTACTAAGTCTTCAGCACTGTAAATGTACTACTTAAAAGTAATGCCATGGGATACATAACACAAGATTCAATAGAACGAGAAGGAGAAAAAGAGAAGGAGGAAGGGGAAAGGGGGCACGAGAAAGGGGTAAGGCACAGGCATTGGTATTTTTAAAAACACCCCGAGTGATTCCAGCGTGCAGCCAGTGGCTCATTGGATGGTACCGGTTCCCTTTGGCACCTAACCCCATACCCCTGGTAAACAGTAAACAGGAAATACTTGTTTCTCTGTGTCTCCGTATGGGCCCAGTTGGGTTTAGTAAAATTGCACCAGCCTGACTTATGTCTTACTAGATATTGCTGGCAGCCACGTGCTTATTGTAAAACAATTACTAGGAGCGCTGGAAGCCCCAATAGATCAAGGACAAGGCTGCACGTTCTCATTTATGTGTTAATGGGGGAGCCCAAGGCCTCAGGTGGGTGAGTGTTGCCCTTTAAACACTGGATGACTTACAAGGAATTTCAGATATTTGCTGGACACTTTAAGCTGTTGATTTGGTCACAGGCACTACATCGAAAGAAAGAAAGGAAGAAAGGAAGGAAAAAGAAAGGAAGAAAGGAAAAAGAAAGAAAAATTTCAAGAATCTTACAAATGAAAGCAGAGTTGTTTCTTTACGGTGTTCTCGCATAGCTGTTTTCAAGTGATTTCCTGGTTTTTTTCCCCCCGTTGGTGTGGCCACTAGATGGCACACAGTACAAAACATTAGCCCTGATGGGGCTGCATTTATTCTCTCTGCAAAGGGAATCCCAGGGAGGGGTGCCAGACGAAGCAAATAAAAATGGAAGACTCCCAATTAAACTTAATTTCAGACAAACATGTATTTCATGGGACACCACATTTACACTGAAAAATAACTTGCCGTTTATCTGAAATTCAAATTTAAACAGGTGTTCTGTATTTTATCTGGCAATCTCAATCAGAGGGGACTTTAGGGAATAAGTAGATAATCCAGTGGCTCTCAGCATCTCCAGATACTAGAATTTTTGGTGGCATGCTTGAAGGAATCAAAGATTCAGAGCAACAAGAAACAAGCCAGCAATTATTATAACACAATCACAATTATAGGGTAACAGAGTTTTCTGTCCAAACCCCCTGACAGTTAACCCTTTACTCCTTGGTTTACCTAAGCCATTGTGTGAGTCCAGCTATCCCTGCCCTGATCACATCTCAAGTAATCAAAGCAAGTCCTGGAATACTCCAGCAATCACTCTTGCTTTCTCAGCAATGGCTTGAGTGTGACTTTGCCCAATGCCTCCTTGCTCTTAAAGTAAGCTGGACCTACATTACTTTGAGAAATAGGATCAATGTTCAGTTTGACAGAGAATGGCATAAATAACCATGTGTAAGAAAAGCAAATGTTACATGTTGAACAAAATTTGGTGGCATACATGTAAAGGTTGGTGCTGTGCCTCCTGTTAAGCTGACATCCCTCATGGAGATGACCCTCATTGGCCAGCCTCACGTTCAATCCCTCATGGAGAAGAAAAAGCAGAAACACCAGCATCCTGAGCTCTTTCTTGATGCGAATTGGCGAATCTCCCTACTTGACCACGAGCTTTCTCCAGGAAAGGACTATACTTATAGCTTCCTGCACAGAGAAACCTGAAAGCTAACCTCAATCTCAGGGCTCTGTACCTCAGATCAGTGTTGTACTCAACACACTTTTTAGACAGATTGGTTGCCCCAGTTTTGTGGTCCAAGTTCTGTCTACCTGTGGGACAACTGGGTCCTGAGAAGGAGAAAAAGGCAGAAAGAAGGGAAAGAGAAAAGCAAAAGTTAGCAATAGTTTAAAAAGTTAACCTGAAAGATGACCCAGCTAGAACCCACTGTGATAACTGACTTCTTTCTACTGAGTGGGGAGAGGAAGGCCTGGTGGTCAGAAATCCTAACCCACTGTTAGGATCTTGATTCTTTCTCCTGCAGAATGAATGCTTATAGTAGGAGATATGTGAGAGAACACAATCCAGTCTCTTTTTTCTCCCCACCCCAACTTCCCCTAGATCTATTTCTTTCTAACACCTTTATTGAGCTCTGATTCACACATCTCAAGTGTAAAATCAATGGGTTTTGATATATTCACAGAGTTGTGCAACCAACAGTACAATCAATTTTACAATGTTTTCATCATCCCAAAAAGAAACCCTACACCCATTAGTGGCCACTCTGCATTACTCCCCAGCCACCACCCCCAGCCCTAAGCAACCACTAACCTGCTTTGATCCCTATAAATTGGCCTACTCTGGACATTTCATATACGTGGAATCATATAGTATGTGGTCTTTTGTGTCTGGCTTTTATCACTGAGTGTAATGTCAAGATTCATCCAGGTTGTAGCATGTGTCAGTACTTCATTCTTTTTTCTGCTAATTAATATTTCCATTGTAAGGATATACCATATTCTATGTAACCATTTATCAGTTGATGGACATTTGGGTTGTTTTTGCTTTTTGGCTATTATGAATAAGGCTGCTGTGAACCTTCGTGTACCAGTTCACAATCCATTCTGTGACTCTGCTCCAGGTCTTGTAAACACATTGAGAAGGATCAACTCTCTTGCTTCTAGAAACTCAGTTACAGTAGAGCAGCCCCATGGGGATGCTGCCTCCACCATAAGAACAAAAAAAGAATATTCGTTTAACTGGGGGAGAGGAAACACCTGTTGGGGCTGCTGAAGACCTCTTTTGGGCAGACTTTTGACAAGTTATGTGAGTTCTTGGGCTCAGAGGAGTTTAGAGAAGATTACAAGGTTTTCCATCTGCAGAATGGGTACATGATCCCTTTGCCTCCTCCAGACAGTCTATAACTACCACATCTACACCTAAGAAAATTTGGGTCATAAAGTAACATCATGGTTAGATAGTTTTGTAAGAATGATCAGACAATGATATGTTTGGGAAATTCTTACCTTCTGAGATATCCTGAATGCCTTAGGTGAACACATGGATAAGCATGAAAAAGAAAAGAGCCTGCATTTTTCAGATTTTCCCCCACCACCCTCAAGGCATAACGGTCCTTGAGAGGAAGCCGAGCACTCCTTCTTGGGAGGGGAGGGGAGGAATCAATCATGAAGTGAGTCATCCTTACTCCCCTGCTGAGAGGCTCTTACCCTGGGAACTGTGCACATCTGCATGGATTCATTCCACACAACTTACGGAGCACTTTCTGTGTGCCAAGTGCTGCAGATAAAAATACCTCATCACTTTGCAAGTGAGGAAATTGAGACTCAGAGTTCCCAAGATAACATAGTAAATGATGTAGCTGAGATTTTACCCAAGTCTGACCACAGAGAAGCCATCATAGAAACTTCAACAACTTCAATCAGTTCCAGGGCACCTGAGTGACTCAGCTGGTGAAGTGTCTGACTCTTGATCTCAGCTCAGGTCTTGCTGTCAGCATCATGAGTTCAAGCCCTGCATTGGGCTCCATGCTGGGTATGAAACCTACATTTAAAAAAGTGGGGAATCCCTGGGTGGCTCAGCGGTTTAGCACTTGCCTTCAGCCCAGGGCGTGACCCTGGAGTCCTGGGATCAAGTCCCACATCAGGCTCCTTGCATGGAGCCTGCTTCTCCCTCTGCCTGTGTCTCTGCCTCTCTCTCTCTCTGTCTCTTTCTCTCTCTCTGTCTCTGTCTTTCATGAATAAATAACAAATCTTTTTTTTTTTAAAGTGCATTCCCTACCCTCAAGATTAGAATCTAGGAGGAGAACAGATAAATAAGAAAATGCAAGGAGACAGAGTGATACTAGAGGTGAGAAGCATAAGAAATCATGGGGTAAAACCAAGGGCACTGAAGCCAATGATGGATAGGAGAGCATGAGTTTTCCCCCAAGAAGATGAAGTTTGCAAGACAAGGAAGAAATCTTCCAGAGAAAGGCAGGGAAAAGGGGCTTGCTTCTAGAGAGAGAGAGAGAGAGAGCAGCAGCAGCAGCTACAAAGGCTTCATGGTGGCAGGGAGCTTTAAGAAGTCTGTTAAAAGATCAGTGATTGGAGGAGAGGGTATGAGTGGCCATCCAGAGTGGTGACAGATGGTCAGAGGTCACTAACAAAGGGCCTTTTATATCACACTGAAAGTTGGATTTTATTCTGAAACTTACAGGGAGCCATTTAAGGCTTTTAAACTGAGAAGGGAGGTAATCTAAAATTTTACTGAGGGGCACCTGGCTGGCTCAGTGGTTGAGTGTTTGCCTTTGGCTCAGGGCATAGTCCCAGGGTCCTGGGATTGAGCCCCAACTCCAGCCCCTCCACGAGCCTGCTTCTCCCTCTGCCTGTGTCTCTGCCTTTCTCTGTGTGTCTCTCATGAATAAATAAACAAGGTCTTTGAAAAAAATAAAATAAAATTTTACCAAGTTTACTTGTGGAAAATGGATTAGAAGGAGCACAGGTAAAAGCTAAAAATACTCAAAACCTCTTCCAAACCTGCTCCATGCCGAGCCACCTGTTGTCCAGGAGAGATGCCCTGCTCTCACAGGGGCACTGGCTTCACTATCCTCCTGGTTAGGCTCCTACCTCTTCTTGCCCTCACCCCACTGGAGTAGACCACCATGTAAAAACCCTAAGGAGAGTTGCTTCGTAGATAAGGTTTCTGGATTCTTGTAAGTCTGAAATGTCTTCATTCTGCCCTCACTCTTAATGGAAAGAATTCCAGGTTGAAAAACAGTTCCCTTCCAAACTTTGCATGGCTTTGTCATCTTGTGGTGACACCAGTCCGGTTGTCCTTCCTTTAATTTCCCATTTGAAAGAATCATCTGTGCTTCACATCCTCTTAGACATCATCCTTTGGTTGTACTGGCCTTCTTGTAGTTTCTTTGACTATCAAGCTCGCATATTCTTGCTCCTTTCCTCTTCCTGAAATTTCCTTCCCCAACTCTGCTCACGGCTGGTGTCATTTCATTCAGGTCCGAGTTCAAGTGTCTGCTCTCAGAGAGGCGTCCCTTTAGCAACCTAGCGAGACTAGTAAACACTAGATGTGCCAAAAATATTTATCGCATTAATTTAAAATAGTTATTTATAATTAGGATTCTTTGGGAATATTTCAGAAGGTAGGTAGTATTTGGACTAGACCAAATTCACAATCGAATTCATTTTTGGCTATTTGTATGGAAAAAAGGTGAATTTCAAATCCCTACTTCATATAATACATAGAAATGTATTCAGATTTATTTATTCAGATTCCTTATAAATCTGAGTGTAAAAGAAAAACTAGTAAATAGAATAAAACAAAAAGTCGTCATCACCTTAGAGGATGGCAGATTCTTGAATAGGACACTAAAATAAAACAGTAAATTGGGTCACCTGGGTAGCACAGTTGGTTAAGCATCCAAATCTTGGTTTCAGCCCAGGTCATGATCTCAGGGTTGTAAGATTGAGCCCTGCTTTGCACGGGCTCCACGCTCAGCAGGGAATCTGCTTAAAACTTTCTCTCCCTTTCCCTCTGCCCCTCCTCCCAGTTCTCTTGCTCTTGCAAATAAATAAATCAATATTTAAAAATAAAACCCAGTAAACTCGACTAGATTAAAATTTTAAAACTTCTATTCATCAAAAGACATCATTAAGACAGTGAAAAGGCAAGTGAGAAAAGATATTTACAATATACAGTACTCAGACTCATTTTCAGAATAAAGAACTTTCACAATTAATAAGAAAAAAGGAAGACAACACAATGGAAGAATGAGCAAAATATTTAAACAGACATTGCCCAAAAGAAGATATCCAAGCAGCCAATAAATGTATGAAAATAGTGCACAATTTCACTGTTCCCCAAAGATGCAAATTAAAGGCACAATGCAATACCACTACACCTTCACTGCCTCAGTCTATATGTGCTGCTATAACAAAACACCGTAGACAGAGTGGCTTATAGACAGCAGACAATCATTTCTCATAGTTCTGGAGGCTGGGAAGTCCCACAAGGTGGGCGTGTATGGTGAGGACGCACTTTCTGTTTCATAGATTGTGCTTTCTAGCTGTAACATTGACAAAGGATCTCTCTGGGGCCTTTTATAAGGGCACCAATCCATCATCATCTCCTAAAGCCCTCATCATCTATATACATCAAATTCGGGATTAGGTTTCAACATCTGAATTTGATGGGATGTATTCAAACCATATTCACCAAACATAGCTGAAATGAAAAAGAGAAACAGTGCCAAATGTGGGCAAGTGGTGGTATCTCCTAGGGCTCTCATATTCTGTGGTGGGTGTATATTTATCAACCCCTTTGGAAGTAGCACTTGAAGCTAAATATATACATACTTATGGCTTAGCAATCCTACTCCTGGGTAAATACCAATAGAATTGTGTGCATATATCCATCAAATGATCTTTAACAAAAGTATGCTCACAGCAGAACTATTAGTAATAGCTGAAAGCGGGAAACTGCCAAAATCTCCCTCAACAGTGGAATGGATAAATAAATTGTGATATAGTCATAAAATGGAGTACTATTTAGCAATGCTAATAAATAAACTATTATTACATGTGAAAACATGAATGAACCTCATAAACATATATTTAGTAAAAGAAGCGATACACAAAAGATTTTATATTTTTTTATTCCATTTATATAAAATTCAAAAAACAGGCAAAACTAATCTATGAGTTTAAAGTCAAGGTATTAGTTATCATTGCTTTCTACTGGGTGTTGGTGGGGAATGAGGGACTGGATAGCAGTGGGAGAGGGCACCCAGGGGATTTCTGGAGTGCTGATGTTTTAGCTTTTTATCTAGATGCTGGTCAGGTAGGTGTATTCAGTTTGTGAAAATGCATCAATGTGTACACTTAGGATTTGTGCACTTAACTGTATGCATGTTATATTTAAATTAAATGTCAAAAAATTGTTGTGGTGATTAACTAAGTTAATAAATTACTAAGTTCAGTGACTATTATGTGGCAAACACCCACTATATGTTGACTTAAATTTCATAGCATAGTGACCAGTGACCATATAAGTCAAAGTGAGATACTCATTTAGCAGCACAAAAAGTAGATTTAAAAAACTGGGTCATGGGGGTGCCTGGGTAGCTCAGTCGGTTAAATGTCTGACTCTTGGTTTCAACTTGGATCATGATCTCAGGCTCATGCTGAGTGTGGAGTCTGCTAAAGATTCTCTCTCTCTGGGGATCCCTGGTGGCTCAGTGGTTTAGCGCCTGCCTTCGGCCCAGGGCATGATCCTGGAGTCCCAGGATCAAGTCCCATGTCAGGTTCCCTACATGGAGCCTGCTTCTCCCTCTGTCTGTGTCTCTGCATCTCTCTCTCTCTCTCTCTGTCTCTCTGTCTCTCATGAATAAATAAATAAAATCTTTAAAAAAAAAAAAGATTCTCTCTCTCCTTTTCTCTCTCCCCCTCACCTCCTCTCTTAAAAAAAAATGACTAGGTCACGCCCAGTAGGATGGCTATCATCAAAAACAAAAACAAACCAAAAAACTAGAAAATAAGTGTTGGCAAGGACGTGGAGAAATTGGAAATCTTGTACAATGCTGATGGTAATGTAAAATGGTGCGGCCATTGTGGAAAGTGGATGGCAGATTCTCAAAAATTTTTAATGGAATTAGCAAATGGCCCAGCAATTTCACTTCTGAGTATATACTTGAAAGAACTGAAAACAGGAACTTGAACAGAAATTTGTACACCAAAATGCAAAGCATCATGGTTCACAGTCACCAAAAGCTAGAAATAACACCACCAGTGGATGTCCCCCAGTGGATGAATGGATAAACAAAATGTGGTACATACAGACAATGGAATAGTATTCAGCCTTAAAAATGAATGAAATGTTGACACCTACTACAGCATGGATGAATCTTGAAGATGCTGTGCTAAGTGAGATAAGCAAGACACAAAAGGATAAATATTATTACCAAAAAAAAGCCCTTTCTGCACTGCTGTGCAATATTGTCTTTGTCATAAATTAGTATGTTAAGTGACCTATATATGTCAGTCTATTTTCACACTCTTCCTTTACCTATTTGTCTATCCTTGCGTCAAAAACCACACTGTTTTAAGGGCTGTAGCCTTATAATATATCATGTTATATGGTAGTGTGACCCTTCTAGCTCTGTTCTTTGACATTATCTTGGCCTTTTATATTTCCTATATATTTTAGGTTCATTCTGCTTATCAACTTCCATTTTTAAAAAATATTTATTAGAGAGAGAAGGAGTGGGGGAGGGGCAGAGAGGGAGAAGCAGACTCCCCTGCTGAGCAGAAAGCCCGACTTAAGGCTTGAGGCTTGTGGCTGGATCCCAGGACCCCAGGATCACTACCTGAGCTGAAAGCAGACACTTAACCAACTGAGCCCCCAGGTGCCCCTCAATTTCCAGTTTTAAAAAAAATGCTGGGAGTTTGATTGGAGTTACGTGAAATCTATTCATCGATTTAAGGAGAAGAGCCAGCCTTTCAAGGAGGAACTATTATTACCTCCATTATTGAAATGAGAAAACTAAGATTTGGAGAGAGTCCGTTACTGGCCCAAGGTCACACAGCCAGGGTTCAAATCCAGCGCTGCACTTTTGTACCTCTGATTTCAGAGCTTTTGCATCAAACTGTTCCTTCCAAGTAGACTGAAGTATTTCTACAACTTCTGTCACGACTCGGACATTAAGCCTCGAGGATGGAGATGAGGCCACCCATGTTTGTATCTCCTCAGCTCCTAATCCGTGCCCAGGACCAGAGTGCTCAGTAAATATCCATTACGTGGTTTGTTAAATCAGTGAATGAGTAAGGGGATGAATCGCTAGCTTCTGAGAACACAACTGAATGCTGACAGCTAAATGTATTTGTATTTACCCCTTAGATACAAACACCTGAAACAAACAAGCAAAGAAAGCTAACACCAACCAAACAAAATTTTGTTTTGTTACATTTTAACTCCCAAGTGCCTAAGTCTTACCACAGTAAATTAGACCCAATGTGGAATTCTATCCCTGAAGGTGACATCCAAGGGCATGTGTTGGCTGGGAAGGTCCTTCATCCCTAACATCCACCTAACTGCTGGAGATTTCCTCCAGACCTCCATCCAGCGTGTTATCACTCTGATCCAGCTGCCAGGACCCAGTTGTCACAGCTACAGAGGCCATGTGATCAGTGTTGCTGGGTGGAAGGGGAGTTTGTAGGATATGGACTGCTCTGCATCCACTTCTCCTCCTGAACAGCAGTCTTGTTTCCTTTATTGGAATGATCTCTTCTGCACCAAGCATAGTCTTGTGGGGCCTACCTATCCCCAGGTGGGCAAGTGACCCACGCCTGACCAGTCTGATGTTCATTGCCTGGGAATAGGATCTTGAGCAGAGAGCAAACAAGCAGGGACTGGCTGCAGCAGTGCCCAGGCAGCTCCTCCAAGGGGATCACTGTTGACATTCCTCAACCATAATCCCCGGGCTCCAGTCAGTTCTCTGAGCCCCCAGTGGCCTTCCAATACATTTCTCTTCTTCTTAAGTTAGGTTGAGTCACAACCAAAAGAATCCTAACTGATACAGAATCTAATACTAGAAGTGGGCTGATACAAGGCTAAACTGAGATGTTTGGATGAAGGAGAGAATTTTTTTTTAAGATTTTATTCATCTATTCATGAGAGACACAGAGAGAAGCAGAGACATAGGCAGAGGGAGAAGCAGGCTCCCTGTAGGGAGCCCGATAAGGGACTTGATCCTAGGACCTAAGGATCACGACCTGAGCCAAAGGCAGACGCTCAACCACGGAACCACCCAGATGTCCCAGAAAGAATTGATGCAAGAATTTA